>NC_138380.1:87057341-87064866 GCF_054177405.1 Leptonychotes weddellii
TTTGGGTGTTGAATTTGAGAAGTTCTTTATAGATCTTGGATACCAGCCCTTTATCTGTAATGTCATTTGCAAATATCTTCTCCCATTCTGTGGGTTGCCTCTTTGTTTTGTTGACTGTTTCCTTTGCTGTGCAGAAGCTTTTTATCTTGATGAAGTCCCAAAAGTTCACTTTTGCTTTTGTTTCCCTAGCTTTTGGAGATATATCTTGAAAGAAGTTGCTGTGGCCGATGTCAAAGAGGTTACTGTCTATGTTCTCCTCTAGGATTTTGATGGATTCCTGTCTCACATTGAGGTCTTTGATCCACTTTGAGTTTATCTTTGTGAATGGTGTTAGAGAATGGTCGAGTTTCATTCTTCTGCATGTGGCTGTCCAATTTTCCCAGCACCATTTATTGAAGAGACTGTCTTTTTTCCATTGCGTGTTTTTTCCAACAACAGAGAAAACTCTTAATGAGACCACATCTGTATTTGAAAATTTAAAATTCCCTGGAACTTCCTAATATATTTATGACTATATGATATATTTATGACTATGTATATGTTTCCATTATACTTACCCAGATACAACATAATATATACATTATGTTGACATGTTTATATATGTTGTTATGTATATTAGCAATATTTTTGAAATTACCTTTGGAAAATAAAAAAGTAAAATAACTAAACAAAAACAAAAATGATGATTATGAATGATTAACACACTTCTATGGGCCCCCCCCCCCAAAAAAAATTGCAGCATAGGGAAATCATGATCAGGAAAGAAAACACATCCATCTTGAGGAGACCTGCTAATGCAGAACATCATGGGTGGATATCTTCTTTCAATTACTGTTGGTGTCATGAGCCAAAAGATTCCAAGTTTGTTTGAACAAAGCCACAGAGGAACCGCTTTTGGGAATCAATTTCAGGCTCTGGAGAAAGCCCTTCAAAAGCCAAAGAATTTGGTCTCATGCAGGGTATGGGATTCTGAAGGCATATTTTGTAGTGTGGGAATGATTTTATACTGACATGCAGGAAATGGGGAGCAGAGGGAAAGTATTTTTTCTGAGTGCCGGCTGAACTTCAGTAACCCGATGCTTTCGCAAATCAATCAGATACAGCGGCCTGTTTCTTCACATCACTGTTTCTCTTAGATGATTAGGCCCCCTTGCCAAATGGATTTGTGTTTTTAAAATGCGGTACAATCTAAGTCAGCTTGGTTGCAACAGCCAGACTTTGGTGTCTGAACCTCGCAGTCAGCTTTGTTCCTCATCCATTTTGTCCCTGCCAAGCTCTTCTCATTAGGAAAGACCAGCAGCCTGATGCAGGGAAACTCAAACAGTATTTTCTCTTGCCTAGGTGCTCATTCCTTGGAAAAGTAAGTCTCCTTTCCAAGAATAACCATTTCCTCCGGATTCAGGAAAGCTTGCAGTTTTGGAGACCCTCCTGGCTTCCTTAAGTTTTGGCAGATATCCTGATTTGCTTTGAGTCCCCAGTACACTTAAGAAATGGAGAAAAGAGGGGCACCTTGGTGGCTCAGTCATTAAGCGTCTGCCTTCGGCTCAGGTCATGATCCCGGGGTCCTGGGATTGAGCCCCCCATCGGGCTCCCTGCTCGAAGGGGAGCCTGCTTCTTCCTCTCCCACTCCCCCTGCTTGTGTTCCTGCTCTCGCTCTCTCTCTCTGTCAAATAAATAAAATCTTTAAAAAAAAAATGGAGAAAAGAGAAATTACAATGTTTCTGCTAAGGCCATGACAAACTAAGACCAATTTCACACTGAACTTGGTCCTGCAGCCCTTGAGGGTGTGTGGTGCACAACTGTCAGTGTTATGACTGATTTGCAATGAATATAATTTAAAATCCCCAAAATGCATGGCATGCATATAAAAGATATAAAAGCTATCTTTAAATGGAGTGAAAGCTAACTGAAATAGTCAAAGTGATCATAAATTATTATACTAGTGACCCTGACTATTTTATCCTCCATAGAAGTTCTTAGATATTACAAATATCCAGAGGAGAATTTGTGATGTTTCCCCAAAACTACGGTCCTTCTTATGCGGAGCATCATGAAGGATTAATGTCCAAGAAACATTCTTTGGAAAACACTGTTATCACAAATAAATACCAATGCAAAAATGCATCTCTAAGTTAATCTTTCAAGAAATGAGATAAAATCTCCAAGTGAAATAGCCAAAGCTAGACGTGTAACAAAGCATTAGGTAAAAAATTCACTTACAATCTCTTTTGCTTGTGAGCCTCTAGAAACTTTAATCCGTATGTCTACCAATTTTATGTTAAACCCTTCCTCTAATATCACAAACTCTTTCTTTTTGTCCTGAGGTAAGAAGAAAAGTAGAATATTATCGGCTGATGGGAGATTGAGCTACTCGAGGTGTCTCCACCACACTGAATCCAATAAAATACTAAGTAAAATGTTTGAAGGCACATCTTCAATGGTAACATAAAAGCACATAATAAAAATATGAATGTAAAGAAGTATAATAAAAAATGCAGAGAATGTCGGTATGGATACATGTTCTGCCCTTTATCTCGCATCAACACAGATATTCCTAAATGCATTTTCCATAATCTCTTGGAGTATGAACTGATAATCTCAAAGTACTGAATAGTTTTTATTTTTTCTTTCTAGTTTTCTTTGTTTTATTTCAATTTCTTCAGTGAACATGCATCTTGTGTAATCATATATGGATTGTATTTCTAGGCATCAGTATATAAAATGTGTATTATAACAATTTTATATATCTCAGTTGGGTACCACATATTATTCCAAAAGTTAAGAGCAACTCTTTCTGGGGTGGGGGTATGGCTAAATTTTTAAAAAGCGCGTTTTTTAAAATATTTTTTTATATTAAATTTTTAACAGAAAGCCATATCTGAGTGTTTAAATATATCATAATCATCATGTGGTTGGGCTGTGAAGGGTTTGAATCCTGCTTTCCCCACTTCCTCCCTGTGTGATGTTGGGCAAGTTACTTAACTCTTCTGTATCTCAGGTTTTTTTTTTTTTTTTAACGATTTTATTTATTTATTTGAGAGAGAGAGAGCCTGAGAGGGAGGAGGGTCAGAGGGAGAAGCAGACTCCCCGCTGAGCAGGGAGCCCGATGCGGGACTTGATCCCGGGACTCCAAGATCATGACCTGAGCCGAAGGCCGTCGCCTAACTAACTGATCCACCCAGGGGCCCCTGTATCTCAGTTTTGACATCTGTAAAATGAGGGAAAATAATAGATCTACTTCCATCATAGGTTGGTGTGTGGGATAAATGAATCAATATGTTGAAAGTAACTGGAACATGGTTAGTAGTCTGAAAATGTTAGCTATGACGAGGATTATTATTTTTAAATTGCCAAAGCATTTTTGTGGTGGACTTGGAAATATACCATTGCTTGAGGAGTTTTCCAAAGAACCACAATTTAGTCCTGGAGGGACGCAATTTCTCAGAAATAGGGGATTGTCCTGAGGCTTGGAGTTCTAATTCTGCTTAAACTTGTTCTTTTGTCTTATTTTTGAAGGACAAATACTTTCTGAAAAGTGGTTTTGTAAGACAAAATTATTTCTTTAGTTAACTACTCTGTATTGTGTTGCATTTTTGCCTACTCTCTGGAAATACATATATTCTAAAATCAAAATTTGGAGTTACCATAATCCCAACCTTATGAGAGCACTTGGAGAATTCCTTCCTTCAGATCTCAACTTAGACATACTTCCTGCAGAAAACCATCCCTGACTCCCCGAGTTCGCATCCTGTGCCCTCGCTGTAGCCCTATAGCTTCCTGACAGAAGCACAGTTCAATTCATTGTAATTGTCTACTTAATGACTTAATGCAATGTACGTTGTCTCGCTGTAAGGTTCAGGAGAGCTGGTCATGGTTCTCGGTCCCTACTGGGTTGCACTTAGCATTAGGTACATAAAAAATGTTTGTTAAACAAATGGATGCCTTTAACTTCACATTTAGAGAATCCTAGGCTAATTAATTTTTCGGAGAAATGAGGCTTTGGTCTCCGCCCTCGTAGTTCTTAAATATTCACACAGTGCAGCCCCATTCAGTTAACTGCTGAGTCTGGAGAAGTGGTTTTCACAGTGTGGCCCCCACCCAGCAGCATCAGCATCACCTCCGATCTTGTTAGAGATGCAAATGCTCGTACTACACCCCCAGATGGACTGAAACAAAAACTGGGGGCAAGGCCTGGTAATCTGTATTTTAATAAGCCCTGCAGGTGATTCTGACCCACCTTAGGCCCTAAAAAGGAGGTTCTGCTTGGGGTTCTGATCAAGCTCAGATGACAGGGGTGGACCACTGTGCCACCAGAGGGAAGCAAAGGGCAGCAGATCAGAGGCAGGCCGAGCAGGAGAGGAAACACCCATCAGGTTCTGGCCAAAGATGTCCCAGGCCAAGTGCAGATGCAGCTTAGAGAGGGAGGTGATCCCCAGGGTAGAGCCTGAATTGCTCATGGACACTGGGTCAAATTGGGGACACAGTGTGGGCGGACCAGTGGAAGCAGAGGTCTGAATGAAGGATGAGGAGTTAAAGGAAACCAAATTTGTTGTAGATGTCAGCTAATCAAGCAAAGCACAGCAGTGGTTGAAGGATACATTGGACCCAAGTCAGAACTGCCAGAGTTTCTCCTCAGGGATCACTTTATAAGGCTCATAAGCCCAACTGCAGAACTTGTATTTCTAATTCTTAAACTTGCAGATAATATCAGAGCAGGGTTTTGTCATAATGTTCTGTCTGCTATTCTCTGCCATGGAGTCCTTTACTCGTCCCTTAGTTTTTTAGCACTAAGAATGTTAAAGATTGTAGAGAATAAAGAATACCGATAATCTGAAATTTCTGCATTCTGTACTTTAATAAGTCACTTCTCTAAGTCAAGCTAATACTGCTTTTATTACTGGTAAGCTTATCAAATGATATAATGGACGTAAAATTTCATGTAAATTATGCATACTATTCAGATGTAATTTATTTTTACTGGGGCTTCAGTGACTTGACTTTGTGTATCTACGACTCCACAATTCGACTATAAGCTCTTTTGAAAGGTTCATTTATTCTGTGAAATAAATGGGTGGTTTTTAGATCGGGCCTGGCCTTTGTAATGTAATAGGTTGGTTCAACCCTAGGCCAGTTAATTACTGTGTACATGACTCTGGGCTGGTTGTTTATTCTTGTTAGTCTCTAGAGTAAAATTGAGATCATAAAATCCATCACCAAGATTAAGTGGGACAATATACATAATAGCCCTGACACGTGATAGGCGCACAACCACGATAACTGGATTTCTCTTTTAAAGACAAGACACCTCTGGCCAAGAAAGGGCTCAAAACAGCAGATGAAGTGACAAAGTTAAAATGTGTGCCATTTCTCTGTTCAGAATCCTCCATGTTAGTTGGAATAAAAGCTAAAGCGCTTTTTAAAATATCCTCTGGAGCCATACCTTGACCTAATTTGGCAAGTGCATTCTGGGTTATGGCTAATACAATTCCCTATGTCAGATCAGCATTCCCAGGCAGGTTTAAGAAGTCAGTTGCCCCCAGTTAAGAGGCCTGTCTGTGCACATCAACTTTCTGTGAGCCATCGCTACAAGCACTTGGGTTTCATCAGTGAACAAAAGAAGTGAAGATACTTACCCTCATGGAGGATGGTTTCTCGTTAACTAGAAACTCTATGACCCTGTTTTAAAAAAAATATTTTTAGGGGGCGCCTGGGTGGCTCAGTCGGTTAAGCGTCTGCCTTCGGCTCAGGTCATGATCCCAGGGTCCTGGGATCGAGCCCTACATCGGGCTCCCTGCTCCGCGGGAAGCCTGCTTCTCCCTCTCCCACTTCCCCTGCTTGTGTTCCCTCTCTCGCTGTCTCTCTCTGTCAAATAAATAAATAAAATCTTTAAAAAAAAATTTTTTTTTAGGCAGAGAGTCTTGCTGCCTGCTTTGTGCAAATTTCATTCAACTCCTATTTTTTGAGGACCCATTTTTGTGCCAGCCAAGGTGATAAACGCTGAGCGTATGAGGCAAGCAAAGAGACCTAGTCCACGCTAGCAGAGGAGACATACCAAAGAAATCTCACAACTACATTGTAAACGTCCATGACTTCCATCTATGTTAAACATTATAAAGAGCTGCTGCATGGTATTATGAGACTTTATAATGGGGAGTTCCTTAGGGGAGTGAGAACTGACATGGGATGTGAAGGAGGAAGAGGTGATAACTTGGAGCAGAGACGAGGAACCATGCCCGGATGCAATGCAAAGTCCCTTTGGCTGAAGGCAGCGCAGTGCGCACGGGTATCAAAAGCAAGCCAGTGTGCCACGGCTAGAGGGTGGGCCGGAAGCACAGGGGAAAATAGAGGGCTCGATGGTAGAATTTCAAATTTAATCCAACGTTGGGGGAGGGAGCAGGCGTGAGTGAGGTGCATAACTAGATTTGGGTTCTGTACTGATTATATGTAAATCAGGTTCTACCTAATAAACCCTTGTCTTTGGGCTCCAAACTCAGCCGTCTACACTGCCTTTGTGATCTTTGTGGGCTCTGTGTAAACTCAATTTCTCCTTTGCGAGAGAGGGAGGCCTGGGAGGCAGGAGGTGGGCAGAAGGGACTCTGGGGTGGCTCGCTTGTGACACCCTCGCAATGACACTGTGCCCAAGATGCTTAGCAGCATTTGGTGTCAACCTTCACCAGAAGGGGCTTCACCGTGGCCTCGGAGAAATCTCAGCCCACTCAGCTGGGAGGCCTGACCCCAGCTCACAGAGAGCAGACACAGGACGCTCAGCCTTATTCAAGGGGATTCAAGGGGGCCAAATCGGTGAGGTGACAGGCCATTCATCCAACCAAGGTTCTTAGCCTTAGCTGCACATTAGAACCCTGGGGAGCTTTGGAAAACCCCCAACCCGACCACCTCCAGCCCAGAACTGGACTCTGGGTTTGTAACTGCAGCCCAGGCTGAGACCCACCCAGGGGATGGTAGTTCAGGGTCCAGGTCAGCTGGCTGCTTTAGCCACCATAAATGGCACCATCGGGAGAGGTTCCCTGGGCGTCTTTTGAACCAATGGCTTAGAAATAACTGCCTGATTCTCCCGCTTCTAGGCCTGTATGTCCAGAAATCTACAAGGGCGCAAACACTGGCTGAGGGAGAGATAAAGAGCCAGAGCCAAAGAGGTTTCCAGGTCCAGCCAGCATCACCAAACCAGGGGCTGCCAGAAAATAGCCATTATAACTGCTCTCCGCGGCTGATGGCCTTAATCTCTTCGCAGAGCTGCAAATGGCTAAACCCAGCAGTTTATGATGTGGAAACAAAGGCAGAAGAAAAATTATCAGATTTCCTTACTACCTACAGCCCACTGACAAGTCCTTGAAACAGGCAGAGTGACATTCCTCTAGGGACTCAACTGCCTCCAGGTGAATACTTTGCTAAGGGCAAAAGGCAATCTTAGCCCAACCCCCAGGATCCTGTAAATCTACTTTAACATATAAAAATTCCTTTGGAAAAATTCCTTTATCTCTAACCCTCTTCCCAAAATAGGTGTTGA
>NC_138380.1:87064966-87075357 GCF_054177405.1 Leptonychotes weddellii
TTCTGCCCATGGGTCCTGTCCCGTGCTTTCATAAAACCACCTCCCTGCCCTCCAGAATTCTTTCTTGGCCCAAGGCTTTGAACCCTACCCTCTTTTCCTACATCCATTTATACTGATGGAAATTTAGCTGTCCCCAGAGCCAGGTCTGGTCTGGCCACGGACCCACACCCTCTCAGCTGTGTTGTGCCAGCTTCAGGCGAGATTTATGTCGTTTTTGGAAAAGAATCACACCCCTCATTCATCCAGGCTAAGGAAGCAGCCCCCGGCAGCTACCCTGCGCTCCCGGGCTGCCTCCCCGCCGGGGACCCCCTTGCGCTGCAGAGTCCTCCCTCCCCCAACGGCCCCAAGATCCTCCTCCGCCGCCACCCCCAGCTGTCGGGTCCGGAAACTGACCCCCGGGAGCGCCTTCTGACGGCGCTCGGCCGCCGCTGACTCACCCCTTCGCTAGGGACAAGCCAGCGACTCCGTGCGCCTGGCCGCCCCTGTTTATAAACCTGCAGCCAGGAGCGGCTCTCGTCGCCCAAGCGAGGAAAGGCCGAGGATGCCCGCTGACTCCCTCCCAGTGCTGCGCTGATCCCCAAGCCCAGGGAGGCGGAGTTCCTGCCCTTCCAAGGGGACTGATGGAATGATTACTTGACTCCACTGCATTCCTAGGAAAGGCACCGCACGGGAAGTGGGGAGCTTTTTCGGCTTTGTACAGCTTTTCCGATCATACAAGTAATACATTATTGCTAGAAACTCAAACAATACAAAAGTTATGTATCAAGTGGAAAATAATTTCTGTAAATCTCGACTTCTATAAACCTAATTTCTGACAACATTCGGATTTCCTTTCCGATCGTACACACACACACACAGATGTATGTTAAAAGCAATAATGGTTTAATTTTATTCATAGTGTTTAATTGCTCTAAGTGATTCCATCTGCTGTAATCTTTTAAATACTCTTGCAGAAATACTCATGGGTAACTTCTAACATCTTTTCTCCTTTATACCTTTTGTTATTTTTTGAGTCCTTGAAAGTTGTGTTATGTATTTTGATGGATGTGAAATGGATATTTTTTTTAAAAAGATATGTATTTATTAATCAAATAGCTTCCACAAACAATATACTTGTTTTCCCTCTTGGATTGTTTGCTGGTCAAGTGGTTTCCTTTATTTTATTTTATTTTTTTAAAGATTTTATTTATTTGACAGAGAGATAGCAACAGCACGAACACAAGCAGGGGGAGTGGGAGAGGGAGGAGCAGGCCTCCCATCCAGCAGGGTTAGGGTTAGAGTTAGGGTTATCGATCATGACCTGAGCTGAAGGCAGCCGCTTAACGACTGAGCCACCCAGGCGCCCCTCCTTTTTTCTTTCTTGTGTTTCACCTTCCCCTAAATCAATTAAGTTGTGGCCATTGATGTAGTTTTCTCCAAATTAGTATTCTGAGTGGCCTCCTTCTGTTTCTTCCTCCTCTTCCCCTCTTCCTGAGAACTCATTATTTCCACCACTTTTGGTTTTCTGAGTTATCTGTGACTTCTATTCCCTTCAGTCAGAAGAACAAAGAGCACAGGGAGTTAATATGGGCATGAGATGCTTCAGCCCTTTAAACAGACTTATCATCTAGGCTCCCCTCTTCCATGATTTTTTTTCTTTTTTTTTTTATTGTGGTAAAATATGCACAACATAAAATTTACCACCTTAACCATTAAGCATACAGTTTAGAAACAATAATTACATTCATATTGTTTGCAACCATCAGCACCATCCACCTCCAGGACTTTTATTTTTCCATCTTGCAGGGGTGAAACTCTGTCTCCATTCAACAATACCTGCCCATTTTCTTGTCCCCCAGGCCCTGCACCCACCACTCTACTTTCTGTCTTTATGAATGAGTACGTAAGATACTTTTATATAAGTGGAATCATACACTCTCTGTCCTTTTGTGACTGGCTTAACTCATTTATCATAATGTGTCCCAAGGTTTATCCATGTGTCAGACTTCCCTTCCTTTTTAAGGCTGAATCATATTCCACTGTTTTTAATATGGCACATCTACTTATCCATTCATCCACCAGTGGACATTGTGTTGCTTGCATCTTTTGGCTATTGTGAATAATGCTATTATGAACATTGGTGTATAAATATCTGTCTGAATACCTGCTTTCACTTCTTTGGGTGTATGCCCAGAAGTGAAATTACTGGGCCAAATGATAATCCTATGTTTAATTTTTTTTAGGAACGGCCATATTGTTTTCCATGGTGTCTGGACCATTTTACTTTCCCACCAAGCATAAGGGCTTCAATTTCTCCACAACCTTGCCAACAATTATTATTTTCTGTTTGTTTGTTTTTATAATAATTGCTATCCTAATGGGTGTGAGGTGGTTAGATGTTTTTGAGCAAGGCTAGCCTTATTTGTTGATGAAGTAAGCAGAACATAGATAGCTGTCTGGAGGCTGATGTTTAAATCCCCAACCTGCTGCATTTACCTCCTGACACCTGTAGGTATCAACTTGGCTCTCCGAACTGCCTTTGTAGCATCGCCTTCTCTGTTTTGCTCCAGGTTAGAATTGGTCAAAAGAGAAATTTGTCTGAGATGTGGAGGGCAAAAGGGTGGTTGTTCCAGCTTGGCGGCCCTCTCCCTAGCCGCACCTCATCTCCCCAGCTGGGGCCCTGCAGAGTGGCAGTGGCCGGACCCCCTCAGGGGCCTTCTCCACCTTGTCCCCTCACAGCCCAGGTCTGCAGACAAGAGCCTGGCTTCCCAGATTTCCCTGCAAACTCCAGCTTGACCTCTCATGCCAGGACTTCAGGTATTACTTTTCTCTGATCCCACAGCTTGCATTTCTGAACTTTACTTACCCAGCTCCTCCCACAGTGTGTGAAGTCTAATATCTTCGGATAAATCTCTTTTCCATAAAACACATAGTGGATCGACTTTATAGAACTTGACTGATATAATATTTTCTTTTTAGCTTTCCTAGAAATCACCTTGGTGAGAGACAAAATTCTGTCCTTGCAAGATAAGAGATCAGGGTTTAGGTCAATGACTCTCAATCCTATACATAAAAATCACCTAGAATATTTTTTAAAATACTGATGCTGTGCCCCATCTCAGACAAACTAAATCAGAATATTTAGGGGTTGGAGGCTAAGATATAAGTATATTTTAAATGATTCTTACACGATTCCAGTTGAGCATCCAGAGTTGAGACTACTTCTTTGAATTACATACTTATTTTATTATTATTTTTAAAGATTTTATTTATTTGACAGATAGAGAGCACAAGTAGGCAGAGTGGCAGGCAGAGGGAGAGGGAGAAGCAGGCTCTCCGCTGAGCAGGGAGCCGGATGTGGGGCTCGATCCCAGGACCCTGGGATCATGACCTGAGCCGAAGGCAGCCGCTAAACTGACTGAGCCACCCAGGCGCCCCTGAATTCCATACTTTTAAAACCTTGACACCATGGATTGAATTCACACAGAAGTACAAATGATTAACGTCCAAATCTTGCCTTGAATGTGGGCTGTGCTGAGTAAGCTGAAGAGAAGAGCATGATTCTAGGGACATAGGGGAGTGTAGGTGGGAGACCGGAGAGTGTAAAGCAAAGGCTTGACTTTGTTTTAGAAGGAGTTGAATATAGCAAGCCTGGGAAGGAGTGAAAAAGAAACTTCAGGGGTGCCTGGGTGGCTCAGTTGGTTAAAAGTTTTGCCTTTGGCTCAGGTCATGATCCCAGGGTCCTGGGATTGAGCCCCGAGTAGAGTTGGGTTCTCTGCTCAGCGTAGAGACTTCTTCTCCCTCTCCCTCTGCCTGCCACTCTGCCTACTTGTGCTCTCTCTCTCTCTCTGTCAAATAAATAAATAAATAAATAAATAAAATCTAAAAAAAAAGAAACTTCAATTATTTCATTTTTTGATAATTTTACTGTGGGCTAGTTCTATTCCATGCATAAGAGATTATGTAAGAGAAAACAAGAAGTCAGAAGACAAAAAATACCTAAAATAAAATGAAAGGGAAGACAGATTTAGTTGTTATAATATTCAAAATGTTTCAGGTTGTTGGGGTTCCTGGGTAGCTCAGTCGTTAGGCATCTGCCTTCAGCTCAGGTCATGATCCCAGGGTCCTGGGATCGAGCCCCGCATCGGGCTCCCTGCTCGTCGGAGAGCCCGCTTCTCCCTCTCCCTCGGCCTGCCGCTCTGCCTACTTGTGCTCTCTCTCTATCTCTCTGTCAAATAAATAAATAAAATCTTTAAAAAAAAATGTTTCAGTTATTTAGCTGTTCATCCAATGGCTAAAAGTTGGCATCAGACACAGATCTAAGTTAATTCCAAAAGTTAGTCTTTTTTATGACAAAATAAGAAAGACTTTGCCAAGGACCTCAGGCAAATCATAACATGAGCAATGGGACTCTGTTGAAAAACTGTAATTTGGAAAGAAATTTGGCTTTTTTGGGACAAAATTTACAATGAGAGAGTAAAATTGTCCTTAGAAGTAGGCTCCAAATATGTCCTACTGGATTCATGTGCTCAGAGAGTCACTCTGCTTTCCTAGAAGTTTTGCATCCAAAATAGATTCTGATCTTTCCCATATTCAGTACATTGCAACTGGATTGGAAATGTGTTGCTCATAAACACAGGAAGTTCAAACATATAAATAATGTAATATTCTCTCAAATGACATATTGAAAGTTACTTTCTACCTATTACTTCCTAAAATTAATAACTTTATGACTTACCCAGTAGAATGTCCTTCTTTCTTAATCTTTTTATTTTATAATTGTCCATATCTTGGGGCACCTGGCTGGCTCAGTTGGTTGAGTGTCTGCCTTTGGTTTGGGTCATGATCTCAGGGTCCTGGGATCGAGCCCCATGTCAGGCTCCCTGCTCAGAGAGGAGTCTGCTTCTCCCTCTCCCTCTACCGCTCCCTCTGCTTGTGTGCACACACGCTCCCTCTCTCTCTCTCTCTCTCAAAATAAATAAATAAAATCTTTTTAAAAATATCCATATCTTACCCAATTCTTTACCTTATTCTTTGTCTACTTACTGGCTTGTCTCCATCAGCTTCGTGTCTATCATGGCTAATACCTCCTGAACTTTCTTCTAATTATTCTCTTGGCCGTGTATTGCTAGGTTTTGATCATTATTTATATCATTCACTCATTCACTAAACTTTCATGAAATTTACTGAGTGTCCACTTAGTCTGGAGAGAGAGGAGAGAATAAGTTCCCACCCGAGGTGGGGGGAGATCATGAATAAATAAAGAAACGGGGAAGGTGAGTTCAAACACTGGTGAACATCAGGAAGTAAGTGAACAATATGATGGGATAAAGAACAACCTGGCAAGAGTTGAGAGAAGGTAGTTTAGATAGGCTGATCTGGAAAGGTGGCATTTGAACCAAGAACTGAAGGATAGGAAAGACCAGCCACGGAAGAGACTTAAATGTTGCAAGAATGGAAGGGGGTCCAGAGTGGGCTGGTGTGAGTGAGTTGAGTGTTTGTGTGTAGGTCACTGTAGAAACAGGGGCTAGAGAGAGCCTATAATTCCAGATAAAATAGTTGAAGAATTTTAAGTTTAAGAACGATACAACATAAAAAAAAGAATGATACAACATGATTCTTATATTTAAAAAGATGGTCCAGGCTGTTTTATGGATTATCATTTCTGTAAACTTTCATGATTTACAAAGTATTTTCACATTCATTTTCTCATTTGATCCTCATTCCAGACTGAAAAAAATCAGTCCTCCTCGTTCCCTCTTTGGCTTCGGGAAACTGCATGAATGTGGTTAACTGACTCAGCAAAAGTCACAGTGGTGGAGTGGAGCCCAGGTCTTCTGATCAAAGTTCTAAGCTTCCAAATACTCCTGGGTTTATCGTTACTTTCTTTCATACACTTAAGTTTTTTCTTTCCATTAAATTTTTTATTTATTTAAGCGAATGGACAAAATGTAAGTCAAGTGTCTGCTACCTTAATAGAACCATCTTAAATACTGTAGAGATACTTTGGTGTAAGATAGATTTCTCCTGCTTAACCTACTTGATGTCTAGCTGAGAGACCAGATGTATTTCCAAACATGATTAACAATGTGAGGGTAAAACAAGGAGCATTAAGGAAGTTACTAAAGATTTTCAAAAGTTATTTGTAAGGAGTTAGGACTTGAGGTAGGCTTTATAAAATGAGTAGACATCAGACAGGTAATAGCATAGAGTGCATTCTGGGAGATAAAAATTCAGTAGCCACACCATACACCATAGGACAATCTATAATGAAATTTAGCATCCCCAGCCCTGTACTCCATAATTGCAATATCCGTAAATTACCTCCACCCCTGAGCCCCAACAAATGGAACCACAATCTAATAAAACCATTGTGTTGTCTTTGCAACTGTAGCTTCAGAAAAAGCCCTCACTCCTTCCCAGCAGTTAGCTATATCAGAATCCTTCCATTATAGAAATTTGGGAATTTCTAGTGAACAATTAGGAATACTTTAAGACAAAGGTATTGAGGTTGGAATTTGGGACATGCATTTGGAGGAGGGTGGCATTGCTAAAGTAGGCTGAGAGACTTAAACTTTGAGGGGGACATGAGTGGAGCTGTACTTCGGGAAGATTCAGTTTAGAGCAGGGATAGTTTGATGTATAATGGGCATGGAAATCACTCAAAGGGGTAAGTTTCCTGGAACAATCCTGGTAGTTAAGACATAAACAAGGGTGGGGAAAGAAAGTACAAATTGGAGACCCTGTTATGGTCATGCAGAGATGAATTGAGAAGGACTGCCAATTAACCATGTTACCTGGCATTCAGTTTTTCTTAAAAAAAAAAAAGAAACAAAAGCTGTGTTGACTCATGCTTTGTGGTGGCCACAGCATGTATGGACCCTGGAACTTGCTCTTCCGAAACAGGCTCATTTTATTTTATTTTTTTATTTTTTTATTTTTTAAAGATTTTATTTATTTATTTGACAGAGAGAGAGAGAGAGGGAACACAAGCAGGGGGAGTGGGAAAGAGAGAAGCAGGCTTCCCGCAGAGCTAGGAGCCTGATGCGGGGCTCGATCCCAGGACCCCAGGATCATGACCTGAGCCGAAGGCAGACGCTTAACCGACTGAGCCACCCAGGCGCCCCAACAGGCTCATTTTAACAAGGGTTTTATTTTAGAGTTTAGAGGAGCATTTTGCACCATAATGGAATCCTTTATAACATTTCTTAAGCAGTATGGTGGTAAAACACACATACACAAACATTCATTTTGCTTCGGGAACACTATGAATTCATTATTTAGATTATAACTGCTATTAAGTTTTGAACTTCTTGCCAAAATTTAAGACCAAAGTCTGCCTTTGAATACAATGATAGACTGCTATTTGTTTTTCAAGGACCAAGACGGAAAGAGCACTTATCCAAACGCCATTAGAATTTTTTCATAAATATACAGTGTGTTTTTTCTTTTATTTTAAAACTGTGCTTAATCATGCTTATACTGACCTTCAATTCTGACTTGAAGAGAAATGTGTAGTTTATGGTGGCGTGATGGGAGGGGAAGGGAAGTGCAGACTGTTTTGAGAGATATAACCCAGAGAAGCTTCAAAATGTCAGCGTGTGGCAACTAGCTGTGTTAAAATCACCCGGAGAGATTTTTAAAGTAACTATTCACAGAGATCCTGTCTCAATAGGTCTTGGATGGATCCTAGGAATCTATATTTATAAAAGCTTGGTAGGCAATTCTGGGTGCTTACATTTTTCTAAAAGAGGGATGTCCAGCCACCTAGAGTTTCATGTTGATAATACTCTGAAGAGGCTGTCCTTAGAGCTTGTTTTTTTGTTTTGTTTTGTTTTTGGTGTGCGGTTGTTTGTTTGTTTGTTGATCAAGAAACTTGTCCTTTTCTGTATTTCTTTAGGTTTGTTAAAACCGTTTTTTAGTCTAGAATCAAATCAGGTATTCTACCCAGGCAAAATTTTGCTGTTTGCTCATGTATTTATTCATTAAACAAATATTTAGTCAGTAAGGTATTTTTAAAAAAGATAAAATGGTAACTTAGACACCCTAGTCACTTCTTTCATGAACTTTATATTCTAGTGGGAGAAGACAATCAGAAAGAAATTTTCTAAACAGAGAGACAGAGAGAAAGAGGAGAAATGACCCTAGAGGAGATACATGGCTCAAAGAGGACTTATTTTCAAAGGAAATGTTTGTAAAAGTGTGTGTGAGAGAGACTGTGTGTGGAGACAGTCCAGCCCTTACCATATGTAGGCCTATAGGGATGAGGAGAGCATGGTTACTTGAGTCCAGAAAGAAACAGGGTCCTGTACAGTTGATCATTTTCAAAGGAGCAATGACTTTAGGTTCGAGGGACACAGCCAGATATAAACTGGGAAAAATATTCTCAGCACACATATTGACAAAGGATATGTACCTAGAATCTACAAAGAATTTGTACAACTAATAATGAGAAGACAAATAACCTAATAAAAAGGGGCAAATATTTAACTAGTAAGTACATGAAAAGATGCTCAACATTATTACTCATCAGACAAATGCAACTTAAAATCACTGTTTACCAAATATAATGGCTAATTTTTTAACCAACTTTTTTTTTTAAAGATTTTATTTATTTATTTGAGAGAGAGAGAATGAGAGACAGAGAGCACAAGAGGGAAGAGGGCAGAGGGAGAAGCAGACCCCCTGCTGAGCAGGGAGCCCGATGTGGGACTCGATCCCGGGACTCCAGGATCATGACCTGAGCTGAAGGCAGTCGCTTAACCAACTGAGCCACCCAGGCGCCCATAACGGCTAATTTTTTAATCTGATAATAAAAACTGGTAGTGAAGATGTGAAGCAAGTGGAACCTCACACATGGTTAATGGGAACGTAAAATGGCACAACCACTTTGGAAGGCAGTTTGCTAATTTCTTATAAAATTTAATATACACTTAACAAAAATCCTAGCCAAAATACTTACCACCCACCTCCCCCAAATGAATACTATGTCCACATAAAGACTTAACTTGAATGTCCATAGTAGCTTTATCTATAATAGCCCCAAACTGAACACAGCCCAAATGTCCAGCAATAGGTGAATAAATTGTACAATATTCACACAATGCAATACTACCAATAAAGATGAAAAAAAACCTATTAGTATATACAATCCCATAAATGAATCTCAAAAACATTTTCTGAGTGAAAGACTGGACATAAAAAGGCTTTAGATGGAATTTTAATCCACAGGATGGGATAGAATCTTGAAGGGAGATTAGGTAGGAAGAAAATGAGTCCAGCATTAAGTCTAGGGTCCTCCAGCATTGCCAGGTAAAGGAGAAAAAGATCCAAGAGATGACTGTGAGAGGGAGCAGACTGAGAGGTAGAGGGAAAGCCAGGCAAGAATAGTATTACTGAAATCAAGAGAAGAGTGTGTTTCCAGGAGGAAGCCGTGGTCATCTTTATCTATTGCTGCTGTAAGAGCAAGTGAATGAGAAAACCAGAGTGACAATTGGACATAACAAAATGGGGCACACGGGGGACCTTGACAAGAGTTACCACAATGGGAGATGGGACAGAAGCTTGACTGAAGACATTTGCAGAGGAAATCTGAAAGGAAAAGTGAAAATATCAGTTCTCAACAACATTAGCAGTGAAGGTTAAGTTACTTTTAATGTCTTGTTGTTGTTGTTCATTTTAGGATCAGAGATACCAGTCTGTGTTTGTAGATAGCGAACAATCTAGGAGAGAGAGAAAGAGAGGGAGAAGTAGATGACTCAGAAGAGAGAATAATTGCAAAAGACAATGGAATGGAATTGCAAAAATTTGAAGTTATTTAAAAATACATATTTTCCCTTTAATTTATTGATTGCTAACAATTTATTTGTTAATAAAAGTATCATATCAAGATTCCCATCATCACTCATCTGCCAGGAAATTGGGATCATGGGAACTCTTGTATTTATTCTATAAACACAAATTTGATTTTACTTTCTAGGACATTCATAGCTTATAGTCTGACATACTCATTCTGACATATGTATGCATGCATGCTTGTATGTGTGCACATATATATGTAAATGTTATATATTATATAAATATAAGATACTAGGTAACAGATTCTCACAAAACTAAAATTAAAATGTCCTCAACTCTAAGGACCATGGCATCCTAAGTAATTATAATGTTTTGTTATTCTATAAGAGACTTTCACCAATGTCTTAAGAAACATCAAACTGTTACCAAACTTTTTACTTGAGAATAAGTAAGAGAAAAAGAGAGTCACGAGTCTCATAGACAAAGAGAAAATCCTGAAAGCAGCTCGGGAGAAGAGATATGTAACCTACAATGGTAGAAACATTAGATTGGCAACAGACCTATCCACAGAGACCTGGCAGGCCAGAAAGGACTGGCAGGATATATTCAGAGCA
>NC_138380.1:87075857-87095571 GCF_054177405.1 Leptonychotes weddellii
GTATTGAGGAGGGCACATTCTGCATGGAGCACTGGGTGTTATGCACAAACAATGAATCATGGAACACTTCATCTAAAACTAATGATGTAATGTATGGGGATTAACATAAGAATAAAAAAAAAGAGAAAAAGAGAGTCAGAAAATGAATAAAATGGTAGGGCTTTTGTGGAATTAATAAGAACAGGGAAGAATACTACCAGAGAACTAAGCCGAGCATGCCTTTCTCAGGGCAACAGGGGATAACCACAAAAAGACAAGGTGCATTGAAACTAGGAGACATACACGTGTGTATAATAATATTAGCAATTATTTCTGGTATAATACTTTATGCAATGATCAAAATGCAACAAAATTAGAAATTAATAATTAAATATTTAAAATAAAAAAGCAAGCCGAAGAAAATTTGAGAGACAGATGCTGTCATTTTCCAGAGAAAACTATAGTGCACAAAGGGATAAAAAACTTATAAAAGCTATAATAAATAAGAAATGGAACAAACAATTTTAATGGATAAAAAATGTAAAGTTATTTGTTTAAAAAAGGGAGGGAAGGCAGGCATCAAAATATTAATAAAAATACTGGTAGCCAAAGAAATATGATAAAATAAAAATGAAATATAAAACGCACAGATAATGAGCGGGGTGGGGGAAGGTGTTCTCATCTACTACTGATGAGAATGTAATTTTGTGTGAATTCTCTGCAGTAATAATTGCTAATATGAATCAAAAGTTTTTAAATGCCCTTAAAAATGACCCAGTAATTCTACTTCTAGAACTTTTTCAGATAAATCATTAGATAACCATAATGATTTTATGTATAAGGGTATCTGCCACATGAAAAAAGAGAATAAAGACTCAGACATTTAATAAAAGGTATCAGTTATATATACTACTTCTTTTTACTCCCTCCTCCCAGTTTTACTGAGAAATAATTGACATACATCACTGTATCAATTTAAAGCATGACGGTTTGATTAACATATATTGTGAAAGGATCACCATAATAAGTTCAGGTAATATACATCAGCTCATATAGATAAAATAATGAGAAAAGAAAGAACAAACAAAATAGAAAATAATAATTTTCTCTTTATGACTAGTAATCTGAGAATTAATTCTTTTAACTTTCCTGTATATCGTATAGCCATCAAAGTTGCACATTACACTGTAATGTCATAATTCTACGTTACCTCCCCAACTTTTATTTATCTTATAACTGGAAGTTTGCATCTTTTGTGCTCAAAAGCCCCTCCTCCAATTCCCCCTTCCCCAACCCTCTACCTCAGGTAACCACAAGTCTGATCTCTTTTTCTATTTTTTTAATTTTATTTTTTTTTAGATTTCACATATAAGTTAGATGATATGTTATTTGTCTCTCTCTGACTTATTTCACTTAGCATAATGCCTCCAAGGTCCATCCATGTTGTTGCAACATGGTTGCACTTTAAAAAGTGAGAACACTTTTTAAAGATGAATAATATTTCATTGTATATTATTACCACAACTTCTTTATCCATTTATCAATCAATGGACACTTAGGTTGTTTCCACGTCTTGGCTACTGTAAATAATACTGCTATAAACATGAGGGTGCATATATCTTTGAGTTAGTGTTTTCATTTCCTGTGGATGTGTTTCCAGGAGGTGAAATAACTGGATCATATGATATTTCTCTTTTAAATTTTTTGAGAATCATCTATACTGTTTTCCACAGTGGCTGCACCAATTCACAATCCCACCAACTGTGCACAAGGGTTCATCCCTTTTCTCCACACCCTCACCAGTTATTTGTTATTTCTAGTCCTTTTGGTGATGGGCATTCTAACACGTGTGAGGTGATATCTCATTGTGGTTTTATGCACCACCATAATGGAATTACAGAATCTGACTATTTACCATTACCAGTGACTTTGATGCTACCTGTTTTCTGTTTTTATAATGTTAATTTGCATCATTTTACTTCCACTCAACAAACTTTCTTTAGCCTTTTTTGTAAGGTAGATTTAGTGGTAATAAACTCCCTCAACTTTTGTTTGGGAATATCTTTATACCTCCTTCATTTCTGAAGGACAATTTCACCTGGTATAGTATTCTTTATTGACAGTTTTTTTTTTTTTTCTCTTTCAATATATTAAATATGTCATCCCATTCTTGCTTGGCCTGAAATGTTTCTATTGGAAAATATGCCAATAATCTTAAGAGGGTTCCTTTGTATTTAACTTTTCTCTTTTGCTGCTTTTAAAATTCATTCTTTGTCTTTAACTTTTGACAATTTAATTATAATGTGTCTTAGTGTAGCCCTATTCAGGTTCAAACTATTTTGAGTCCTTTCGGCCTCATGGATCTGGATGTCCATTTCTCTCCCTAGGTTTGAGACATTTTTAGCCATTATTGCTTTAAATATATTTTCTCTCTCTTTCTCTTCTCCTTTTGGAATTCTTATAACACAAATACTGTTTCTTTTCATTGTGTCCTAAGAACATAGGCACTCTTCACTCTTTTATTCTCTTCCTTTTTGATTCTCTGACTGGATAATTTCTAATGTTCTATCCTCTAGGTTACTGATACTTCCTTCTGCATGGTTGAGTCTGCTTTTGAAACTCTCTACTAAGTTCTTTAGTTCAGTTATTATATTTTTTTTAATGTAGGATATTTGGGTTTTTTATGGCTGCTATTGCTCCTTTGTACTTTTCATTTTGTTCATGCATCATTTTCCTAATTTAATTTAGTTTCTCTCTGTGTGTTCTTATAGTTCTGCATTATTATTTTTATTATCATTTAAACTTTATTATTTACTATTATTATTATTTTTAATCAATTTGGGTTTCTGGGCATGTCTGCTGATAATAACTTTGGGCAGGGGTGCCTGTATCATGTTTTATTTTTGGCAAGGCAACTGTTTAAGCTCTGAGGTCAGGGGCACCTGGGTGGCTCAGTCATTAAGCGTCCACCTTCGGCTCAGGTCATGATCTCAGGGTCCTGGGATCGAGCCCCGTGTCGCGCTCCCTGCTCCGGGGGAAGCCTGCTTCTCCCTCTCCCACTCCCCCTGCTTGTGTTCCCTCTCTCGCTGTGTCTCTCTCTGTCAAATAAATAAATAAAATCTTTAGGAAAAAAAAAAGTCGTTAAGCTCTGAGGTCAGGTATAGCTGGATAGGACTGCTGACTTGGGTTCCCTGCCTATGTGAGACTGTAGGATGGGCTCTATTGCTGCCTGGATTCTCTGGTCAGGCTTACTAGATGGCTGGGACTGGGAAGACAGGACTGTGAATTCGCTTCCTCGCACTGCTGACACGGCAGAGGATGAGACCCAGGGTCTGTATGGCTCACTGTTTGGGAATCTGAATCAGATAAGAGGATACACTGAATTTCCTGGCCAATGAGGCCACCAGTTTTGCTCCGCAGATGGGGAAGCCATGGGCTGTGCTCTTTGTTCAAGTGCCACTGTAAGCAGGGCTATTGGATGGGCTGCACAGCTTGCAGGTGCTCTGGGTAGGTTCCCTGGTCAGGCAGTCTGAAAGCTAAATTCAGCAATGAGTGGGCCTGTGAATTAGTTTTCTTGCCCAGACACAGAGGAAGAAGCAGCTCTAAAGCTGATAAAACTCTTTGTTATCTTAACTCAAGCCAACCTGCACCCCAAGTTCCCTGGACAAATTGATCCACTGGCTTTGCTTTGGAAATTATTGGCTGGGGCACTGCTGGGCAGAACAGATTCTCGGGGTTCTGGGCACCTCCTCTGGTCAGATGAAGCCAGGAGCCACAGTGGCTTCCTTGCCTGGTCAGTAAGGGTAGGGGTCACTTCAGGCTACTCTTAATTGCCCAAATAAGCTCTCCAATTGGGAGGGGCTGGGAGCTCCCCTCAGCCTTGGCTGTGAATGAATTCCCTTGCCTGTGTATAGCAAGGGAACTCTCCACACACAGGGCTGGTTTTGCTCTGAGGGCAATCAACTCTCTTTGCCTGTCTCTTGACTGGAGTGCCACTGGGCCACACTGCTTTCAGGTATTCCCACCAGCCCTTCTGGTCAGATGTGGATGGGAGACACTCTTTCTGAGATCTACTGGTATTTTCATTCTCATAGTTTCCCTTCTAACACTATACCTTTCCCTAATGCAGGGAGTCATTTTTATAATGTTGGTGGAGAAGGCTTGCTGTTAATAATTCTATTACCATCTCATAAGAACTTTCCTTCTTAAATATTTTTTTTTCTCTTTTTAGCTACCATATGCCTTTCCTTAGGCAAAGAGCACAGATGGCCTGGATGCATGTATGTGGGAGACAGCCAAGGGAAATACTGAATGTTTCTTTTCTCAAAAAATAGTTCTGTTACCAAAAATGTAACTGAGTAGCACACATAGAAAACTGGAATTGACACCACTTAGGGTGGCTGCCCCATTCCAGTTCTTCCTTCTCTGAACACTGTCCCACTGCACAGTAGCTGTTGCCAATAGTTAGTGTTAAGTGACACTACCCCCATGCCACAGTCAGTAAATATTTGACTCAAGCTGGCCCAGTCACAGCTTCTGCAGGAAAAGGTAGTTTTGGGCTGAGAATCTAGAGACTTACCAATGTACACAGTGGACACTGTTGGCCCCATGCTTCATTAATGGAAGCACTCTAGAGAGAAGGCCTTGAACCCCTGATGTCAAAGACCTTAGAGCTTCCCTGGATCCCTCTCTTCAAGCTTTGGTCTTCAAGTTCTTCCCTGGGTTCTATGAGATAGTCCTGTGTCTTTTCTGTAAGTTCTCCTTTTGCTCAAGCCATTGTCAGTTTTTATTACTTACCATGTAAACAGCATTGATTGAAAAAAAGAACTACCTCACATCCAAATGCACAATAAAAAATCTCAAATTAAATACCAAAGAATGTAAATCAGCTAGGTATTAACTGAATTGGGAATTGGGGGTTAACTTCATGTTAATTTATTGTTGCCTAATTTATCCTCTATGAAAGCCCCACAAAACGATGTATGCCATGAACATATACAAGAGAAGAATTACCAACATTCTTAGAATTAGCAACTAGAAATTGGAGATATCATATGCCAAAATGAGAAAAAAATTAATAAATGAATCATTAATGGGGATATAGAGAAAAAATTACATTTTGGGAGTTACACACTGGACTCTCTGAATTAGTTCAATGTGGAGGGTCGCAAAGCTGGTAGGGAGAGATGTTAGTATTTCCCTGGAGGCTAAAATATCCATTAAATTGAAAACTAAGCAGGCATCCCCTACTCCTCAAAGCAGTCCTCAGAGTTGGCCATAATTGTGACTTTTTCTATTCATGCCACACCATTGGGAATATAATTGCCAGTATTCAAGTAGATGGGCTGGCAGAGAGTGGGGTGGGGTGTGTTCCTGCCCAAGAATGCATAGCTGGGAACTGCACTTGTGGACAGGACCAGAAAACACTTTGTGCTGGGCAATGCAGGCTTTCACTTCCAGCCCCTGTCAAAGAACTGCAGGCTCCTTTGAAATAAGTAGCAGAGTTAGGGACTTGGAAAAGAATGGGGGGCTGGCAAAGATCCCATTGCATTGCAGCACACTCCAGCTGGGGGAAGAAAAAAACAAACAGATACACACAAACGGAACCAGGGAGATGCAAACCAACCTATTCTTCCTGGTGTGGTTAGGAGGAAGTCTCTGAGCAGTAGAACAATTGAAGACTTTATGCCCACCCTATCTGAGAGTCTGGGCTGAGATGCAGGGTGACCATACAGCTTATTTTCTACACTTGGACACTTTGCAAGTGAAAGGGGGTATTCCTATTAATTATGTGGGAACAAGTGGTGTAATCCGTACACCAGGACAAATGGTCACCCTACCAAGACCATGCCTGATGGATCTCTCTCAGTTCAAAATTGGTAACAGAAATAAGCCAATCTGGATCCATCAGAAAGACAGAAAACCAAGAGAAAGGGATGGGTTGCAAATGGTGATCTGATCCAGGAAAACTCATTTTTGAGGAAGAAGAAGCAAATTCTGGAACATATCTGCTTGGAGTTCTCAGAAAGATTCAGGAAAATGTAACATCCACGAAAGGAATACGAAACAGGAGCATAAGGGCCAAACTGAAGGCAGATATGAAAAGGGAGTTGGATGTTTTAAGCATCTTTGGCAGGAAGGGCTGCTTCCTGCTTGTCATCGGAGCTGAAAGTGGTCACTCCATTGTTTAAGACCATTTTACTTCTTATAAATACAGCTACGCATTCCCTGGCCACAGAGGTTCAGGGTGTGAACTTTCCAATTTCATATCCAATATTCTGTGGTTTAGACATGCACTGGAATAGGTGAAATTTAGAGCCATGGACACGGGGACAAAAACAGAGCAAGCCTGTAAGGCACAGGGTTCAGCTGCCTCCTGGTCTCTGCACTCAGCAGGAGTCCCAAAGTCTCCCGCTTTTTCCTGCTCCATAAAAATGGAAAAATCTCTCAGGAGGAAGTTCTCTGATGAAAATGAACCATAAATAACAGAAAAAAGTATTTTCTTAGGGTAATTAAGGTGAAGACAACACTTCAAAAATAACTGAATAAAGCTATAGTTTGAGACAAGAATACTGGCTTTGCTTTTTTCTGTAAGTCATTCTCATTCAGGGAACCCTGCTTTAGAATCCCACAACAGATAAATAAGATAACATAAAGCTGGTGATAGCCATAATAGAAATAATTACAATTTTAACAATAAAATAATAATACCTTAAGCACCCTACTTCGGTGCCCCACTGCTCACAACGATGGTGAGAAGACAGTATCTCCAATTTACAAATGAGCTCACATTAAGTCACCTGCCCAAGTTTGCCCAGCCAGTGAACAGTAGAGCTGGTTTGAGTCCATGTCTGGTCAATCTGAAGGCCATGGTGTTAATCATCATGGCAAACTTCCAGAAGAGTTCTTAGCTCAGACAAGCATCTAAATGGAAGCTTCTTAGAGTCCACCATCTGAAGGAGCCCCTGGGCACACACTGAATACATATGCCTACAGGGAGAACTCCTGTGATCTGCAAGGCAGGCATTTCAGGACACTGTGAAGAGGACCACTCCTTGGGAAATTGCTCCTATTGGGATATAACTCCAAAAGCAACGTGTACTTTATGTCAATAAGTTAAAATACTATTACAATAATCAACCCAGTATATATCCATTGCTACCTGGCTTTCTGCAGAGAAAGATCATTTCATAAGTTTTTTTTTTCCTAAATACACATTTTTTTTTCTAGGAATCTACATCTAATGTTAAAATACTCTAAGTAGCTGCCAAGCTGTAGATTAAATAAATCTCTAATTAAGAGGGAGGGTAGAACTTTCTTTGTATTCAGTGTAAATAAACTAAATATAGTTTTCCAATTCTGCACAGAAAATGTCTTTTCCCTACCTACATGGAACAAGTAGACAATTGATAAACACACAACTTCTAGCCACTTCAATGTATTAGTGAGAGCCAAGATTTAAAACTCCAGCCCATGGAATGTATACATGCTCTCACTTGGTCGGTACAATGCAGTAAAGGTATACCACTCTGACTACAATCTGCGTCCCCAGAAACATGTTGACACAGAGAATTGTATGGAATGATAGGGGTCACCCACAAGTTCGGCCTCGCCCTTTCTTTGGTAGTGGGAGGCAGCAAGAGCCGAAGTTCTCACGAGTAGCAGACGTGTATGGCAATCCTCCCTGGAGTTAGAAAGACTAGAAGCGGATGTGGCACAAACCTCCCCACACAGCTCCTGCGAGCCCCTTTCACCGCTGACTCGTGGAGCATTTACAGTGGGGATTTCCTGAGCTAAGAAAACAGTGAGGCAACATAAATAGGCATCTTCCTTTCAACATCTTAAACGACAATGTATAACGTGATAGGGTAGCTGCAAGTCAAGGTCATTCACTATTAAAAATGTGGCTTTTTAAAGCGAAGGTGAATTTCAACATCTGGAAATATTTTTGAAAATAAATCTCTTCTTAACTGAAACATTAAATGGCAATTTTTTTGGCAAGTGGTGTATCAGCATTACTTGGAAATGAACTCTTGGCAAACCATGAACTTAATGCTCCCCTTATGAGATCAGCACATAATTTGTTATATTCTTAGAATTATTTTGCTTGAACTATTTCAAGAGTTTTGCCCAGCAGGAAGTGAGTTTCGGGTGCAGTAGAGAAGACAGACACTTCAGTTTCTCATAGCAGAATTATCAATCGATATTCATGTGTAGAACTGCATAGAGTCAGAAATACGACTGAAAATCATCTTCATGTACATGGTTAAGCATCTTATTCCCACAAAAATCACAAAGTCAAATCTGTACAAAATCATATCTAATGATAGTAGAGAAACTCTACAAAGAGAAATAGGAAAAACACTAGAACGGAATTAAACACACACATTTTCTTTGAAAGAAAATCAAATAACTGTGTAAAGACCTCATGGGATGGGAATCACCTTATTTCAGCAAAAAGAAATGCTTCCTGTTTTTAACTTTCATTACATTTCCATAAATCTCTGTATATAGAAAATGTGATCTCTAGTTATTCTGCATATTTATGGTAGATGGCACAGTATCTGTGTGTGTATAAAGAGGAAAAAATAAGAAATCATAAACAAACTGATATTAATCATAACAATGATAAACAGTAAACCATATTAACATAAGGATATCAGTGAAAAGGTACTAATAAACAAATGAATCAAGGAAACTGTAAGAGGTACTGAAACACATTACATTAACTTTACTTTTTTAATGTATTTTATTTTATTAATAGCCTTTTAGAAGACCTTGGGAATACTCTTTAAACTAACATGTATTCTGGGGACTTTCTCTGAAAAAGAACTCTGATCAACACGAATTATAGGCATTTTCCTGTCTGCTAGGAACATTTCTCCAACGATTCATTCTGTTGTTTTGGTAGCCACACTTTGAATTGGTAAGTAAATATTTAAGATGGATAAGAACTCATTTTCTTAGGAAGAAAGAAACATTTCCCCAAACTTAGTAATACCCATTAGGCATGTGTAAGGAAGTGAAATAATCTTTTACCACATGTGTATCCCAGTCAGAGTCAAAATGGCAGTCTGTTCTTGGTAAACGATGGCATGCAGGGTTCCTACGTCACCTCTGAGGAAATACCTCACACTCCAAACCATCTGTCCTCCTTGGTAGCACATTCAACAGTAATAGCATTAATTGATACCATTTGCATGATAATCTAACTTCAGAGAGTGGTGCAATTTTATTTGCGTCCCTAAGAATATCTTTGTTCTAAAATACAGATACTGCGGTAATGTGATTGGGTTTGCTCCTCACAATTGCTGGGATTTTAGACTTCACCCATAAGTTCAGAGAAAGTATGTCAACCACTGATTTCACTTCATGAAGTTTTCACATCCATCCCTGGTGTTCCACCAAAGACCATTAAAAACTGGAACAAAATCTATTTAACATGTAGGAGAAAAAGAATTTTGGTATCTTCTCTTTCATTAAAATCTTATTGTTTTATGTAATTTGATGGTTTTCAAACTTCATTGTGCATCATAATTACCTGGAAGATTTGAGAAAACACAGATCACGGGGCTCTTTGGAGTTTCTGATTGAGTAATTGTGAGGTGGGACCTGGGAATTTGCATTTCTAATCCACTCCCAGGGCATGTGAAGGTGCTAATCTGGGCACCAGACTTTGAGCTAATTTAATTCTTTTTTTAGCCTCTTTGAAAGACAGGAATAGTAAGTATTAGTGATCACGATGTTACCTATTTCTCTTGGGTTGATTTCTTCTCTATCTAGGTATCAGCTAATTTCTTGAAAATCTTTGTCAATAGAAGTATTATTAACCAGCATTTATTGAATGGTTAACCAAAGAACAACAAAATTATTTGAATTGAACATTAAATTTAGCCAAGACAAAAAAGATATCACAATAAATTTATAATGCTCATTGCAAGGTTAAAAAAATCTTGAAGACAGAAAGCATTTTCTTGGCCACATCCTTTAGAAAAATATTGCCACATACATGTCACATTCAGCAAACATTTGAGTGCCTATTTGTACCAAGTGCTATTTAGGCAAAGGAAGCCATATCAGTGTACAAAGTAGGTAAAACTCTGGTGCTCTTGGATTTTCGTAAAGGGACAGAAATGGCAAGCCAATAAAAAATAAAATATATAGGAATGTCAGATGTTGATTAGTGTTATGGAGAAAAGTTACAAGAGAAGGAGCATAGGGTAAGGGGTATTGATTTCCAGGATGGCCCAGCAGGTCCTCATGGAGGAGGTGACATTTGAATAAAACTATGAGGGATGCAAGGGAGTGGACCAAATATATGTAGAGGAACAGCATTTAGGGCAGAGGAAGCAACTGGTGTAAAGGCCTGAGGCAAGTATTACAATACAAGATATTTTCATTTGATAATCTTCCACACTCTCTATATAGCAAAATCCTTACAGATAGCATACAATAGACTAGAGTCTATGCATTTAATAGGAAGGCATTTTGTCAGTTTCCTGAGCAGATAATTTACTTGGGAGTGGTACTAAGGATGTAAGAGTGAGGTGGCTAGAACAACAAGACAGAGGGGAGACAAGTCAGTACAGTGTGGATTATCACGCTGGTTCCTGGGGTGCACAGGTGGGGCTCAGTCCTTCCAGAGAGCCCATTCACGCAGAGCATGTCTTACCAGACAAAGACACTGACTCCTGCCCAACTGGTAGGACTGTCCTGGGCAGTATGTCCACCTCTGGTGCTCTGTGAGTAGCCTCCTCAGAGAAACCTCCACAGAAAGAAGCTAGGCAGAGAGACACTGGTGCAAATGTGAGGGGGGCCCATGCCTGACAGGATGTGGTGCAGAGTCTGTATGAGAAGAGAAGAGTTATTTGGAACTTTCTGGCCAGTGAAATTTTTAACAAGCAACAACAAAAGAGACAACGTGACTCCAGAGTTGATGGTATATTAGAACAATTCAGGAGCATGGACAATAAACCCATTGCAGCCACATGAAAGGGAGTCATATGGGCACACAAGGACAGGCCGTTTTTTTTAAATTTTGTGCAAAAAAAAATTGAAATTTGTTTAAAAATCAAGAACACTTTGTTGAAGTCATGCTTCTATGTCACAGAACGTAGAATTTCACTTAAAAAGTTTGCAAAAAATTACAGTAGACTCTTGTTAGCTTTGAATAGAACTAGAGTTTCTCCAACATCTCAGTACAAGACTCTTTTAAAAGAATTTACTTGAGAGAGAGAGAGAGAGCGAGCACTTGTGCAAGTGGGGGGAGGGGCAGAGGGAGAGGGATAGAGAATCTCAAGCAGATTCGGCGCCAAGTGGGGAGCCCAACAGGGGTTCGATGTCATGACCTTGAGATCAGGACCTGAGCCCAAACCAAGACTCTCATGATCAACTGACTGCATGATGCAGGCACCCCTCAGTACAAGACTCTTTTTTTTTAAAAAAAGATTTTATTTATTTGAGAGAGAGAGAGAATGAGAGAGAGAGAGAGCACATGAGAGGGGGGAGGGTCAGAGGGAGAAGCAGACTCCCTGCCGAGCAGGGAGCCTGATGCAGGACTCGATCCTGGGACTCCAGGATCATGACCTGAGCTGAAGGCAGTTGCTTAACCAACCAAGCCACCAAGGTGCCCCTCAGTACAAGACTCTTAAAAATCATAGGTAAAATACCAGAATGTGCTGATGTGTTGGATAAGTTAGTTGCTGTTTTATGTTGGGAGACCATGGGCCTCCGACCTCACCCCCTTCTTGTTTCTTCTACCTTCACACAGTTGGTGATGTCTCTCCTGTGATGGCCTTAAATCCCATTCCTCTGCCTGCTACTATCCACATAATAAAGCCTACTAGCCTCTCTCCTGACCTTGGTATCATATACTAACTTCTATTTAATAGTTCCATTTGGATGTCTAATGATCAATATTTCCCAAACTGAAATCCTGAACACCCCTCCCCAAACCCATTCCACCACAGCCTTCTTGTCTCAGGTGATGGCAACTCTCTCCATTTCCTGGTCTGTGGACTGTGCTCACTCTTTCGCACCCTGCGTCAACTCGTCAGCAGGGCCTGTTGGCTTTGCTTCTGAGGTATGTCCATAATCTGCCTATTGCTCAGCCTTTCATCACCTCCAGGCCACCCACAATGTGCACAGAGAGGCTCATACACACAGGTCTAAATACTTAAAAGTTGTAATTCAAATTAATAAACTGTCAAATAAAAAAAGTTCTCTTCCCTTTTCCTAACAAATATATCTTCCAAATGAGTGGAAAGCCCAGAATCTATAGAATTCTGGGACCCCTGGAATCTCTGGCACATAGCATGTGTCATCAGGAGGGACCACCCTGACCCACGCCAGCAACCCTTCCCACCCTGGCTCCTTGTGCACACATAGTGACGCGTTCAAGCTCCACCCACACTTCATCCAAATGGCTGTGATGTCGCGAGCAGTGTCTGGGAATGCAGGCTGACTGCATGGTCTCCCCTGCATTATATTCATAATGTAGAGGTTTGCTTCTCTCATTTAGTGCATTCAGTTTGCTATATTCTATTTCTATTTTTGCCTTCTTTCAAATCTTCTTTGAATAGAACAAAATTTCTCTGCTACCCATGAAAGTTATACATTCTTATTTTATTCTTCTTATATTTACATCTGGCCTTTTCAGACTTACCTTTATGCTTTTATTTCTTATCACTATTTCAAGATTGTCACTATGTATGTCTTTTCTCAAAATAACTGAAGAACCTTAGCATTCTCTCATATGAAGGTAAGAGTCCAGGGATTTGGGTTTGGGATGATAGATTTGTGCTCCTAATTTTTGGAGGGTGTGTATATGTGTGTACCAAGAACCCTACCCTATGTGGTGTGAACACCTCAAGTTCCACACCAATCAATAACCTCCAGGCAAACTTGTCAGTGTCTGGGACTGGGTTCTGTCCAGCTCTGACTGGGTCCCAACCATCCATACCCAGGGAGCAGCTCCTGCAAGAGGCCCCCTACAGGAAACAGGAGGGCACCAGGCGCACAGACAGAACATGCAAGTTCACTCCCTCCAGGAGTTCTACTCAGAACATTCTTCTACTCAGGCACCCATTTTCTTTCAATGCCCAACCTCCAAATTGGGATCCAACCACCTTCTATGTCCACCTTATTTTATTGGCTTATTTTAGGAAGGCGTATTGCTCTGAATTTATGAACTGCTACATCTCTCTCCTGAAATCCAGAGTTGGGTTGAGGGGAAAGAGGTGGCTTTATTACTTCAATATCTCTCCTACACAAACACTTTATATATGAAGGTATTTGGTTCAAAGGGAATTGAGAGTGAAACTATTAAGCAGCATTACCTCCAAATTACTGCTGTCAGTTGGGGAGAATTTAATGTCACTATCCAGGAAGTATTATGATAACCTTGTTTTGAGAAATCTATTTCAAAATCAGGTTTACTCAAAGGAGATTAAAATCCCCACCCCTCCTCCAGACACACACACCATGAAAGAAATGCCCTAGATTACAGACACAGAGCTCACTACAGCAAAACGCAGACCCACCCAGCTAGTGAGGAAAACAGAGAGATGAATTTTGTAGAACACAAAGCTTCCCGGTAATATCACTGACAAATGCTACTCTAAATGGATATTTGAGGAAGTACATATGCAAAGATTAAGGACTTTCTACAAATATTTACACATTTTTTTCAGTTTTCCTCAATAAGTCAAGTGTTGAAAAAAACCGACCTCCCAGGTTACATATCTGTCTGGACCGGTGGGGTTCTCCCCTCTTGGAACTACAGCTTGGGAGATCTGAGCAGGCAGTGTTAGATGATCAGCACCCCTTTAAGGATACTGTCTTTACAAAGTTATTTAGCCTGAGAGTGCTGTACATCATAGCACAGTGCCAAGCACCATGCATTTTAATTACAGTGGAATGCTCCATGCAACATCAAAACGAAAGGTGTTGAGAAAACGAAACAGCTCTTTATTGTGGAGGTTTGTGGAAGGCGTGTTCCTTGCACCAATTTTAAGAATGTGAAAAAAATAATACAGGAAACATAAAGTCTATTGCATAAAGGAGAAAGTCTATTTATGTTGGGATATGCTGTGATATTCAAGTCATAGAAAGGAGTTTATTAGAAATGCTCACTGCTGATACTGGGTTGGCTCTAGAATAACCATGTACACTGGGGAACCCGTATCTGGGTACAGTTAACAGACATCTGGGGTCAACACCACACCCAAGGTTATGCTGAAGCTAGCTCATGCAGGCTTGGGCAAGCATCAGTTGTTAAATATGCAGGAATTTTGTGAGCCAGTAGTTAAACTGCTTATAGCTTAAAGTCAGCCGTGGTTGCAATATTCACACCACAGAAATCAGCAAATGCTACAAATCAGAGTTGTTGTTGTTTTTAATTCAAAAACCTCCTGTTTTCACATGAACAAATACCTTAGCAGTGACTGCATGATCTTTCTCCCTTAGAAAGAAATGAACTGTAATGAATTCAAGCAAACAATTGGAAACAATTTGATACGGAAGAGACAGCTTGCCTTTCATCTTGTTGCTTCAAGACCTGAAACTACACAGTTTGGTATTTTTTTTTTTTAATTTATCATGTAAGACTAGATTTATTCTACTAGTCTTTATTTCCACAATACTTTACGATGAAACAGATCTATCAATCACCATATTTAAAATATTGGATTTTCATTTAATGATTCTGAACCGTCTTATAAGAAAAATAAATGAATAAAAACCCATTTATACTACTGCACCAAACTTCAGGAGAAGAAATGCAAGTGAGAGAACTATACAGGATGATCACAATTCTCAGGGGGCTAAGAGAAAGGACATACATCAAGCTTGTAACCCTCAGTTTATCCAGCTCAACAAAATACCATGAGGATTTTGAAAAGGTGCCTAGTAACATTTCCAAGTTTATGGATGTGAGGATTCAAATCTAACAGTTGAAACTGGATTATTAATTTGGATTATAAATTGGATTATGAAAAATCCACATTCTGCATATTTTTATAGAGTATTATTTCAAAATTATGGTAATAATATCAGCATAAGGATTAGCCAGCCAACCTTTGGTTTCCTATTATTTCAGAAAAACGTTCCCTGCCTCCTTAATGTGCTTTCAACGTACATCTCACAGAGGAGGAGAAAAGCAGCAGGCCAGAAAACTGCTGATTTGTATTAGACAAAGTCTGTCAGCAATCCTGCAGGAAGTGCTAGTCACCTTCTTACCAGCTCAGGCTCAGCAAGGAGCAGGAGGGCACTGACCGAATATACCGGAAGGCCAGCTTAGGTAATTACGGAAAGAACACCAGTTAGTAACTTCCCAGCTGAGATGTGAGTCAGTGAAAGACAGAAATACGCTCCTTCTGACTCACCTGCAGTGTGCAGAGGCCTTAACATCCCACACTGCTATGTGTTAATGATGGGCTTAACACGGAGAGAAAATTTGGACATGAGAGCACAGATAGGAGTCTCCCCACTTAGCTCACAAATTATCTTGGTCAGATAGACCTAAATTTCAAAAAGCCAAGACTCAGGGGAAAGTTGCAGCCAACATGAGTGAATAAAATGGATTTACAGACTTTATAACATCAAGAAGGACCCTAGACCTGAAGACCCACATGAAGATGTAGAATAATTATCCAAACGAGAAAAGCACACATCTTAGACTGAGTGAAGGGCATAGGAGCATCGAGTTATAGTCCAAACGCAATTGCAAGAAAATTTAGGTTAATTATTCAGGTCATTTTATTCCTGGTGGAAATCTTTACATACTAAGTAACATCTGAGAGAGGATGCTTCGGATTTATCCTGGAAAAAAAGAAAAAGGAGCTTTGTTTAGGTAGCAAGGGAAAGATGCAGTAAGGGACTGGAGCAAACAAGAAGAAACACAGATGTAAAAGAGATGGTCATGAAAGACTTTGCCTTGGGCACGCTGCCCTGCGTCCACCATCAGCTGTGTTGTTACTGTGCTCTGCTGGCTGATAAAGGGTCTTACTTTGATCTCGAGGGTTCTGTAATTAGTGTAAACTACTCCCAGATTCTGGCCTATGATAGAGCTCATGCTAGAGTGGCTGTGGCTTTTATCACTCTGCTCTTCACGTTTTCTTGGATATTTTAAAGGGAAAGTCAGAACAAATAAGATGCTATTTCCTGCCCTAAAGTATTTCCAGGAAGTCCACCATAAATTTTAAATGTTAAGATATAATGCCTGCTTCTAAAGGGCTTGGGCATGTATTCAGCACACAGCACGACAGCACACAAATTGGAACTGAGTCCTCATCCAGGGGAAGACCTCTCAAGTTGCTGGGTTTACATACAGGAGATTAAAGGGACAAGGTGGTTTCACTAATGTTATTGATGTTCTATGTCTTGACTGCCAAACATCTGGGCTAAAAGATCAAAATTTGCAATCTCTATCAAAAAGACAGCAGGATATCACCCTGAGATGGAGAAGAAAGTGTTAACTCAACAAATTATTATGGGGCACCTGTTTTGTGACACTCTGCCAGATGCTAGAGTTACATAAACAAAAGAAACATATTTATTCTTCACAAAGGATTTAGATACTGCAGAGGGAGACACTTAAAAGGATTATTATAATATGTATTATTACAATACAGCTTAGTGAGTGCAGTGATAAGGTGGGCAAGGCACATTAACATAACATAGTTTTCACATACGGGAAAGGTATTTTAGTCAACTGTAGAGTCGTCTACTAGTCAAGTAATTAGACATGGAGAAAATTAATTATTTAGTTACTATAGCTATATAGATTTAAGAGGAAAAGAAAAGAATAGGAGGAGGGGCTTTAAGAAATTTATATACAAAAATGGGGTGCCTGGGTGGCTCAGTTGGTTAAGCGACTGCCTTCGGCTCAGGTCATGATCCTGGAGTCCCTGGATCGAGTCCCACATCGGGCTCCCTGCTCGGCGAGGAGCCTGCTTCTCCCTCTAACCCTCCCCCCTCTCATGTACTCTCTCTCTCTCTCATTCTCGCTCTCTCAAATAAATAAAATCTTTAAAAAAAAATTAAAAAAAAAAAAGAAATTTATATACAAAAAGCATCATTCGAATATGGAGGGGAACCCCACACAGTCTGTAGGATTGGGGAGAATGTCCTGGAGGAAGTAATATTTTTTAAATTAATTAATTTATTTTAGAGAGAGAGACAGAGACAGAGACAGAGAGACAGAGAGTGCGTGAGTGGCACAGGGAGAGGGAGAGGGAAATGGGAAGCAGATTCCCCACTGAGTGGGGAACCCTACGTGGGGCTGGATCCCAGGACCCTGAGGTCCATGACCTAAGCTGAAATTGAGTGTCAGACACTTAACCAACTGAGCCATGCAGGCTCCCCAGGAAGTGATATTTTTGTTAAGTCTTAAAGTAGGGCAGAGAAGTGAAGGACAATAGTCAGAGGGACAAGATAAAAAAGTGTAAAGTGGTTAGAAGTGGCGTGGCAAGTTGGGGATCGAACAGTTCTGTTTTGCTGGATCACAAAATGCAGGGCAGAGGGGGCTGTGACAGGCTGGAGAGAGGCAGCCTCGAGAGCCCTGGATGCTCTTGTGATGTTTGGACTTTCTTCTGCAGGCATAAAAAGTTCTAAGTCTGTGAAATGTTCATTTTAAGGTTAATGCTCAGACACCAATGTGAAGGGCAGACTTAAAAGGGACAAGACTTAAGACCTAGAGATTATTTGGGAGACTGTTGAACTGTCTAGGTAACATTTAATAAATGGTCTGGATCAGCGTAGTGGAAGTAGATATGGAAATAAGGAGCAGATTGGAGAAATATTTATACAGTAAAATTGTAGGACTTATAGTGACCTGATGTGGCTACAAAAGGAGATGGGGAAGATAGAGCTTCTTGGTTTTGAGCTCTGATAATTGGTGGTAGGTAGCACTGCCCACCCCCTGCACCAGCTTCATAGAATACAGAAGTGGCATGAGTTAAAGAGGTAGAAGATGATTTCATTTTTTGACATCAAATAAACATGCAGTGATGATGTCCAGGACACAATAGGTATTTATCTCTGAAGCTTGGGGAGAGGTAGAATAGAGATGAAGATTTGAGAGTCTTCATAAATAGGTGGTATTGAATCCAAGACATGTTCATAACATCAATTAAGTGTGCAGTCCTAGACACAGCAAAAACCCATCTTGAAACCAGAGAAACAAGGGCAGAGAAGATCCAGAAGAGAGACTAAACCACAGGACGAGGAGTTGACTGTGAAATAAGGTCCTAGAAAATGTGGGAAGGGAAATAGCTAAGGGCACAGGCTTTACCGACCTTAAATATGAAAATATGCACACATGTAGATCCACTTAAAGTTAGGGGCAGGTATGCTGGATGTTGTCAATTTCCTTTAAGAAGTAGGATGCAAGGTAACCTGCTAAAAGTGATGAGGGGTGTTGAGCAGCAGGCTTGAGAAGAATAAAAAAAAGTTCTGCCCAAAGACAATTAGAAGAATTGAATAAAATGTGAGGCCAGCTGGATTTTGAGAATGTGGATTTTTAGTGGTACTGTTCTACAGTGCTATGTAATTATTTTTTCCCACATCAGTACTCAACTACTTAGATTTGAAATAGAAATAGCAAATTTGAGAATGGATACATGGTTGGATTCTACTGGGCAGGTGTCAAAGAAAGACAAGAGTTACAGGAAACCAAGAGTGCTGTTGGGTCCAGTGTGAAAAAGAAGAAAGAGAGACCAGGCCAGGCTTAATAGACTCTTGGAAAATAGAGATTTAAGGCAGAAGACATTTCTGTGAAGCTGAAGCCCTGGAAATTGAAAAGATAAAATCTAGTATTTTAGAAGTTGAGTAGTTCTGGGTGATAAGGTCAAGCATGTGGCCATAAAAGTAAAGAAAAAAGGAGATAACGGTTGTTGGAATTGAGGATTGTTTAAGAGAAAATGCTTATTTTCTTCATCCTTTTGCTCACTTGAGAAAGGAGAGGACTTTTACTTTACTCCCCAGTAGGGAATAGGACTAAGATGAACATTTTGGTTGCTTTCCTCTTTTTCCTCACTTGCTCTTTTCTTTGGGAGGAGGAGGGTCTTTTTTGATCTCTGAGATCCATGGAAGCCAAGTTCATTGGTCCCCATTTCCAGTGGTAGCCTTGCTGCCTTGAAAAGCGGGCAACACTGGCCCATATTCTCTGCCTCTTGCTCTCTCATGGTACCTGCACTCTGGCATCACATGTGAGAGGGCCTGTGTTTGGGTGACTAAGTCAGGATCATACTGTTCTAAGGTCTTCACTTGTGCTGGAAATCAGAAGCCAAAATATAACTTTAGTCTCAAACTGTGCCCTCTCATCCAGCCTATTAGTAATGGAGCCAAGATATTTTGGATACCTATTGTTTAGAAACCACTGCAGAGAGGGGATGAATGTTTTGTCTTCCTGGAATGTCAATACGGAGGTCAAGGCACCCTGAGGCTAGGATTCGGATAGTGACCATCTGAGTAGTGGTGGATCCTGACACCCAGAATGACGGAAGAAAAAAAAGACTTTGAGCCGGATACCAAATTTCCTATAAATGCAGCAGAGTTACTAGGAATTTGATAAATGGTAAAAAAATGAGAAGCAAAGAAGTTGCTTATGATGGTCAGGATACTCAAAGGAGCATAAATGTCCATGAGAATGGTCAATAAGTGACCTTAGGGTGACACTGGGGATAACAGAGAATGTTGACCTCATCTTTTAGCTCTGAGTATGGCAGAATGAGTG
>NC_138380.1:87096071-87156437 GCF_054177405.1 Leptonychotes weddellii
TTCCCGTTAGATTATACTGGTAGGTAACTTCCTGTCTCTAGTAAAGAGCCACAGAAGTAGCCCTGGGCATTATTCTTTAACTATGTCATGCTCCGATTATGTAAGCATTGACCCAAACAGTGAATTTTCATGTTCCATTTAACATTTTTCAATATTTTGTTATTTCAAAAACATGAAGCCTTATATACAGCAGAATCTCCCAAAACATTTGCAGGTTGATTAACAAAACTCACTTATATTTTAAAAAGAAACATCCAAAAATTAGGTTTACTACTGCTTTAAGGACATAAATCAGTGTTTCCATGACTGTGGAAAATTATAATAAAAGTATTAGAAAATACACTCTAACATTGTAAAAGCAAGGAACTGCACTTTACAGTAAAAATCTCAGAAATAGCAAGACAAGGTAGAGTTGGCTTGGCTAAACAAATCTAAAGAAGAAAAGGTGAGCAGGCCAGAGTCCGTCACGCCCTGACTGTGTGCACTGCTGTTGGGGAACATGATTTACCCACATGACAGAGTGTTGACAAAATTATTATTGTTGTTACTCTAGTCTTTACCCACAAAACACACATGAAAGTCCACAGAAAAAATGGACAAGTACATTTCTCAGGGACGTCCTAATCAGTATTCCTCAGTGTTTAGAGAGAACTGAGGAAGAACAAGGGGCAACAGAAAACGTTTCATTTAAGAAAAATATGAGCGTGTGGCCTTCCTGGTTGACAAAATCTTCAAGAAGAAAATGCACATCTATCTGTCATGATTTGGAGAGAAGGGGAATCGGCCTGAGGAGGAAAAGAGGCCAAAGGAGTTCGTCTCTTTGGGTTCCTTTGGTATTAAAATGATCTCAAGCATTTTCTAATTGGATTTGTATTAACGTTGCATTCAGTGGTGACAAACACCTCCCCAAGCTGTGAACAAGCGCTCACATGCTAAGTATCTGAATCTGCAAAGCACCAACTCTGGTTCCTTGAAACCGGGGACATAGGTGACCTATAAATACAAACTTAGTTGCTTAAGACAGGGTCTTTTCAAAGATCTTGAAATCCGGAAATAGTTTACAAAAGGTAATGCCTTTGTATGTGCACATTTTCAGGGGAGAAGATCAGTCTCAAAGATGACCCTAAAGCCACTCCCTCAAGGGGTATTGTCACAAACAGTGTTCTAGGGGTTTGATAGCCCCCCCAAACATCATAACCTCTTAAATCTAGGTCTTTGCTGAGGTTGGAAGGATCTCCTAGAGCCCTCCAGTGTGACTTTTCCCAGGAAATGTACCCCAGCACCACCAGACAAACAAAGAGCTCCCTCCCCTCTCCTCACAGAGCAATTCTTTGCCCTGTGGGTGTCATGGCATTTACGCGTGTTGTGGTGGGAGTCCTGTGTGCTGGGGTCCGGAATGAGTTCTTAAGCTCCCCGGCAGGCCCAGCCTCTTGCTCCTCACTGTGTCCCAGCGTTTGGCATCACTTCTGGAATTGTGGCCAAATAATACTTATACAACTGAATTGATCTAACACCTCTCCTCTTCCCTCACTTCTTCCATATACAAAGCACCCCGATGTCTGATTTGACTTGTCACATTTAGGACAAATTCTAGAATTCCCTGTCTCTTCCAGTTCCTTACACCGGAACTCCTCAGGCTCCCTAATCTACCACTTAGAGTAATTTCAAGAAAATACAGGAATGGTGGTGGATTAAAACGGCCAATAATCCCATTTTAACACAAAGGCCAGCGCTGTCTTTACAGTCTGCTCCTCTGTCTTGATTATTTTGGCAGCAGACTGAACAAATAAAGGATTCTGGAATATGGAATGATGCAATAATGTTTTAACATTAAACCAGAAAGTAACACTGTAATGCATTCATGTTAACGGGATGCAAGTCAGAAGATGGTGGCTGCCAATGTTTGATATTTTATTAGTATGTAGAATCTAATTAAACCGATCACATTATAAGTATGGCTTCTTATTTCTATGTATTTTACTCTGCCAGAAGGTGTCAAGTGTGGAGTCTGATCTAAAATGGGGGCTTGCAATGACATTTACTTTCCTGACCTGCACAGCCAAATTAAAGTTTATATAGTTCTCCCTTGAAGCCAAAAGAAATACAAGTTTGAGTCAAAATTGCCTTTATGGCTCTCATATGAGGAGCCCAGGCAGAGTTCATAAAGTTGAGGCGTGTCTCGGGTGCACTGCTCTCAAATATGGAAAACTGTTTTCTGATCCAGAGCCCAACTTTGTTCACAATGAGATTATACTGGGCATTAGAAAATGAAGAATGGGCACTTGCATCTTCGAATCAGAACATTCATCCACAGGACTGTAGGGTCTTTTTATCAGAACATTCATCCACAGGACTGTAGGGTCTTTTTTATTTTTTATTTTTTTAGTGCTTGGATGTCTGTTTCTATAAACATAATAATAGAGAAAGAGAGAGAGGGGCAATACACTAAGACGAGTTTAAGAATATCAGTTAGGGAAAATACCAGATAAGTTGGGTCTCCAAAAATCAAGAAAGATTCATAAAACCGGCATAAAATTAAGGCCCTGAGCAACTTAGTCTCAAAACAGAACCGACAATCTTTGTCAGGAGTTGTAACCACTGGGCCCTGGGCCAAGAGTCAACTTGGCACCAAAGTCAACTGAAGAAGTGACTCACTTGGCCGTGAGGACGCGGCTGTGTGAGACAGCGTGTGCATGAGGGGCACCTCTGGCCTCCAAAGGAAGAGTGCCTGGGTTCTCCTATCACTTAGTAACGAGCACTGGGGGCCACCCAAGGGTGGTACTTCAGATGAAAGCCACAGGAAGAAGTTTGAACTGAGGTTGAGAGGACACAGACAATGCACTGAACACCAAAACACATAAGCACCAGAGAAAAGCAATGTCTGCCTTTTCACAGGGAAGATCGCAACCCATGTGATAGTGGATGCTCTTGTTGAAGGGTTTTAACACATCAACTTTAAAAAAAAAAAATCAACTTCAATCACTTCAAGGGTATCTTGTAGCATTTGGGATATAGAATATACAGGTTATTATTGGACTCGCTTTTAAGATGGTTTCAGAAAGTTTCTACTCAGATTTCTTGATCGACTAGTTTTGGAATAAAGTTCATTTGGGGTATATTTAAGGATTTATCAGGGATGGGATATTTTGAGACTAGATTGTCAGATGGCCACTCTCCTGCTCCTTGATGCAAAGAGTTAGGGAAATTTCTACAATAAAATGGGTGGGAATACTCACCACCCTCTCAAACCCTGGAATCCAATGCTACTTTTACCCATTGCTCTTAGGTCTATTTCTCTTGGTCCTACAGAACAAGATTACCCCCTCTTCCCTATGACTGCCTTTGGCATCACTGAAGATGCTTGTCAGAGTATCTGAGTTCTCTCTTCTTCAGTCAAAATATCCTTCGTACCTTCAGTATTTCCTCAAAGGATTTTGAATCCTTCAGTTGTCTTCACTGCTTTTTCCCCGAACGGCATTAGTTTATCAAGAAATATTGGGCTGCCAGGGCACCTGGGTGGCTCAGTTGTTAAGCGTCTGCCTTCGACTCAGCTCATGATCCCAGGGTCCTGGGTTCGAGCCCCACATCGGGCTCCCTGCTCAGCAGGAAGCCTGCTTCTCCCTCTCCCACTCCCCCTGCTTGTGTTCCCTCTCTCGCTGTGTCTCTGTCAAATAAATAAATAAAATCTTAAAAAAAAAAAAGAAAGAAATATTTGGCTGCCAATCTGAAAAGACTCCATACTATGTGATTCCAACTACGTGACTTTCTAGAAAAGATGTTCTAGAGAAACACTAAAAAGATCAGTGGCTGTCAGCAGTTGGGAGCTGGGGGGAGAGAGTGGAATCGGTGAAGCACAAGGAGTTTTTCAGGCAGTCAAACTATTCTGTATGATACTATGGTGGTGGATACATGACATTAATATGCATTGTCAAAACCCATACAACACAGAGAATGAGCCCTGATGTAAACTATGGATGTCAGTTAATAATGAAGTATCAACACGGATTCATTGATTGTAACAGGGGCACCACACCAATGCTAGATGTTCACAAAAACAAAATAGGAAAAACAACCATCAAACAAAACCTAAAGTACTCTTTTTTTTTTTTTAAGATTTTATTTATTTGACAGAGAGAGACACAGCGAGAGGGAACACAAGCAGGGGGAGTGGGAGAGGGAGAAGCAGGCCTCCTGCCGAGCAGGGAGCCCGATGTGGGGCTCGATCCCAGGACCCTGGGATCATGACCTGAACCTAAGGCAGATGCTTAATGACTGAGCCACCCAGGCGCCCCCTAAAGTACTTTTCATAATCCCTCCTATCATGTCATTTCATACCACAATCCTGTTTTTCTATTACCTTTTGGACCCAAAGGCAGACTTTTTTTTTTTTTAAAGATTTTATTTATTTATTTGACAGAGAGATAGAGAGCACAAGTAGGCAGAGTGGTAGGCAGAGGGAGAGGGAGAAGCAGGCTCTCCGCTGAGCAGGGAGCCGGACGTGGGGCTCTATCCCAGGACCCCAGGATCATGACCTGAGCCGAAGGCAGCCGGTTAACAGACTGAGCCACCCAGGTGCCCCAAAGGCAGGCTTTTTATTTAGTCCCTACTAAGCTGCACTGCTTATGAGTCTGATAGCTGCTGACCTCAGTTCTATCACCCAACATATGCCCTATTCTCTTGTAGGTACATGGATACAGACTACCCAGAAATCTGGTGGCTGGGTTCTTTATTCATCCAAATGACATAAATAAAAGTGAATGAAACAATTTATTCAACAGCTGTTTGATAAGTGGTATGACTCAGGCATTGCTCTGGGTTCCAGTGAATGAAATGGAGGATAGCCTCTGTCTCAGGGGGAACTTCTGTTTTAGTGCAGGGAGACGGACAATAAGCAATAATATCATAAATGAGTTACAAAATAGGTTCGAAGACACCAAGCACTACGGGGAAAAACAAAATCGGGTGGGGGATCATTAATTATTCAAATGTCCTGAACCTGACCCTGGAAGGAATATGGCGGACTTGAGGCAGAGTAAAAAAAAAGGCTGCCCGTGATGGACATGCACAGAGCTGGGAGTGTGAGAGATGGGGCTGCAGGGGAAGGGAGGGGCCAGATCACGCCGGGCTGTGTAGGGTGAGGAAGGATTTTGAATTGTATGCCATCCTTTCCCCGGCCAAGTAGAAACCATTCCATTGTTTTAAGCAACGGATAAGATGAGCCTTTTGAAGAGAACTGACAGGAGGAAGGTAAGAGTCCAGAGGACCATGATGGTGGCAGCAGGGCTCTGGGAGGAAGAACTGACTTCCTGCGCTCTGACTCCTAACAGTTAGGTCGACTGTGGAACGTTCCCTGAGATAGCAAACCCTAGGCCAGGAGGAGCAGTCTGGGGCAAGTTTAGAGAGTCTGAGGTGCCTACGTGACGTCCACAGGCTGGTAGGTGGTAGGTAGGTGGGGGGACTCACGGATTTGGAGATCAGACATGAGAAGTGGCAGCAGCAAACATTCATTCAACAAGAAATGAATTTCCACAGCTGGAGTAATAGTTTTAGTCGGTTTTTCCTACACGCTTGCAAAAATATCAGAAAGGCATGTGAGAGCAGTTGAAGAACAGGGTTTCATGACACAGATCTGAGTTGGGATCCTGCTTCCACCACTAGTAAAATTTCCTTGAGTTTACTCAACTTCTCTGAGCTTTAGCTCCCTCTTCTGCAAGTTGAGGTCATTTCTTCTGTGAAGGATTTTTGTCAAGCTTGAAAAAGAGACTAAAACCTCCAGCAGATTGGTTTTTTTTTTTTTTTTTGGACATAAGTATCCTCAAGTCTCTCTGTCTTTGTCCCATTCTCTCTCCCTCCCCCTCTCTACTTTTCCTTCTGTAGTTTCCTATGTTAACTAATACCACTTTCAAAAAAGGAAATTCATTCTTACATGCCTCGTTCCCAGTGCACCTATGCAATCTTCTGGTTGATGACTGACATGCCTATAATAATTGGATCTAGGATTTTTAACATTGACTAAAAGAAAGTTGTAGATTTAAGAAGGCACCATATTTTCTTTCGTCAAAGCTTCACCTATATCTGCCAACTCCAATCTTCTATCACCCACACAAATCCTAAACACTCAATAATAGCAATTTGTCATAATGTCAATCAGCAATCACTTGATTTCAACCTAGGCAGCGGAGGAGGAGAAACTGTGGAGAGATGTGCTCATTTAGATTTGGGGACTGGCAACACAGCTTTGGTGGAAAGACAATAAAGTGAGAAAAGTGAAATGTTGATGGTACTATTATAAAATGATCGATCATTTTGCACAGCCAAGCTGATTGAGAAACTAGGATAATACTCCCAATGATACAAAGATCAGTGTTACTTGGAATAAAACAGAGGGTAAAGAGAAAGAATGCCAGGCTCAGTGGGATTTGTGTTCAGAGGTGGGATAATCACAGTGCTGGCTTGGCTCAGGGTGTGACAAAGAGAAGAAATTGCCTACATGGCATGGGAGTGAAGATTGGCAGGGTATAAGAAAAGAATACTTTGAGAAAAATGACAACAAGAAGTAAGTATCTATGCCAGATATCAAAACATACTATAACTTTTCATATTTAACACAAAGAAATATAGATGAGGAAAGGAAAACATATAAATGGAAAAGCACAGGGAGCCCAGAAACTGAGCTGGGTTAGTGTGGAATTATTGAAAATTGCTGGTCAATGAGTGGGAAACAGCAAAAACTTAATGATATTGGGCTAAAATTAGATAGTGTTTGAAAAAAATATATATAGCCATATTCAAATAATCTCCAAATACATCAAAGAACTAAATATTAGGGAAAACATAGATGAGTTAGTAAGGAGGCAGAATTTATTAGAACTTGAAGTGATAATAACATTCTAAGAATTGAAACAATATAAGATAGAAAAAAAACCCCAGATTCTTATACACAACTAATGAATCATTGAACATTATATCAAAAACTAATGATGTACTATATGTTGGCTAATTGAATTTAAATAAAAAGATTCAATTAAATAAAAATGTAAAATCTTTGTAAGCAAAGTCAGGTTAAAATAAAAATGCGATAGAGGATTTGGTAACATATACAAGTAGAATGCATATATAAAGCAAGTAGTATAAATTGGTACCTAATGGAAAGTTAAATGGCTATGAAAATAGTCATATAATTTGGACCAGTATTCTATGTCTAGAAATTTATCCGTAGGAAATAGTAAAAAGGGGGAAAAAAGCTAGATCCATGTAAGTATTAATTGCAAGGCTATCTACAACTATAAAATAATAAAAACAAACCAAATACCTAACAAAAAGGAAATGGTGAAGGAAATTAGGACATAGCTCAATGACATATTTAGCTATTAAAATGGTAATTTGAAATACAATGTAATACCACAAAACCTATTTTTGAGATACTTTTTGAAGGCTCTGGTTACATTCTTTATATGGCTATGGACAAACACCAGAGTAGTACACTGAAAAGTTAACACAATTCTCTTAGTGAGCTAAGATTATGGGTGATTTTCTTTTTAAAATTTCATTTAAGAGTTTAAACTATTGTATGGGTAATTCAAACCGAAGACACATACAAGAAAGGGAACATGAGGAAGGATCAAGGTCTTGCTGAAACCAGAATGGTAAGTCACCCGAGCTAAAGGCACAGACTGCAAAAGTTCTAGGTTGGGTCTGAGGCCCCAGGACCATTTCCTTATCACCTTAATTCCCTAACCAACACTAGAGTTAATTTGTGTTACTCACAGGAAGTAGGTTTGCTTAGATGACTTACTTAATTACACCAGATGTGCCTCCTCCCTTATGCATTGCCCCTCCTAGTAAGTACACACCACCAACATTTCTGAGGCAATAATAATTTAGGACAGTCGACTCTAAGCTTCTTAAATGCATAAAAACCGACACTTTTAAAGTTTTGGCTTTTTAAAAAATTCCTGAATCTTCTCAAAGCAAAATGGACCCATAAAGACCAACACTATCAGTACATCCCTTTCTGTGAGACCAGACAGAGCAAGATTTCTGTGCATATGTGTGTTCTTCATTTTAATATTAAAGTAGAAAAGTAGACCTGAGAGGAAGCAGGAACTGTGAGAGGCTATTGTTCTATGAAATAAAGCACTGGAATAAGAAGAGGAAGTGGGGGGATTTGAGGAGGCTTCAGGGGCTGCTGGAGTTTGTCACAGGAGAGCAGCTCGAGGGCACAAAGAAATTGGGGATTGGAAGAAGGGACTTTAGAGAAGTATTGGTCTGAGTTTTGAACCTATCATTTAATGTCCTTTGCAAGATGCATGTACTGACTGGAATGCCTTTTTATTTTTTTTTAAAGATTTTATTTATTTATTTGAGAGAGAGAGAATGAGAGAGAGCACATGAGAAGGGGGAGGGTCAGAGGGAGAAGCAGACTCCCTGCCGAGCAGGGAGCCCGATGTGGGACTCGATCCAGGGACTCCAGGATCATGACCTGAGCCGAAGGCAGTCGCTTAACCAACTGAGCCACCCAGGCGCCCCTGGAATGCCTTTTTAATTAGTTTTGTGTTTTTGTGTGCAAACTGTTAATTTCCGAAAAGGAGCCACACAGGGCCTGAGAATTTATGAGCCTCTCCCGAGGAGGGAGTGGACACATACTGGAACATTCTGATGCCGCTCCAGAGAAGGAGGCCTGGGACTATTTAGTGCTTCTCATCCTGAGAGGATGAAGTTCCTAAAGAGAAGGCCCTGTTGAATGGCTAAGGGGAATTTGAGTTCAAAGTTCTCTCTTTTGGGTGTTTGTGCCTAGGAAGGAAAGTGAAAGCAAAATCATCAGTATCAGAGCTAAATGATAAAAGAGGCAAATCAAAACAGTATTTCCATATAAAGACAGATAGTGCCACATGGAAATTCCTCTCTGGAGTAAAACAATGAAAGGTAGATCTGTATTCCTGCCACATTTTCACTATTACTTCTCTTAAGGGCTAATACATAAGATATTCATCAACTGCCTAAGGTATAGTCATCAATCAATAAAACTAGAAAGACAGTAAATTTCTTTGGCTGGAAGGAAGAAAAAAGTGGCTGGGTTGACAAGGCTTTGTGAAGAGGGTGGGCTTGGAGCAGTGACCATTCATCAACCAGTTGGAAATATTTCAATATTTTAAACAAAAAGTATGTCCATATTTGTACTTACTAATTATCAGCCTTGGTCCTTCCTCTTCTCTCTTCCCCTTGGTAGCTTCAGCCTTTTTTTGTTCTTTTATTTATTTATTTTTTTGTCCTCTCTAGCTGGGTGTGATTCCCTCTCACTCTGTTCATCAGTTACTCAATTTGCTTCATGCCCTGAGTGAATTTATGTGTGTGACCGGGATCCTACAGGTAATAACAGATCCTCTTATTAGATGAGAATGAGGCCAAGTAGCATCCTTGTGATACCTCCATCGCCATGGAAGCCTAGGTGGGTCATGGGTAGGAAGCAGAGAGTACCCATGGTGGCAGAGTGGTGTTAACACAGAGAAGCATTTCTGCTACAGGTGTACGAGTGCAGGTCATCAGTATGAACACCGTTATAACCACTGCCTGCCTGGGTCGCCAACAGTGGGTCTTCAATTCCAGCCCACCAATACGGACAAAGGAAGCCCATCTGTTACATTCCTCAACATGGTACACGCTAGGCAGTCAGCCCAAGTGTCAAGGAAAACCTCTCTCTGATTTCACACCTGGCCTGGAGTGGTTGGTAATGATCTAGATGTGGGCTCTGACAGAAGGTCTGGGGTGGTGTATCGGCTCTCCCACTCACTGCCTGAGTGTCTCTTGGTTACTTCACCACTCTAAATCAACAATCTAAAAATAAGGACATAAAATGTTGATAATTTACAGGACTGTTGTGGAAATTCAAGGAGTTGGTATTTGCTAAGAACCCAGCATGGTGCCTGGAGCATAGTAAGGACTCAATGTTTAAAAGTACCGTTATTGTCAGTTTCCTTCTTTTCCTCTATGCAGTTGCTGAGACTAGCTTGACTCCCTAACTCCAATCCTGTTTCTTGTTTTTACTCATGTCTAAATTTTGGAAAATAGCTTAGTTTGTGCTAAGACGCTGCTTCTCAACATTTTTTTTTTGATTCATGCACTCTTTTGATAAACATAAAAAAATATTTTGTCCAGCTTTCCAAGGAGATTTTGATACACTCCTTAATAGGACTTGCCTCTATTACCCTTTTCCCTAATTCCCTATTGCTCTTCTTGATGATAATCAATGAACTCTAGCATAGTTTTTTAATGACAAAATTATTGCTTATCCAATTCGACATGTCCGCAAAATTCCCAAGTAGTTAAACAATCTGTTCAACGTTGGCTCTTTCTCCTCCGGAGGGAAAGCATTAGGGAACGCCTCAGCAAATGTGTGGGGATTTGCAGAGCTGGACCTAGAAGAGGGAATACATGCTGAAGGCTGTGATGGACTCCAAATCCAGAGGACTGAAGATTTGAAAGTCAAGAAGGAGGTCAAGTTTAATAAACCAAAGAGAGACAATGGAGTACTGAGCTGGAAAGATGCAAAGCCTGGAACTTCAGATGCAGACTTAGTCCAGAAATAAAGGCAAGAATCTAGATTCAAAAGAGAAAGAGGAGAAAAAACAGACGATCAGGTATTATTCCAAGTAACTTACTTTCATAAGACAGCCAGGGAACGGTCTGTAGTGGATAAAGCATCGGGGTCCATCTGATGGTTTAATGGTTTGAGGAGAGTTAACTCCCAGATATGCTCAAGTCCCACTGTAGATTGTGTACCCATATGGCTCTTGGAAAGTTAAAAACAAAAATCACCATTTCACAGATACACAGTGGTAATTGCTTTAGGCCAAAGTCATCAATAAGGGCTAAACTCAGTGGGGGAGGTGAGTATGATGAGAGACAAGATATTTGCATAGTTCAGTTTATCTCCCCAGAAGATAATAATTGCAGAGGGAAAATCATGACTTTACAGTGGAGAAATCTGGCAGACACTACCTAACCAAAAGATCAAAGTTAAAATCAATGGTATGGGGGAGTATAGATTACCATATGTCTTCTGATGCAATGTAGTTAGAAAGCACAAAAGTGATGTTGGAGACTGAGGGAGCATGACAACTAAATGCAATTTGCAGTCTGGGCTGGATCTTGAACCAAGAAGAACTTTAGTTGGCGGGTGGGGGGGGGAGGGCGGTGGTGCGGGGGTGCCTGAGTGGCTCAGTTGGTTGAACATCTGCCTTCTGCTCAGGTCATGATCCCAGCTGGGGTCTTGGGATCAAGCCCCACATCGGGCTCCCTGCTCAGCAGGGAGCCTACTTCTCCTTCTGCCCATCCCCTTGCTTGTGCTTTCTCTCTCTCCCTTTCAAATAAATAAAAATCTTTAAAAAATTTAAAAAAGAACATTAGTGGGACTCTGAAATTTGAATATGGTGTATAGAAATAGTAATAATATTCTGCCTATTTAAGTTCTTGATTTTGATCATTATCCTACGGTTATGCATGACACTGACATTTGGGGAAGCTGGGAGAAGAGTATATGGGAACTCCTTGTAGTATTTTTACAACTTCAAAAAAGTCTAAATTATTTAAAAATAAAAAGTTAAAAAATAATTTTTTAAAAGACCGAAATTTATAATAGCACTGGAAATAACAGTAAGCAACTGTTAAGCACACAACAGTTACTTAATGAAGGTGGTGGTAGAAATGTCCATCAGGTACAGTGCCGGGGAGCAAGGCTGAGAAATCCAGCAAGAAGCACGCAGAAACTTTGTGCTCCAAAGTCAAAGAGCGTGACTGACCTGGGGAGAAACAGGAAAAAGCATGAACCCTTATGAAAAGGCCTGCTAGTTGCTCAGCTCAACTTCCCACAAGCAGATGTGATGGCTCCAGCTTCAGTAGCCACAGTATGGAAACCACACAGAGAGTGACGCTTCGGAAACAAAGGAGGTGGGATGCAGAGGACATGGCAAAGCTGCCACGCCAGCCCTAGACTACTTTCACATGAAAGGAAAATACACTTCTATCGTGCTTCCCCTATTGTTATTTCAAATCTATTTCTATTAGCGGGAGCTAGTCCTACCTCCGTTACCATCTTGCTCTAGCTCTATGATGCAGGGTAAGACTCAATCAGCAAACTAGGCTCCCCCACTCAACAACTTCCTTCTGAGGGGCCATGAATGTACCCCATCCTCTGACCTCACCTGAACTATTCTTTTTATATTGTTTCCATTCCTCAAACCCCCAGAGATTCGCCCAGGCTTACGGGGATAAGTGGTGGAACATGGCTTTCCCAGAGGTGCATTTATCACGTTCAAAGTCCTGGGGCAAAGACTGGAAGAGCCACTGCCTGGCCTTCAAGGTCCTTCAAACTGCTCCTCTATCTCCTCACACCTTCTCCTTCCCTGGACCTACCCTTGTTCACTTGTGCTCCAGACCTACTGCTCACCTGTACCTGCCAGTGTTCCACAGGTTCCGTGATGCCTCAGAGCCTTTTACACAACAATTCCCTCTTCCAAGAACATCTTCTGTTCTACTTCTTCCCCGGTACAACCTCTTTTATTCTTTAGGCCTGTGCTTAAGTATCGTATCTTCCAAAAACTCTTCACTGACTTTGGAAGATGGGGTTCGATGCCATTCTGGTGTGTTAACACCTGAACTTCATCTTGCCCCTCCCGTGGCACCCATCACATTGCGTTACAGTTACTTGTTCTCTTGTCTGTTCGGCCATAATGGTACTTGCTGGTCGTCAGCCTGTGTCCTTCTTCCTCTCTTTTCTCTTGCCCTTGGTAGAGGCAGCCCTTGGTGTTCTTTCTTTGCCCGCTCTAGCAAGGTGTGAGTCCCTCAAGGGTAAGGAGAGTATATCCCCAGAACCTAGCAGGATATCTGGAATATAGTATGGTTTCAATAAATAATGGATGAATCAATGAGAGACTTTTTTTAAAGAATATGTCGGTCATGACTTATGCCAATGGTGTGATATTGGATGGCACATAACGTCTCTAACCTTCTCAAAGTGCAGATATTTCTAGCTTTCACGAGACCCCCCGGACCCCCCACAGAGCCCAGCTGCAGCACTGTTTCAAAGCAACGCATTCCCTCGGCAAGTACCCTGGAAGAATTCCCACAGGAGGGGTTGGAGTGGGGATGGGCAGGACTTTCCTGTGGGCTACACTGATTTCATTAATCTCATCCTCACTACTTGTATTATCCGGTAGAACAAGTAAGTCAAGTTATACGTACTGCTGCTTCCAGTTCAGTCTGTAAGGAAAGAAAGAAGCCAGTGTTCCACACCATAAAGAGAAACAAAGGAAAAATAATAAGGCTTTAGAAGAGGTGGATGATTTTAACACCTCCATATCTACACTCATTTGCTCAATACAGCACACCCTAGTTAGTAAATTAAGACAAAAAAAAAAAAAAGGTCCTATTAAAGAAGCACACAAAACATTTGCATTTGAATGAGTAAAATTCCAAAACCTCAATACTTTAAAGCAGCAGCTGTGGGGCGGCAGAAAAAGAGTTTTGGACGCAGATCTGGGCTCCAGGCCTGGTTCTGCCACTTGGTCGCTGTGTGACTGCCCAACTCAGCCCTTCTCGGCTTGGGTTTCCTCTTCAGCAAATGGAACGCTGCACTAACTGATGGCGACAACCCCAAACCAAGTTAGTCTTTCTTGTTGTCATGAGTAGCAGACACAAATGGCAGTTTCCAATCATCTTCACCCTCATCACCTAGCCCACACCTAGGTAAGTCTGTTGGCACCTGGAGAGAAGATTTATTCATCTATATTTTCCCCAATTTCATAGTGGCTGGAAAATGCTTTCAAATCTGGAAGTCGCAGGCAGAAGCGAAAAGTGAGTCTGGCCTGATTTTATTTAGAGACCATAAAAATCTACAAACCCTCTTTGCTTGCTCCGTGCAGCCAAATCTTTTTTCAGAAGTTGAGGGGTCAGACAATATTTGGTATGTGATCCTGCTTTGTCTAAAGGTTACCTGCCTATAATCTGTCTCCATTCTAGATATCCCGGGGCCTTCAAGAATGCCTGTCAGCAGTATTCTTTGGCAGATACTGTGTATTTCTATATGATATTTCTATTATTATTTCCTTAAACTGTTATTTAAAGCATGTTAGTCATACACTCGTAGGTATTAAAGATATTTAATTTGATTTGATGAGAATGTATCATGTGCCAATTTCCAAATGGAAACTTTATATACAACATTATTTAACTGTCGAAGTGCCCTTTTGAGAGATAAATGAGATATTATCTTCACTTTACAGATAAGGAAACTGAAGCTAATGTCATGTATGTATCCTGCCCACAGTCAAACCGAGGGTGGAGCTGAAATCTGAACCTAGGGCACTCCAGCCTTGCTTTTCTACCTGTCCTTCTGAAGGTCAGGTTCCTACCTTTCATTTCTGTGGTTTTTATTCCCAAATTCTAATACATTCTTTATTTATAAGAAATATTAGCATCATTTGAGTTCTTCCTAATATACTCCCTATAATTTCAGTATAATCAACTTAGAGCCTTATTAATAGTGAAGAGGTCACATTTCATACAAGAGGCCCAGAGTGGCCTTGACGTAAATCCTAAAGAGACCTGACGGATCAGGATTGCAGGTTCCCAGCTGCTGTGAATGCGGGGTGAATGATGAGCTTTCGAGAGACCACACATGAGATTATAGTTATTCTGGTCAGAACGAAGATGCAGAGGAATGAGAAGATAGGGAAGACTTTAAGGAAATATATAATACTAGGCTCAGTGACTGGAAATAGAAAGTGGTGGTAAACGAAGACTCCTCTGCTTATAGATCGGAAGGTGGATGATGTTCTTCATATAATGAAATCAAGAAAACAAAGGGCTTGGTGGTGGGAACAGAACGGAGTGTGAGGAATTTGTAGGGCAGTTAAATGGACACGTCCAGTTTTACATGTGGCAATTAACAAAGGTTATCTCAAATTTGGCTTGAAGTCTATGGTTAAGTGAAAGCTGAAGCTATGTGATTAGACAAGGTTGAAACAAAGTGCAAAGCATGAGAGGGTTGACAGTGGAGTTTCACTAATGGTTAAGAGGTGATCAAAGGGAGGAAGAAATAATAGCCCAAGGAGAAACAGGAAGAAAGTAGAATGAAAGTGGGGGAAAATGTTGAAGAGAATATTTAGGAAAAAAGTAGCCAAGAGTATAAAATTTCAGAGTTTAAGATTGTTTTAAACTAATCATTAGAGAAAATTGCCTTAAAATTATTGCAACAGATTACTTGACTTGTAGAAATACAGAGTGAAATAATTTGTGTAATTTCTCCATTATGTGTCATTCTTTAGTCCCTAAGAGCCTTGAAAAACAGATACTGCATTGGTAGAGAAAAATGATTCAAAGTATGGGTCATGGTAGAGCCTGCTAAAAATTTTGTTTTGCCTACTTCATAGTTTTTATTGACATTACAAAAATAAATCTTATTAATTTTACAATCAATGATATCTATCCCAAGGATTTATTTTTATGAAATAAATAAAACTAGAAGGCTGACTTAAACCCAAGGAAGTTTCTTATGATGAGAAATCCTCAAGAGATGAATTTGATTGAGTGCTTGGTGAGTATTTTACATTGTAGTATTAGTCATACTTTTCAGGATTTAGCTCATCATATACTTTTCCTTTATTAAATTTTTTTTTCTTATTTTGGTAATTTAGAAGCATTCCAAAAATTGATTAGGATGCAGTAAGCATTACTAACATTGACCTTGTAATAGTGGAAATGACCTCATTATCACTCTTGTTGCCAAACACAATCCAGGACAGATTATGATCTTGGTTTGAGAGGAACAAAACAATATGAGAATGAAAAAAAGACAGTTGGAACAAGTCTTCCAGAGAATCGTCATCTGATACTCTTAAAAAAACAAATCATGAGATTTTGGTTCCAATACCAAAGAGTGTACCACTGATTTAAGAGACAGCACATGTCAAGTTGATAGTTAGAACTCTATAAATGAAGTTGTCATGGTGTGCATTTAAAAGCAACGGAAAAACCCCTATCTCCTAACAGCTGGAGTCATTTTACCTGTAGCTTCGACTGTCCCTTATGCTGCAATAAATTTAGACACCCCTCTACCCAGCAGTTCCCCATCCACCACCAAGACACAATTTGAAGTATGGCCTTTCCTTCTGTATTTCAGTTCCTTTCAGTCATTTACTTCATTGTTACTCATGTCATTTTTCTTTCAATTGTCCAACAAATATCCTGATTACCTTTCTGTGTGCCCGGTACTATTTTAGTGGCTCTATGATGGTTATATTTTAGTGAGGAGACAAAACTGATGGCCCTGGACGTTTATGTCCTCCCCACTTCTGGCAGCATAGCAGAGAGCTTGGAAAGAAGATCTGAGCTAGTTTAACAGGCTAATTACTACTTTACCAGGCTAATTATAAGTGGCCATGTTCTAGAGTATCCTCCTTTCTAAGTTTATTTCCCCAACCAGGGAACTTGTGTCATCTCCTGGATGTCTTTTGACCCTACCCCTCTTCCCAAAATGCACACCATAATATACAGAACATCCTGGGGGACTGTCCTTCTTTATTGGAACCTTGGCCATGGGACATGCAGACCACCTACGTCTGACATAAACTGTAACAAGTAACAAGCATTAGAGAGATTGTATATGTTCTACTGCTTCTCTGTTTTTCTCCAATAAACTCTATATCTGATCTGAATGGCATTGCAACAGATAAAGAGATAAAGATCACTTTTTTTAAAGACCATTTCTGACGGTGATAATGCTATGAAGGAAACAGAACAGTGCAATGGGACAGGGGGTCTAAGTCTGGCTCAGGACTACTTAGGACAGCGGGAAGGGGTCCTTTTTGAGGAGACAGTAATAGAATCAAAGCAGGAGTAATAAAAGGCAGGCAGACAAGCAGAGAAAGAACATTTAAGCACAGGAAATGATAAGCATAACAGATTGGATGAAGGATAGGCTCGAAATGTTTGTAGGACCGAAAGCAAGCCAGGACCACAGGGACTGAAGCAATGACTATTAGCAGTGACATCAGACAAGTAATCAGAGGGCCTGTAAGCAGATCAGATTTTTTTCCAACTACAATAAGAAGCTATAGGAGAAATTAAAGTGAAGGATTATAATATAAATTGATAAACATATTTAAAAGTTTAACTCTTGGGTTTGGAGGAGAACGGCATACAGGGCAAATGAATGGAAGCAAGGAAATCTGGTAGAAGACTAGCATGATCCAGGTGAGGGGTAAGGGCAGATGAGCAAAGACTGGCTAATCTACAGGATTTGCACATGAGCACTGACCGGACAGCAGAGTTAGGAAAGAATCATGGATGACTCCACGACAGAGATTGTAGGCCTTTTCATAACTGGTGCACATGGTTACCCAAAATTATGTAAATATAACCATGGAGAAAAAAATAGGAGGCAATGGAAAAGGGGAATTAATGAAGACTAGATGTCTAGTGTCAGAAAGGCCAATGTTGGAGATGGGCAAGTAATTCTGAAATATTCTTGGGAAGTTGATAACTCAGTTTGTTACAGGCTGCAGACCCCTGGGGCTTCTTCTGGGGAGCCCAGCAAGCCAGTGTTCACTCCAAAAATGTGACATATTATTCCTCAAACCTGCATTAAATAAGGGGGACAGATAAAACTTGTGGGAAGTGGCCTCAGCCTTTTAGAAATGTTCAGGACCAGAGTCTCAAGCTGACATGGAGGTTTGCCACTAGAATTTACCTCAGAAACAGAGAATCAGTCACAAGACTCTATGTAAACCACAAAGAGAATTGGGAAGCAAACTAACCACTTATTCAACTCCTACGTACCAGGCACTTTACACAAATTATCTCTATTCATCCTTAAAAATAACCCTGTGAGAAGGCAGTTTCCTTTATTATCTGGAAGAACTAAAGCTCAGAGAAGTTTATAAACAAGCTCAAGGCATCATAGACAGTAGTCAGGATTAGAATCAGGCTGGCCCAGGGCTCTCGACTCTCCAGGCACAGAGGGGCACTGACAAGTGGTAGGGAAACATGGGGATGCACCAGTGTTCGGCATTAGCTGCTTGAAGTTGCCTTGTGTAAGCATGGTTGAGGGGTTAGCTAGAAGTTAGACTTTCTCTGGCTGTCCTCCTCCTCATTTTCCAGTTACCCTGGTACTTCCGTCCTCTGCTTCTTCCAGCCAGTAAAATGAGATTTACGATGATCTGAGCTTCTGCCAACCACATGCATGGACTGGGGTCTGTACTCAGTGTAGAAGTCAAAAAATGGGAAACTCACTGAGTGTCTTCTCTTCTCCTGAGTATCCCTTCTCCTCCAGAATCTGCCCGTTTTCTTTTTCCTCCTGTGTCTTCACATCGTTGTTTTATATATTGAGTCCAGAGATTATAGTTATCCTCAGGAGGGTTCATTGATAGGAACTACTTTATTACTGAGAAATAATGTTTTAAACAAAAACATTCTGAATCAAATAGACGGTTTCTAGAAATGTATTCATTTTCTTTACACCCTTTACTTTTGATAGAATGAATGTTTATTGATGCTTACTAATTATTTTTGGTTATAGTCTCCTTTTGTAGAAGATCGACTTGGCTGCTATAGTAAAAACAGTTCTCCCAGACCAACCAGCAAAGAATTCCATTGGCTTTTCCCACATCACAGTCATGAATGATCATAATTATGCTTCGGCACTTCCCTCTAGTGGTTGAATTTCTGAACTACAAGTCAGAAGTACTGTTAGGAAATGTAAAGCACTCTTTCTAGAGGTAAGGCAAACTCCTCAAAAGGTTCACTCCATGAGTAACAAATTGTAGTGGACATGTGTCTCCCTGATAACAAAATATCTTACTCACTGTGAACTATTTACCACTTTGACTATTATTAACAGCAGTAGAAAAACAAAATAAATCTCTTAAAAATCCCTCCAGATGTTTAAAAGATCTGTGGCATAGTTACTGAATGTAGACAATATTTAAGTAGATATTTAATTAATAATAAGTATATTAGATAAGCACCTGGAAAATAAAGTACTGAGGACAGTAACTTCTGAAGGACTGAAGACGGGTCAGGGGAAACTAGCCCCTGATTTAGAGACTGCACATACACTTTCTTGAAGTAACATCGCCACCTTGTGTCTGTCTGAGATACTTCTGATAAAAATATGCAAACCTTTGTTTAAAAAAAAGTTCTCTAGGGGCGCCTGGGTGGCTCAGATGGTTAAGCGTCTGCCTTCGGCTCAGGTCATGATCCCGGGGTCCTGGGATCGAGCCCCGCATCGGGCTCCCTGCTCAGTGGGGAGCCTGCTTCTCCCTCTGCCTCTCTCTCTCTCTGTCTCTTATGAATAAATAAATAAAATCTTAAAAAAAAAATATTTAAAAAAAAAAATAAAAAAAAGTTCTCTAATAAAATAAATTTGAAAACTTGTTTCAAGGTTCAAAGAGGAGAACAGGAATTTGTTTTAATTTTATTTTAATTCCAGTGTAGTTAATATACAGTGTTATATTAGTTTCAGGTGTACAATGTAGTGATTCAACAATTCCATATATTACTCAGTGCTCATTAAGGTCAGTATACGCTTAATCCCCTTCACTTATTTCGCCCATGCCCCCACCAACCTCCCTTCTGGTAAGCATTTGTTTGTTCTCTATAGTTAAGAGTCTGTTTTTTGTCTCTTTTTTTCCCTTTGTTCAACTGCTTTGTTTCTTAAATTATCACATGGGTGAAATCATATGGTATTTGTCTTTCTCTGACTGGCTCATTTGCTTAGAATTATACTCTCTAGATCCACCCATGTTGTTGCAAATGGCAAGAATTCATTCTTTTTATGGCTAAATAGTATTCCAGTGTGTGTGTGTGTGTGTGTGTGTGTGTGTGTGTGTGTGTGTGTGTGTAGCATCTCCATTATCCATTCATCTATAGATGGACACTTGGGCTGCTTCCATATCTTGGCTATTGTGGATAATGCTACAATAAACATAGGGGTGCATATACCCTTTGAATTAGTGGTTTTGTATTCTTTGGGTAAACACCCCGCAGTAAGATTACTGGGTCATATGGTAGTTCTTTTTGAGGAACCTCCATACTGTTTTCCACAGTGGCTACACCAGTTTGCATTGCCATCAATAGTGCAAGAGGGTTCCTTTTTCTCTACATCCTTGTCAACACTTGCTGTTTCTTGCATTTTTTATTTTAGTCACTCTGACAAGTGTGAGGTAGTATCTCATTGTAGTTTTGATTTGCATTTCTCTGATGATGAGTGATGTGGAGCACTTTTTCATGTGTCTGTTGGCCGTCTGGATGTCTTCTTTGGAGAAATGTCTGTTCATGTCTTCTGCCCATTTCTCGACTGGATTATTTGCTTTTAGGGTGTTGATTTGTATAAGTTCTCTATATATTTTGGATACTAACCCTTTATCAGATATGTCATTTGCAAATATCTAGGAAAACAAGAATTTTTTTAAAAACGCCATATTGAGACACGGCTTACACTAAATAAAGTAGACAGTTGGGTCTTAGGGTAAATAAATGTTTAATTTTATAAAAAACAACTAAAGTATTTTCTAAAATGGTCATACCATTTTATATTCCCAGAGAGTTCCAGCTGAGTCGTATCTTTGTTAATATTTGATGCTGTTACTTTTTTTAAAATCTATTCTGGTGGGTATGTAATTGTAGCTCATGATAATTTTAATTATTGATAATGGTGAGTATCTCTTCATGTGCTTATTGGTCATTCATATATATTATTTTGTTAAATGTTTAATTAATTTGTTTCCCTCCCTATATAAAATTGGGTTATCTTCTAATTATTGAGTTTTAAGTTTTTTTATATATGCTCTGTACAAGTCTTTTGTATTGTTAGTATATTTCCCTAATCTGTGGCTTTCCTTTTTATATTCTGAATTGTTCTTTAAAGAGTAAACATTTTTAATTTTGCAAAGCCTAATTCATTAATATTTTATAGTTATACCTAAAATTTTTGCCTATACTGAGATTACAAAATTTTGTTTTTTAGAAGTTTTATACTTTTGATTTTTATTGATTTTGATTTTTTTGGAGGTTTATTTTTTCCCCCATATATTTAGTTGTACCAGCACCATTTGTTAAAAGCCTATACTTTCCCCCATTGAATTACTTTGGCATTTTTTTTTTTTAAATCAATTAACCATATTTGTGTGGGCTTATTTCTGGAGTCCCTATTTTGTTCCATTTATCTATTTATCAAACCTGAGAACAACACTACATTTTCTTGCTTGTTGTTGCTCTATATTAAGACTTGAAGTCCTTGAGATTTGTGCTTGTTTTTAAATTATTTTGGCTACTCTAGGCCCTCTCATTTCCTTATAAACTTTAAGATCAGCTTGTCAAATTCTGCAAAATGGCTAGCTGGGATTTTGATTGGGACTGACACAGCATCTACTAATTTGGGAAGAATTAACATCTTAACAATATTGAGTTTCCCAATCCACAAACGTATTTGTCTTTGTGTTTTGTTTTGTTTTTGTAGTTTTCAGTGTATAGGTTTTGCATACATTTCTTTAAATTTATCTTAATTATTTCATGATTTTGATGCTAATATATAAATATGGTATTTTAAATTTTTCATTTTCTAATTTTTCATTGCTAATATATAGAATACAAGTGATTTTGTATATTAATTTTGCATGCTGAAGCCTTTTAAATTCACTCATTAACTCCAACATAATTTTTGCAGACTCCTTAGGAATTTCTATAAACATAGTAATGCCATCTGCAAATAAAGCAAATTGACCTTTTTGTTCCCAACACAAAAGGTGCCTTTCACTTCTGTCTTGCTTTTTTCTACTGACTAGAGTGGCAAGGACTTCTGTTCAATGCTGAGGAAAGGTGATGGGAATGGAGCCTTGTTCCTGACCTTAGGGAAAATGAATTCCATCTTTTGCCGTAAATGACGTTGTTAGTTCTACATTTTTTTAAATGTTCTTTAACAGTTCCCCTTTACTCCTATTACAATGAAAGTTTTTTGTAATAAATGTAAACTAAATTTTGTCAAATGCATCTTTTATTCTTCTCCTGAAGGAGGAAAACATGTTTTCTTCCTCCTGTATTCTGCTAACATTGAATTGGATTGATTTTTCAAATGTTAAGCCAACCTGGCACTCCTAAGAAAAATTCTACTTGGTCATGATATATTATGCTTATTATACATAGCTAGATTCAATTGTTTAATAGTTTTTTTTTTTTAAGATTTTTATTTATTTATTTGAGAGAGAGAGAGAATGAGAGACAGAGAGCATGAGAGGGAGGAGGGTCAGAGGGAGAAGCAGACTCCCTGCCAAGCAGGGAGCCCGATGCGGGACTCGATCCCGGGACTCCAGGATCATGACCTGAGCTGAAGGCAGTCGCTTAACCAACTGAGCCACCCAGGCGCCCCTGTTTAATAGTTTGTTAATAATTTTGGCATCAATGCCATGAAACATTGATACGCAGTTTTCTTTTGAGTATTTGTCTGGTTTTGGTTGTTAGTGATATTAGCTTCAAAAATTGACCTGGTAAGGGTTCTCTCTTCTATATGAGTTTGTGCTTATTATTATTATTGTTGTTGTTGTTTAAAATGTTTGGTAAAATTCATTACTGAGGACATTTGGGCCAGGAGCCTTCCTTGTCGGAAGGTTTTTAATTATGAACTCAATTTCTTTAATATATATATGACTTTTCAGATTTTCCATCAATAACTTTGTCTTGCAAAGAATTTTTCCATTGCTTCTAAGTTATCAAACTTAATGACATAAATTTGTACTTTTTCTATCCTTTGAATGTCTCAGGATTGATAGTGAACTTGTATGTGTTCCAGATCATGTGTCTTCCAAGAATTAATCATCTTAGTGCTCCTGATCATTGTTAGCTCAGCCTTGTGGTGTCTGGCTTACATTAGCACAGCTTAGTTTTCATCAACAGATTCTAGAACTCTGCAGATTTTTAGTCTCTGCAGATTTCTTTCTCCACCTAGCCCTCCCCACCCCCAATGCTAATCTGCTCAAAGAATTCCAGCCATCTTGGATTCCTTGATCTCTAATAATTACCTCCTGAACTCAAGACCACCACTCTCTGCATGGGATCCTTCTCCGTATCTTGTGGCTTGGCTTTGCAAAGTGCCCTTCAGGCAGAATGCTGGGGTGACTTTAAGACTCACTTTCTTTTATCCTCTTCTTATGATCAGCTTTGTACTTCCTGTTTTCCAGTCTCTGAAAACAGTTTTTTCATGTATTTTGTCCACTTTTGTCATTTTCTCACATTGGGAAGGCAAGTCTTTTCCCAGTTTTTCCATCATGGTAGGAAGCTGAAGTCCTTAAACACTCTTGGCCAAACCACTGATCTTCCTTCATCTAGGATATTCCAACCCCTTTGACAAGAGCACTTTACAGCACTGCTTGTCTTAAGTGGGATGCATTATGAACAATAGAAAGGGAGAAGATATTAAAATCCACTGAATCAACTCTAGCTATAACTGATGGGACTGGATATTGCAGATAGATGGTCTCTTGCATAGTGAATAAATTATATCCTTCCTTGGTACTTAATTCTTAGGCTAGAATGAACTAAACTGAAGGCTAGGTATTAAATTTCCCATTTATTAAAGAGCTGGAAAGTAGCCATTTGGTGAGTCACTTTGGGATGGTAGAGAAACAAAGAGATAAAATGGAAAAATAATTCAAATCTGAGAGTTGGGAAGCTTGGTTCAAATGCCAGGACTTTATACTTATTTTCCTCACTTGCTTCCATTTCTGTCTGTAAAAACAGGTAACAAAACTCACTGACCTAAACAATAATTCTGGTTTGGCCATTTGTACTACTGTTCTATTTTCTATTATTCTTGGCATTATCCCATGGTTATTGGTATAATATCAGTAGGCTGAAACAATTATCTTCTTAAGGGTTAAATTACTCCTATGACATCAATTAGCAGAGTGTAGATGGTAAGAGCAATTCAAAGAAAGTGAGTGGAAGATAAAAACAGGACCTATCAAAGAGCTTTTTGTAACAGTGTAGAGATCTCTCAATTTCCAATTAAAGAGTTCTGGGTTAAAAGGATCACAAGATAGCAGGGCCTATTTTAATCTCCCATCTTCTTATTAAAACAGCACTGTCAAGTAAAACAGGAGCCCAGAACTCATCTTCTCCAACATCTAATGTAATGAACAGTAATTACTAGTGGCAGCAAAAATTTAAAGAACAAGAACAAATAAGAAAAAGCACACAAATTCATGCCATAACTTCAATGAGTAGTGGAAAAAGAAAAAATAAAAAACATTTTGGTGTGGCTTGGCACACCTCCCTAACCTTTACCCTAAGCTCCAGAAAAAGAGTGAATGAAATATTGAGAATTTCCATAAATATTTCTTACTTTGGAGAAAAGTAGTCTGAGGGGTTTAATAGGAAAGTCAGGCAAAATTCAAAAAGAAATCTTTAAGAGTAGAAACCTCTAAAGCAAGACACTGAGCAGAGACAGGAGAGGTATCAGACCTGTGTGGAATTAGAACTCAGACCACGGGTTTTCCCCCACAATAATGGGGTGCACTCTGAACCAAGTGAATATTAGACTAGGCTACTGGGTCATAATTCAGAGGAGAAAACCCACATTCTTAAACAAAGGAAACACAGATGGAACTAGGTCCATGCCATTGTCCTACATCCTCAGGCTACAGAGAAGGGAAGAGAAGAGAAGCAAAACACAGCTTCTAAGCTACGGTTCTAAGGAGATAAACAGGACTCTGCAAAGTATGAGGGATGCTGCAGGATGGAGAACAAAGTGAAAGTTAAGCAGAATAGCTCATGTTCTGCCTAGAAATGAGAATTATCCTATTCCTATTTTTGTATGTTTTAAAATTTCTATAAAAATATTTTTTAAAAAGGATTGTTTAAATTATACAGACATACTACTAAAAAATTAAATCACAGAGAGATGACAACAGCATACAGAAGTCAGATAAGGCCTAAAAGAAACAGAAGGAAACTCTCCACAACGACTTTCTGTGACAAAACAAACAAACAAAAAACAACTTAATAAGGACATGAACTGCAGAAAATGATTTCTTATTAGTGAAATAATTTAAAGAATAGAATGAAATAAAAAAAGAAAACTGTACTGTTAAAAAAATTGAGAACCAAAATAATATCAGAGAATGAATTAGAAACAGCAAGAAACAGAAGCGAGTTAAAAATTGAATTAGTAAAGCATTAAAAGGCTTGAGTCAATCATGTTGAATAGAGAAATAAGCAAGGTAAAACAATTAAGAAAATATAATATATAAAGAACAAAGGAAAAGTAACAAAAGGGCAGTCTCCTTAAACAGATACACCAGGAGATTGAACAGAAAACTTTTACAAGAAGTAAGAAACCAAAATTTCTCTGAAGAATTAGTCTATGTAAAAAAACTATACAAAATATCAGTTTTCATTGAAGCAGCTCTTGTTCTGATTGATATCAGGAATACAGAAAGAATTCTTTAATCACATAGTGGAAACAAAATAAGGACAAATTTCAAGTTTTCAAATTTCTCCTTACTAACACTTAGTGCTAGGATATAATGGAATAATTAATTTCAGTCAAATTTTCAAGAAAAGTTAGGTGGCACCCAATTTTATATCCACTCAAGCCACTGAAATATAAAGACAGGTTATTTAAACATCATGAACACAGGAAATACAGTGTTCATAAGAACCTTTAAAAAAAGCTACTTGACAATGAAATTAACTGATTAAGAAATAATTTTTAAAACACAGTTTAAAAACTGTGATCCCTTAACTTACCATGGTAAGCATTTCATAATGTGTAACTGTCAAATCACTATGTGTACACCTGGAATTAATACACTGTATGTCAACTATACTTCAATTAAAAAAAAAAAGACAATCTGATTCTTTTCTCTGATATACATTTTCACAAAGCTCTGTATGTCTTCATTGCAACAAAGGAAAACAACATCTCATGATTTTAATATTCCTATGAGATTACTGTGTATCCAAAAATTTGCTCACTTGAACTTGTATTTCTTTTAGGAAACAGGAAGAGAAAAAAGGCAATAAAACTTTGCCCTCTGTATTAGTTTGCTAGGGCTGCCATAACCAAGTACCACACACTGGATGACTTAAAGAGAGATTAATTTTCTCACAATTCTGGAGGCTAGAAGTCAGAGATCAAGATGTCAGCAAGGTTGGTTTCTTCTGACCTCTCTCCCTAACTTGTAGCTGTCAGTCTTCCTATACCTCCATATAATCTTACTTCTGCACTTGTCTGTGTCCAAATTTCCTTTTCTTATAAGAACACCAGTCATTTTGAAACAGGGCCCACCCTAATGACCTCCTTTAATGTAATTAATTCTTTAAAGACCTTATCTCCAAATACAATCACATTCTGAGGTATTGGGGGTAGGAACTTCAATATGTGAATTTGGTGGGGACACAATCCAGCCCATAATATTCTCCATGCCTCAATGTAAAGGAAGTGTGATTAGATGTCATTCTGCTCCATTATTTAATAAAGGGGTCAGAACTCCTTGCCTTCTTTAAAAATGTAAGTTGGGGAGTTTGGAAGGAAGATGGTGGAGGAGTAGGGGGACCCTAGTTTCATCTGGTTCCTTGAATTCAGCTAGATAGCTATCAAATCATTCCAAGCACCTGTGAACTCAACCTGAGATAATAGAAAAGAATTGCTGCAGTTCTACAAATAGAAAAGCAACCACTTTTTGCAAGGTAGGAGGTGTGGAGAAGTGAATCTGAGATGATATACTGGAAGATAAACCATAGGGGGAGGGAGCCTCCATAAGCTGCCTACCGGAAAGTGATACAGCACTGGAGTGCAAAATCAGAACTTTTAGAAGCCTCCTCCAGTGAGGGAATTCCCTGCCTGAAAGGTGCTCAGGTGGTGAAGTGGGGCAGAATCCTAGGTGGGACACTGTGGTCTCAGGATGCCCAGGGTCACAGAAAGAATGGGGGTTCCTGAGCACAGCAGAGTTCCCAAGCATTGGAACAGGGAAGCTAGCTGCAATCAGTGAGCCCAGGAGTAGGCTTTCAGCTCAGTTTTGCCACAGACTGCGAACCGCAGCATGATCCAGTGATGGTTCTACGAGCAGGGGCCCAGCAAGCAGCAGAACCACAGCAAAGCCCTCCTCCATTCCCAGGGGGATCAGTGCGGATGTGGATGCGTGCCACAAGAATCTGCAGGGTTTGAAGACTCTTGAGCTGCAGGGTGCACACTGTGGGAGTCTGCAAAGTTTGGAGACTCGAAATGGGGTCACGTGCCTGAGATAAAAACGTGGTCACAGGCTGGGTGAACAAAGAGTGCAGAAAGAAACCAGGGAGAAAGAAGTGATTGCTTTTCCTGAGGGTGCACTGAAGAGTGGGGGCTGAGATCATTCAGCTCTGAGACCGGAGATCCGGGTGCCACCATTATTTTCATCCTCTAAAGCAGCATGGAAAGTCTTCAGGGAATGAAAGCCACAAAGAGCAATTCGGAGCCCAGCCCTCTGGCAAGGGCGGTGCAACTCCACTCAGCCAAACATACCTGAGAATCAGCACAACAGGCCCCTCCCCCAGAAGACCAGCAGGAACATCCAGCAAATACCAAGTTTACTGATCACACAGAACTGAAAAACTCCAGCACTAGGGGAAAATAGTATATAGAGTTTTTCTCATGATTCTTTAGTCTTTCAGTTTAAAATTTCCTTTTCTTTTTTCCTTTTCAACTATTTCCTTATTTTATGAACCGTTTTTTAAGTTTATTTTTTATTTTCATTTCTACATTTACTATATATATATATGTTCTTCACTTTTGGCTTCCTTTCACTGTAATCAATTTCATTTTTTGTATAGAATTAAGTTTTTCTTTACAATTTTGGGATCTAGTGTCTTCTAATAAACAGACCAAAATACACCTAGGACCTAGGGTATCACCCTGTTCTGTCCACCTGTTTGATTATATTCTCTCTTTTTCTTTCTTTCTTTTTTCTTTCTTTTCTTTCTTTCTTTCTTTTCTTTCTTTCTTTCTTTCTTTCTTTCTTTCTTTCTTTCTTTCTTTCTTTCTTTCTTTCTTTCTTTCTTTCTTTCTTCCTTCCTTCCTTCCTTCCTTCCTTTCTTTCTCTTCTGATTTGTCTACTGCATATTACAATGGGGTTGATATTTTTGTATTTTATTCTCTCATTCATCTATTCTTCTCTGGACAAAATGACAAGACAGAAAAATTCATCCCAGAAAAAAAGAACAAGAAGCAGTACTGCCAGAGACTTTAGTAAAATGTGGGAGCTAGAATTCAGAATAACAATTATAAAGATACTAGCTGGGCTTGGAAAAAGCAAAGACACCAAAGAATCCCTTTCTGGAGTAAAATCTAATCAGGCTGAAATTAAAAAGGGTATTACTGTGAAGCAAACAACAATGGAAGCGCTAACTGCTAGGATAATTGATGCAGAAGAGAGAATCAGTGACATAGAAGATAAAATGATGGAGAATAAAGAAACTGAGGAAAAGAGAGATAAGCAACTACTGGATCATGAGGGGAGGATTTGAGAGATCAAGGATACCATAAAGCAAAACAATATTAGAATAATTGGGGTCCCAGAAAAAGAGGAAAGAGAGGGAGAGAGGTGGGCAGAAGGTATGTTGGAGCAAATTATAGTGGAGAACTTCCCTAATCTGGGGAAAGAAATAAGCATTTGTGTCCAGCAGAGAAACCACCCCCCAAAATCAATAAAAATAAGTAAACACCTTGACATATAATAGTGAAGCTTGCAAATTTCAGAGACAAAGAGAAAAATCCTGAAAGCAGCTTGAGTCATGAGGTCCTTAACCTACAGAGGTAGAAACATAAGGCTGGCAGCAAACTTATCCACAGCGACCTGGCAGGCCAGAAAGGACTGACATGATATATTCAGGGTAATTACTGAGAAAAATAGGCAGCCAAGAATACTTTATCCAGCAAGGCTGTCATTCAGAATAGAAGGAGACATAAAGAGCTTCCAGGACAAACAGAAACTAAAAGAATTTGTGATCAATAAACCAGCCCTGCAAGAAATTAATATTAAAGGGGATCCTTTAAACAAAGAGAGAGCCAAAAAAGTAACATAGACCAGAAAGGAACAGAGACAATATACAGAAACAGTGACTTTACAGGTAACACAATGGCACTAAATTTCTATCTTTCAATACTTACTCTGAACGCAAATTGGCTAAATGCTCCAATCAAAAGACACAAGGTATCAGATTGGATTAAAAAAAAAAACAAGACCCACCCATATGCTGTCTACAAGAGACTCATTTTAGATCTAAAGACACCCCATATTGAAGGGGGGGTGGAGGACCATTTATCATGCTAACGGACCTCAAAAGAATGCTGGGGTAGCAATCCTCCTATCAGACTTATTAGATTTTAAACCAAAGATTGTAATAAGAGATGAAGAGGGACACTATATCATACTTAAAGTGTCTATCGAACAAGAAGATCTAACAATTGTAAATATTTATGCTCCTAACTTGGGAGCAGCCAATTACATAAATGAATAAATAACAAAATTAAAGAAACACATGGATAATAATACAATAATAGTAAGAGACTTTAACACCCACCCATAGCAATGGACAGATCACTTAAGCAGAAGATCAACAAAGAAACAAGGGCTTTGAATGACACACTGGACCAGATGGACTTCACAGATATATACAGAACATTCCATTCTAAAACAACGGAATAAACATTCTTCTCGAGTGCACATGGAATGTTCTCCAGAAGAGAAAACATACTGGGTCACAAATCAGGTCTCAACCAAGACCAAAAGATTGAAATTATTCCCTGCATATTTTCAGACCACAATGCTTTAAAACCTGAGCTCAATCACAAGAGGAAGTTTGGAAGGAACTCAAATACTTGGAGGTTAAAGAGCATCCTGCTAAATAATGAATGGGTCAACCAGGAAATTAAAGGTAAACTTAAAAAATTCATGGAAACTAATAAGAATGAGAACACATCAGTTCAAAACCTCTGGGATACAGCAAAGATGGTCCTAAGAGGGAAGTACCTAGCAATACAAGCCTCTCTCAAAAAATTAGACAAATCCCAAATAAACAAGCTAAACTTTCACCTAAAGGAGCTGAAGAAAGAACAGCAAATAAAGCCTAAACCAAACAGGAGAAGAGAAATAATAAAGATTAGAGCAGAAATCAAAGAAATAGAAACCAGAAGAACAGTAGAACATATTAACGAAACTAGAAGCTTGTTCTTTGAAAGAATTAATAAGATTGATAAACCCCTAACCAGACTTATCAAAAAGAAAAGAGAAAGGTCCCAAATTAATAAAATCACGAATGAAAGGGGAGAGATCACGATCAACACCAAGGGAATACAGACAATTTTAAGACCATATTATGAGCAACTATATGCCAACAAATTAGGCATTCTGGAAGAAATGGGTGCATTCCTGGAAACTTATAAACTACCAAAACCGAAGCAGGAAGAAATAGAAAACCTCAGCAGACCCATAGCCAGCAAGGAAATTGAAGCAGTAATCAAAAACCTCCCCAAAGTAAGAATCCAGGGCTGGATGGGTTCCCAGGGGAATTCTACCAAACATTTAAAGAAGAACTAATACCTATTCCTCTGAAGCTGTTTCAAAAAACAGAAATAGAAGGAAAACCTCCAAACTTGTTCTATGAGGTAGCAGTACCTTGATCCCCAAACCAAAGACCCCACCAAAAGAGGAGAATTACAGACCAATATCCTTGATGAACATGGATGCCAAAATCCTCAGCAAGATACTAGCCAATAGGATCCAACAGTACATTAAAATTCACCACGACCAGGTGAAATTTATTCCTGGGATGCAAGGGTGGTTCAACATTTGCAAATCAATCAACGTGATAGATCGCATTAATTAAAAAAAACCCAAAAAACAAAAAACAAGAACCACATGATCCTCTGAATTGATGTAGAAAAAGCATTTGACAAAATACAGCATCCTTTCTTGATTAAACTCTTCATAGTGTAGGGATAAAGGGAACATACCTCAATATCATAAAAGCCATCTATGAAAAGCTCACAGAGAATATCATTCTCAATAGGGAAAAACTCAGAGCCTTTCCCTAAGGGCAGGAACACAACAGGGATGCCCACTCTCACCACTGTTGTTCAACATAGTACTAGAAGTCCTAGCCTCAGCTATCAGCAACAAAAAGAAACAAAAGGCATTCAAATTGGCAAAGAAGAAGTTAAACTCTCAGTCTTCACAGATGACATGATACTTTATGTGGAAAACCCAAAATACTCCACCCCACAATTGCTAGAACTCATATAGCAATTTAGCAACATGGCAGGATATAAAATCAATGCACAGAAATCATTTGCATTTCTATACACTAACAATGTGACTGAAGAAAGAGAAATTAAGGAATCGATTCCATTTACAATTGCACCAAAAACTGTAAGATACCTAGGATAAACCTAACAAAAGAGGTAAGGATCTGTACCCAGAAAACTACAGAAACTACAGAACACTTATGAAAGAAATTGAGGAGGACATGAAGAAATGGAAAAACATTCCATGCTCATGGATTGGAAGAATAAATATTGTGAAAATGTCTGTGATGCCCAGAGCAATCTACAAATTCAATGCAATCTCTATCAAAATATCATCAACATTTTTCACAGAGCTGGAACAAACAGTCCTAAGATTTGTATGGAACCAGAAAAGACCCCAAATAACCAGGGAAATGTTGAAAAAGAAAACCAAAGCTGGGGGCATCACAATGCTGGACTTCAAGCTATATTACAAAGCTGTGATCATCAAGACTGTATGGTACTGGCACAAAAATAGCCTTATAGATCAATGGAACAGAATAAAAAACACAGAAATGTACCCTCAACTCTATGGTCAACTAATCTTCAACAAAGCAGGAAAGAATATCCAAGGGAAAAAGGACAGTCTCTTCAACAAATGGTGTTGGGAAAATTGGACAGCCACATTCAGAAGAATGATACTGGACAATTCTCTTACACTGTACACAAAGATAAACTCAAAATGGATGAAAGACCTAAATGTGAGACAGGAATCCATCAAAATCCTAGAGAATATGGGCAACAACCCCTTTGACCTGGGCCACAGCAACTTCTTGCAAAACGTGTCTCCAGAGGCAAGGGAAACAAAAGCAAAAATGAACTATTGTGACCTCATCAAGATAAAAAGCTTCTGCACAGCCAAGGAAACAGTCAACAAAACTAAAAGGCAACCTATGGAATCGGAGAAGTTATATGCAAATGACACATCAGTTTAAGGGCTAGTATCCATGAGCTATAAAGAACTTATCAAACTCAACACCTAAAAAACAGATAATCCAGTCAAGAAATGGGCAGAAGACATGAACAGACATTTATCCAAAGAAGACATACAAATGGACATCATACACATGAAAAAATGCTTCAGAATACTCGGCATCAGGGAAATACAAATCAAAACCACAATGAGATACCACCTCACACCAGTCAGAATGGCTAAAATTAACAAGTCAGTAAACAACAAATGTTGGTGACGATGTGGAGAAAGGGGAACCCTCTTACACTGTTGATGGGAATGCAAGCTGGTACAGTCACTCTGGAAAACAGTATGGAGCTTCCTCAAAAAGTTGATAAGAGAGCTACCCTATACCCAGCAATTGCACTACTAGGTATTTACCCCAAAGATACAAATGCAGTGATCTGAAGGGGCACCTGTACCTACCCCAATACTTACAGCAATGTCCACAATAGCCAAAATATGGAAAGAGCCCAGGTGTCTATCGACAGAGGAATGGATAAAGAAGACGTGGTATATATATAATGGAATATTACTCAGCCATCAGAAAGGATGAAATCTTACCATTTATATCGACATCTATGGAACTGGAGGGTATTATGCTGAGTGAAATAAGTCAATCAGAGGAAGAATGGTTTCACTCATTTGTGGAATATAAGGAATACTGCAGAGGATCATAGGGGAAGGGAGGGAAAAATGGAATGGGAAGAAATCAGAGAGCGAGACAAACCAAACTATGAGAGACTCTTAAGTATAGGAAATAAGCTGAGGGTTACTGGAGGGGAGGTGGGTCGGGTATGGGATAACTGGGCGATGGGCATTAAGAAGGGCACGTGATGTGATGAGCACTGGGTGTTATATGCAACTGATGAATTACTGAACTCTACATCTGAAACTAATGATATACTATATGTTGGCTAATTGAATTTAAATAAAAATTTAAAAATAATAAAAAAATTAAAAAGTCAGTTGGTTATAACTAGGTATGTGGTCAAACTTATCTCTGTCCACTCTGTCTTAGGAGAGATACTGAATTTATCAGAATCTTGAGAACAAAACAAAACAAAAAACAAAGACTAACTGATAGAGGGAAAGAGTGGAGGAGTCTCAATGCTGCTTCAATTTGTTTTAGAAACAGCATAAGGAAAACAATGGAATGACTCTAGTTTCTCTCCATCTCTGAGTCTTATAATTCATTTTTAATTTTTACTGATAGACTTTGAGTAGTGTTCACAGAAAAAATTGAATAGAAAGTACAGAAAACTACCATACCCTCCCCTGACTTCCTCTGAAGTTTCCCCTATTAACATCTTATACTAACATACATTTGTTACCATCAATGATGACTAGTCCATAGTTTACACGAGGATTCACTCTTTGTGTTTTGCATGTCCGTGCGTTTTGACAAAAGTATACTTCCTAGTATCCACCGTTACAGTGTCATACAGAGTAGTTTCAGTGCACTAAAGATGCCTTGTTCTTCACTTATTCCTCCTTTTCCTGCTGCTCCTCAATTCCCCGGCAAGCATTAATTTTTTAACTGTCTACAGTTTTGCCTTTTGCAGAATATCATATGGTTGGAATCACATAGTATGCAGCTTTTTCAGACTGGCTTCTTTCACTTAGCAATATGCTTTTAAGCATCTTCCATGCCTTTTCATGGCTTGATAGTTCCTTTTATCACTAAATAATATTCTATTGTATAGATGTATCAGTTCATTTATCCATTAATCTACTGAAAGACATCTTGGTTGCCTCCGATATTGACAATTATAAGTAAAGCTGTTATAAACATCTGCGTGCAGGTTTTTGTGTGGACATAAGTTTTCAACTCCAAGGAGCATGACTGCAGGATGGTATTGTAAGATTATGTTTAGCTTTGTAAGAAACTGCCTGTCTTCCAAAGTGATTGCATTCCTACTAGAAATGAATGAAAGTTCTATTGCTCCACATCCTTATCAGCACTTGGTGTTCTCAGTATTTTGGATTTTAACCACTCTAACAGGTAGTAGTAGTAGTATCTCATTATTGTTTTAATTTGCAATTCCCTGATGACATGTGATACCGAACACCTTTTCATATGCTCATTTGCCATGTGTATATCTTTGCGGAAGTGTCTGTTCAGATCTCTTGCCTTTTTTTTTTTCAAACTGCTGAGTTTTCAGAGTTCTTTGTATATTTTGAGTAACAGTCCTTTATTAGATATGTTTTGCAAATATGTTCTCCCAGTCTGTGGCTTGTCTTTTCATTCTCTTAACAGTGTCTTCTGTAGAGCAGAAGTTTTGACCTTAATTAAGTCACACTTATTTTTTTCTTTCATGCATTGTCCTTTGATGTTGTACCTAAAACCCGATTACCAAACTCAAAGTCACCTGGGTTTTCTCTTACGTTATCTTCTAGACTTTTTACAGTTTTGCATTTTATGCTTAGGTCTATGATCCATTTTGAATTAATTTTTGTGAAAGGTGTAAGGTCTGTGTCTAGTTTCACTTTTTGCATGTGGATTTCCAGCTGGTCTAGTAGTTTAGTTGAAAAGACTATCTGCACTCCACTATACGCTTTTGCTCTTTTGTCAAACATCAGTTGACTATATTTGTGTGGGCCTATCTCTGGGTTGTCTGTTCTGTTCAATTGATCTGTTTGTTTATTCTTTCACCAATACCATACTGTCTGAATTCCTTTAGATTTACAGTAAGTCTTAAAGCCTAGTACTGCCAATTTTCCATCTTTCTTCAATATCGGTTGGCTACTCTTTTGTTTTTCCATAAACTTTAGAATCAGTTTGTTGATATCCAAAATAATTTGCTGGGGTCTTGATAGGAATTGTGTTGAATATCAAGTTGGGAAGAATAGACATCTTGAAATATTGTGTCTTCCTATCCATGAACACAGAATCTCTCTCCATTTACTTAAACTTTCTTTGATTTCCTTCATCAATTTAATAGTTTGCCTAACATAGATCTTATACATGTTTTAAATTTATATCTATGTTGACCTGCCTCCCTCCCTTCTTCCTTCTCTTTTTGGTATTAATAAAATGATGCTGTAGTTTTTATTTCCAATGTTTCATTGCTGGTATCTAGGAAAGCAAACTGACTTTTGACTTTTGTATATTAATTCTGTATCCTGTAATCTTACTGTAACTGCTTATTAGTTCCAGATTTTTTTGATTCTTTGGGGTTTTCTACAATCAATCGTGTCATATGTGAAGAAAGATAATTTTCTTTCTTTTTCTTAAATCTATATGCCTTCCTCCCACCCTTTTTCTTGTTTTATGTCATTATCTAGGACTCTAGTATGATGGTGAATAGAAGTGTGTGGGGGGGTCTTACAATTTTTCACTTTATTGTTTTAAATGAATTAAACTGGGCCTCACCAAAAGAATCATCTCTCGTTTAGGGAATATTCCAAAACACTAACAGAAATTGGGAGGGGAGTAAGGAGGAAGGGTGTTAATTTTCTCATCACAGCAAGGTACCAATTTTATGGCCTAAAATTAAAACATTTTAAGCATATATATCTTACCTTCATGTTTTTCTCATTTTTTTTAAGAAAAAATAACCTAAGAATTATAACTAAGGAGCAATACCACATGCAGTAAATAAATGTTTATCTTACATTCAGAAATAAGAAATTTTCATTTTGATTTCAGGTCATTTTTCTCGTTAAACTCAAAGTATTTATACATACTTTTAATATGATTTTTTTAATATATCTATTTTCTGGTTATTCACCTAGATATCTGTGTATCTGCATAGAGAGAACTGGAATGAGATTTGTCTGTTAATAAAGCATTTTACTAGGTGAAGGATAGTGGTTATTTTCAATATTTTTTTTTTTACTTGTCTGTATTGTCTGAATTTTTAAAATAGCATGTATTATTTTTGCTAAAAATATCTCAAAATATAGTCATGTTTTAAGATGTACTCAACAACCAAGAAAATTAAGATAATAACCTATGTCAAAATGTGGATGGAATTTGTCCTAAATATACACTACATGGGTAATTTTGACACTATGTTTGCACATGTTTCACCCTCTGTAGCAGTACTATATAACTCAGGGAGTTAGGTAGAAATTACTGACAACCTTCCCGGTCTGCCCCTAGCTGAGGAGTTAAAATACTAGATCAACCAAAAAACGGTACAACCACAGACTTAAGTATTATGCAGAATCCAGTTTATAAAACAGCTAAACTGATGGACTACCCTCTCCACTCTCCAACTAGCAACTCTTCTTTCACCTATCTTAAAAGTTAGGACAATAACAGGATCACTCCTAAATTATTAACAATAATTTTAATATTATAGATATAATTCATGTGTTTAAAATATCAGCTTATTGACTCAGGATAAATATGTCATTAATTGTCATACTTTTTATATATATTTGATTCATAGTGGCACCTGGGTGGCTGTCGGTTGAGTGGCTGACTCTTGGTTTTGGCTCAGGTCATGATCTCAGGGTCCTGGGATCGAGCCCCACGATGGGCTCTGTGCTCATTGGGGAATCTGCTTGTGGATTCTCTCTCCCTCTCCCTCTGCCCCTTGCCTGGCTCTCTCTAAAACAAATAAATGGATATATCTTTATATGTGTACATATACACACACACACACATATATATATATACACACATATATATAATTCATAGATTCCACTTTTTTTTTTTTTAGAAAACAGCCATCTGTCCTGTAATTTCTCCCAATGTACATTTTTTTTCCCCTGGCTGCATACTGGTGGTGAAGTTTAACATGTTCTTCAGTCCCTATATTTTTTGTAAATCGATCATTACATCTATAGTTTTGATGAGAGACTAGGTTTAATTATTCTTACCTTTTGTCAAAGCTATTTCATAGGTGATGTTATGTTGTTCTTACATCAGGGGTACATGTCTGATCTTCTCTCTTTTGTGATGTTATCAGGCATTGATAAGCAGTACCTAGACTGTGGGTTGGAAAACTATGGCCTGTGGACCATCTGCTCTTCTATCTATTACTATAAATAAGGTTAATTGGAACACAGTCATATCCATTCTTTTACATGTTTCATATGACAGCTTTCACTACAACAGTAGAGCTACAAGAGAGACTTTATGGCCTCCAACACTAAAATATTTACTATCTGGTCCTTTATTGGAAACGTCTGTTAATCTGATCTATAGCTAGGTCCATTAATCTATTGTTAGTACAACATGTAATATTCTCACCAGGTATCATTTTGTTGCCACTGTTTAGTACCTGCAATAATTTCATAAAAAGAAGTTTCCCCTTATCAATGAGTTTGGTCAGATGGTACAGGAAAATTAGAATAAATGCCTGATTCTTACCCTTTATTTGCCTGTTTTCAAGTTAATTACATGCTTCATTTATATTCTCCAAAGGTGACTGAAAAGTTTTTTGATATACTTACAAACACATGGATTTAAACATATTCAATGCGTTTCAACACACTGCATTTATCATCCTTACTGTCCCATCTTTAGCCAGAAGGAAGCTCTTCAGGTGAGCTCCTGAGTTCTGACAGAACTCTAGTAGCCTTCTTGGATAATAATAGTCCAGACTTATCCTGTAGATTTCCTGCCTCAGCCTTGAATCTTCCTTTTTTCCACAAAGCACTGGTTTCTTTTCCTAGAAAATAGTATAGAGAGGCCATAATCTGGGGCTAGGAACCCATTGCTACTGGGCTGAACATTGTTTCTAGGCCTTTTTAGAGCACAGAACCAGGTAATCTTGTTTATTTTCTTTCAGATAAAATACTCCATAAATTCATGGTACTTCCAATTCAAACTAAAGATGACAGGGCTTTAATTTAACCATGCCAGTCTTTTACCTGCTTTTCCTTTCAGGAACTCTGAAAATTCTGGTTTTCAATGACATCAACATAGTTACTCACTTATTTTATCCCATAATACACAAATAAGTCTCAAAAACAATACCATCAATCCTACCAAAAATATAACTAAAAACTCTTTAAGCTTATGCTTTTCATTTTATCCTTCTATCACACAGATTACTGTTCCAAAATAATTTAGAACAGTTGCGCTATATTGCAAAAGTTTACTCTTAAAAGATTAACTTTAAAAGTAATCAAATAAAATATTCACAGTTCCAAAATCAAATCTACTAAAGGAGATATATTCAAATAGGTTTCACTTCTTATTTTCTTTGCACTACAGGTAGTCATATAATTTTCAAAGTTCATCTTTTCATTAAAAAAATTAAATATAGGGGCATCTAGGTGGTTCAGTCAGTTGAGCATCTGACTTTTGGTTTTGGCTCAGGTCAGTGCAGAGTCTGCTTGTCCCTCCCCCACCCCCTCGTGCACACCCAAGCACTTTCTCTCTCCTTCTCTAAATTAATATATTTTAAAAATCTTTGGAAAAACATTATATATGTGGAGATATTATTAAAATTTCTTAGATGAGTTGTGACATACTGTACACATTTTTCTCTACCTTGTTTTTTTCATTAAACAAGATCTTGGGGTGCCTAGCTGGCTCAGCTGGTGGAGTTACATGTAACTCTTGCTCTCGGGGTTGTGAGTTTGAGCCACACGTTGGGTGTTGAGATTACTTAAAAAATTAATTAATTAATTTATTTATTTTTAAAAAAACCTTGATCAGAGATATAGACTTGTCAGTAATCTACTCATAGTAGTCAAAATCCCAAGAATCAACTGAAAAATCTAAAATGCAAGAACAGGTTGAGAATGGAACTCTTAGGAACATAAATAGTTAAGAAAATGCTAAAGACTGGCTGATTATTCAGTCATACTAATGTCTCCTTCCTCCTCTGGCACACAATGAAACTGTTTCCTGCGACTTCTACAGTTCAGTGAAGCCATACTGGTGAATTCTGGCCAATGAGATTCAGGGGAAAGTCATGGATGCTGTTTTCAGGCCTCTAAAGTCTCACTCAAGCCTCCACATTCTTTCTCTTCCTTGATCTCCTGGCTGGATGTAAAGGAGGCACCAGAAGACTCCAAGGCCCTAGAAACTGGCAGGACTACACAATTTAAGGAGCCTGAGATGCTAAATGACTGTGTCCACCTTAGATGGGGTATGGGCAAGAAATAAACATGGTGTTAAACCAGATGTTGTGTTTGCGTGTTAGAGCAGTTAGCCTATCTTGACCATACAGGACCAGTGCAGGAAATAAAGTCTCTGAAGGAGACTCAGAAATGGTCGGGAAAGTACCTTTTTGCTTTTGTTTTTGGTTATCCTAAAGTAAAGGTAGCAGAGAGTTTCAAGAGGAAGTAGTTGATGGTGTCAAATGCTGTAGAGAACTAACAAGAATTGTTTATTAGAACTGACAATGTAGGGTTGCTGGTAATTAAGTATTTGCCATCTAAAACTCTCAAATCATTTTCATTGCCCTATTCTAGTTACTGTGTTTATGGGGAATTAAGACAGAATAACTTCTTTAAAGTACTTTAAAAACTGTATTTGACTTGATCATATTTAACTCCAAAATATTTTTGCCCCAAAGACTCTTTGTTTCTATGGGCAATTGTTAATTTTTTTCTGGAGCTCTAGTAACACTTGTATGATTTTGTATTACTCCAACTGTAGGTCTATTATACTTACTGAGCATCACCTTCTCCCTTTAAAAAAATGTAGCTCTTCCCAGTTTCTGATACTTTGAGTAGGTAATATACAACAAAAAGATAGATGCTATGGGGTCCTTGGTTCTTCACAGATCTTCCCTGCTCCCCACCTTTTTGTTGTGTGGTTCTTACCTTATAAAAGTACTATTTATCTTAGAGGGGAAATAAAATATAAATTCCCAAGAAGAGGGATTTAAAGGAAGCCTAGTGAAAGGAAATAGAGAGTTGGGAGAATAAGGAGGGGCAGGATGTTACAGAAGAATTAAAAGATAAGAGAACAAAAATACGTAAGCCTAGTTGAAGCAAGTAAGCAAATAAGAGAACATCACAGTTGACACAAGTCAAGGATAGCCGTTGTGACATCAACATCGAAACGGTGAGCTCTGGAACTAGCATTTGTCTCTGTATGCGGGGCCAAACCAGCAGGGGTTTGTTCTCACCACTTGGATATTGAAGCATAGCTTCCCAGGGATTTGTTCTAAGGTAGGAACGTCCCTAACACCCAGGATATGGTAGAGTTTTACTATCCCTTTATGAAATATCTTATTACCTTAAGAAAAAAAAAAGAACTTTAAAGTTTGAAAATGTAAACTGGTAAGAACTGGCAATGGTAATAAAATTTAAACATTAGCAAATCTGAATTAGCCTTTTCCTAAACATAGACATATATACATACATACATATATCACATCATATGGTACAATATTATTTTTTAAGAAAAAATAGAACTTCTTAAATTATGCAATGAAAACTTTACTTATATGTTTTCAATACCCACTTTGAAAGTCTATAAAAGGAAGATGTAGAGCTATAATTTTTAACTCTCCTTCAAAGAAGCAAAGAGATCTTGCTTGCAAATAAAATAAATGTAAAAAATATCATATATCCCATTTGCAGTTAAAGGTTATCTTTTCCTACTTTAAGGAACAAAAGATGAAAACTCTGAGTAAAATATTCATCAATCTAACCAGAGGCTTTATTACTTAAATGTGATGTTTTAAAATTTTTTCTATCTACACAGGGTTTTTAACTTTTTTTTCCTTCAGGCAGAGATTCAGGAATCTAAATGGAGCATTAATTCAGCTTATCTCAAATGACACCATTAGTATTTCACTGATATTTTTAAATTAAGGGGCAATTTAAAATTTCTATCACATGTACTTTCAATTTATATTCATCATTATTTGTCAGACCAAAATTTAAAAAAAAACTTGACTTAGTGATCTGTGTATACTTTCCCCCATATTACAAAAGATTTCATACATAAAAATTGTTCAGTGAATACCTACACCACCACAACTAAGAGTCTGCAATGAACACTTTCCTATATTTGCTTTATCACTTACCTATCCATTCCTCTATCAAACCATGAATCCACCTTTTTACCTAAGTAGACTGCAGATAATTGTATACTTCACTCCTGTTTAACCAGGGTCCAATATCTGTTTATAGTGCTTTAGTTTTTGAGGCAAATTTTACATAAAGCAGAATGCAGAGACCTTAAGAGTACTATTTGATGAGCTGTGAGAAATGCATACACCTGTTACTATGGACTGAACATTTGAACTCCCCAAACACATTCTTTTGTTGAAGTACTACTGTGATGGAGGTGGGGCCTTTCGGAGGTAATTAGGTAATGAGGGTGGAGCCCAACGAAGGGATTAGTACCATACAAGGGGAAGGACTAGCACGCTCTCAGCTGTATGAGGATATAAAGAGAGGACAGTCCTCTGTAAACAAGGAAGAGGTCCTCTACCAAGAACCCAACCATGTGGGCACCCTAATCTGGGACTTCTGTCCTCCAGAACTGTGAGAAATAAATATTTATGGGTTAAGTCATCCAGTCTATGGTATTTTGTTATGCAGCCTGAACTAAGACACCTGTGTAACCCTAACCCTTGTCAAGTTACATATTTTCACCTGTTTCCTTATCCTCCTCAATCGTTACTTCCAAACACTGTTTTCACCATACATTAATTCTACCTCGCCTAGAACTCCTTAAAAACAGAATTGCAAAGTATGCACTCTTTCTCAGAGACCTATTTCACTCACCAGGTTTTTGATATTCATCAGTATTGCTGCATAGATACATTTTTTTCTCTCTCAATTGTGTAATAGCATTTAATTGTGGAAGTAATACCTTTTTGTTTGTATGTTCTTTTTAAAGTTTTTAATTCCAGTCAGCTAACATACAGTGTTAGATTAGTGTTAGTTATACAATACAGTAATTCAACATTTCTATAAATCATTCTATTCTTCTCTTGATGGACCCCTGAATCATTTCACTTTTTTTTGACTATTACAAATAAACGTGCTATATTCTTGCACAAGTCTTTAGGTGGACATATTTTCATGTATCTTCAGTAAATACCTAAAATTGGAATTATGAGGTAATAGGGTGATGTGTGCTTAGTTTTATAACCAACTGCCAAACCTTTTCCAAAAAGATCGCATCATCTTACACTCCTACCAACAATAAGAGTTCTGATTGATCTCTATCTATGCCAAGCGCCGCAGCGTACCTCTTCCGGGATGCGTGTCCGAGCCGTACTTCGAGCTGCGCCTGCGCACTGATGTCTCCGCGTAAAGGACCAATGAACGAAAGGGTGGGCGGGCTAGAGGCCAGATAACCGGTTTCCGGTTCCGGTGGCCCTAGATCCGTTCGTTTTTGTGCTACGTGTCGCTGGCGTCTGAGTCGTTGGCTGGCAGGTGAGGCTCTGTCTCGTGGTGGGCTTGGGGATGAACCCTTTGTGACTGTCGGCGGCGGGCGTGGGCGAGCCGGTGGGTGTTGCCGGGAGGCTCTCGGCGGGCGGTAAGAAGGGCCGCTCGCTCAGGTCTGAGACCGAGGTCCGGCGCTTCCACCTACCTGCACACCTACTCGCACGGCCTTCTGTGGAAGCAAAGTCCCAGGGCCGCGGCCTCCCGAGATCCCGAAGGAGAGTGGCTCTGATGGCCTCTGGCCCTTCAGCGCTTCAAGTCCTGGCCCAGGCTTCGGCTTTCTGGCTGTTTGCCCTCGGCCTCCTCTGTGTGCAGCTCGTACGCTGTTGGGAGCTGTTGGTGTGTTCTGTGCTCTAGTCCAGAGTTAACGGCCAGCCGCCGGAGCCCCCTCGGGGTTGGCTTTGGGGATTTGTGTGTAGCGTCCTGTCTCGGAAGAGCTGTATTCAGCCCTGGCCCTACCACCCTTTCTGTGGGCTATGGTGGGAGGATTGGTCTAGATTCTAGATCGAGAGATCATAGTGTGTTACTGGATCCCTTCCGCTGGAAGTGAGTGCAGTGTTGTGCATTGTGCTTCCCCCCACCCCGAAGAAATAGCCCTTAGCTTTCTTCGGGACGTCTGTAAAGTTTAGCCCACTGGATTTGAAGAATTAAGTTAAGTGAACTACTAAGAAAACAGGCAGACCCAACGTACTTGGCTCAGGATGTTTAAGAATTTTAAACCGCCTGCCCGCCCTGGGTGAGCAAAGTGGAGCTCAGAGAGTTTATATTTCATAGACAGGGATTTGAACCACCAGCTGCTCTTAAAGTGGGACTCATTCATTGATTTAACAGAAATTTATTGAGTGTTCATGTGCCTGGCCACTCGTCTAAACACTAGAGATAAAGTAGGATGCAAGGAGTAAATTGGCCTCATTCTTTAATAACCAGTGGCTCTCAAAGCTGGGATTGGATGATATTTCTCTATTGGGCGATGCACGTCTCAGAAGAACCTGTGTGATGAAATGTAAGTGGTGTTTTCTTAACAGGTGTGTCCAAACTAAAGGTTTGGAGTATAGGTAATAGCTTCTCAGAATCCGGATCTTGGTTTAGTTAATCTTCTGAAAATTTTATAGCTCTATTCCACACAAATACACTCTTTTCTGAAAGTGTTGTGTGGCCATAGTTTAGAACAATCAGATTGAAATCCATGTTACCTCTAGTCTAGACTCTTGCAGCACCGTAGTTGGCCCTCACTGCACTTGACACTGGTTTCTGAGCGTTTAAGATAAAATATAGAAAATATTTGTTGGATCCCAACGTTGCTGGTTCCTTAGCAGGAACAATGAGAAGACCGCAGAGTGGGTAAGGAGAGGATGGGTTGTTAATTATTTAGCCTGTTATGTTAGGAGCATAAAAACGGAGGTAAGACCTGTGCTTTTTTTATTGCCTTTGATCTGATGTTTCACTGGAGTTTATAAAAATAATGTCAGTTTAGGCTTGGAATCTGTATTTTTTTTTGTTTTATTTTATGAGATGGAATTGACTCATCTCAGACATGAATTCCTGGCTGGTCTCCTTTACATTTTGATATACCTGAGCAAGTACTTTATGATAAGGAATACCAGTAAGTATCTTTACTCCTTTGTTTTGTTTAAACAGGCATCATGGATCAGGTAATGCAGTTTGTTGAGCCAAGTCGGCAGTTTGTGAAGGACTCAATTCGGCTGGTTAAAAGATGCACTAAACCTGATAGAAAAGGTAATAGCTTTAAAATGGGGGGAAAGGTTAAATCTTTGCATTTTCCTAAGTCTTTTCTTTGATTAAAATCTTCCTGTTTCATAACTCATGCATTATTTCCATCAACATTTGTAGTGATTAATTTTGCTTTATTGCTTTTTAATCCTGTCACTTCTTCCTAAATTTTATACACTTTTTTACACTGTACAGATTTTTCTGTTTATGTATTTTCAAATGGTGAAATATTATTACAGTCTTATTTTCCATGTTAGGTTTGCCTTAGTCATAGTTAGTGACTTCAGAGTTTTTAATATGTTCCACATTTCCACTCTGGAAAATCTTTTGGAGTCCTCCCTGCTCTGCCACTGCCCCCCTCCCCTTTCCTCCCCTAAGCAAAACCTTAACATGAAATCAACAGTATTGTTGTTTCCAACCTAGGAAGTTAAATTCATATTTATCGTAATTCATCTGTTAAAAGGTGCACCAGAATTTGTTTACCTTTATTCATTTGAGTGCTGCCCGAAGTTAGGAGCTGGGAATGTAATAGAGAATATATTACATTATAGTATATATGTAGTATAATACATAAAAACATGTAATAGAGAATAGTCCTTGCTCTTGGGTAGTTTAGAATCTTTCAGGGAAGACAGTCATGAATGGCAATTACCACTTTAATTACAGCTGTGATAATTACTATAGAAGAGAAATAGGAGTTTGGACAGCACATAATAGGACTAACCAAGTCAGGAGGGCAGGGGGAGCCCCCTGAGGAAATGACATTAAATGGAAACATTTACATAAGATTGTGCCCAGCCCAGTTTGATTTCTCAGGCTTTATTTCTGGCTTCATTGTGATATCAAAGACAACAGACCTATTTATAAAAAAAAGTCATGTTCTGTGTTTCTATAATTAATACTTTTAACAGTATAACAACTTTTAAAACATTCTGTATATTTTATTCATGTTTCATTTCTTTTTGGTATTCTGTTCATTTGCTAAGAAGGTAGAATATTTTGTTGCTTGTTGGTGGATTCACTAGCATGGGTAGCCACTTTATTTCTCTGTCCTTAAATATCAGTAAAATACGAAAATTTAAAAATCTGTCAAGCAATTTGTTTCTTAATATCATGTTTTGTTTAATTTAAAATTATATATTTACTATCAGGAGAAATGTACACTAGTATGTTTATTTATGTCACTGTTAGTTTTCTCTCCTATACTTGCAATGACAATGCAAAAAATAATCTAAATTTTGTGTTTTTAAATCCAGAATTCCAGAAGATTGCCATGGCAACAGCAATAGGATTTGCTATAATGGGATTCATTGGCTTTTTTGTGAAGTTGATCCATATCCCTATTAATAACATCATTGTGTAAGTAAACTTTTTGAAATAGACAATGTCTAGGATAGAATACCAGTTGAAGGGCACCTGGGTGGCTCAGGTGGTTAAGTGTCTGACTTGATTTTGGCTCAGGTCATGATCTCAGGGTTGTGAGATTGAGCCCCGCGTCAGGCTCCTCTTGGGGAGTCTGCTGGAGATTCTCTCTCCCTATCCCTCTGCGCTTAAGAATGGAACATTATCCTTGTTAAATTCCTTTTTCCTAGATTCCCTTTGGAAAGACTTTTGAGTTTTTAATCTATCCAACATTGTTACTTATCCTAGTTTTGTACTAGAAAATCTTTTATTTCATTGTCTCAGTTGTGGCCTAACTGTTTAGGACAGGCACTCTTAGCGCCCCCTTTTGGATTGAGATTAGTCGGATTGTTCCCAAGAGGGTTTTGAAACAAGTATTTGGTTTCCTTTCTCTTAATTCTTTCCATGGCAAACACACAATATCTTTTACCAATCTTACCAGTCAGAGATTGTTCAACAGCTAGTTACTTAGAAAACTTGTCTTCTAGTAACAAAATTCTTTCAGAGTTTAAGGAGTTAAAAATCTACCTTCAGATAGTTTTTACATTAACATGAAGACCAAATAAAACATTCTGTGAGAAAAGCTACCAAAACTTACTCTTTTCATGGTATTCTTTGACATCTGTAAAACCAAAAGATCTTTTTTTCCCCTCTTGAAAAGAGCATAAGTCACTGTTCTGGTTATTTTGGGATGATAGCAAATGAAATATAATCACAAGCTTCTCTTTCATTAGGCTAAATTACCACTTTTTATTTTCCTTATGATAAAAGTTTTCCTCTTCTATACAATTATAGCAGTCAAAAGTAATAGCCGTAGTATGATAATTTAAAGGACTTACATAGTTGTGGATATTTTAGTTACAGCAATACAATTTAATAACATAAACGTTAAAAATACTTAACATTAAAGCATATATTCAGGAGTATTTCTTTCAGGCGTATTACTTTCATCTAGTAATACAATTACTTTTCTTTTTTTAACATTACTAAACAATACTAGGGGCGCCTGGCTGGCTCAGTTGGTAGAGCGTGCCACCCTTGATCTCAAGGGTGGTGAGTTCAAGCCCCATATTGGGTGTGGAGCCTACTTAAGAAAAATTATTAAACAATACTGAAATGTATATCTCCATATACTGTTACAATGTTTAGGCTTTTGAAATTTAGAAGTTCTTTTGTAGAAAAGGTGATTTTTGTTTTTAGTATGATTAAACCCCTGTTTTTTAGTGATTGTAGTTGGGAACGGTTGAGCTAGTTTTATTCTTTATTTTTAACTGGCTGATTGTATATCAAATTGAAAAACTTAACCAACTAACTGTCCTGTATGTAATTGATATTTTCCGTCTTGTTCAGAAAGACAAGACTGTTAAATAAGACTTACACTGTTAAACACATTTCCCAAAAGAGGATTTTGAGTTTTTAAGATAAGCCTGTGCAGAAGCCACATCATCTCTAAGGATCTTTTCCGTTCCAAGATTTCAAAGTACAGTTTCTTCTCCTTTATGCTCTCTTGGGGTTCTCAAATAACTGATTTTAGTTCTATAAAATTATAGCGTATTGCAATTTCAAATAATTATTATTAAAATGTTCTATACACTGAAATGGACCATATTTCTTTCTTTTACAGTGGCGGCTGAATACCTTTTTAGAAGAGTTTTTCATTTTGGGGATTGGTGAATAAGTGAGGATTTGAGAAGCTCATGGAGTAAAAATTTGCCTATATGTTTTGTGTTTTTCTTTCATTTTTTTGTCTTCCACGGTGTTTTGTATTTGTAAATTAAAACAATTTCAAAATAAACTTATCTTTTTTCCATCATAGATATTTATCAAATTTGATAGGAAATAATGGGTTATTTTCCCTCCTTCCCTTCTTACTCTCCTTCCTTCTGTCCTTCATATTAAAGAAAATTAATTTAAAGAAATTAAAATGAAATACTGTACTTTCTGAGTGCACCTCTCTTGGATAAACATTTTCCTATCATGGAAGAAGAAACAGAGCAAGTTAAGGGTGGTAAAGGTAATGAAACAGTTTGAGGGTAGGGTAGGAGTTTTGTCCGTAAGCAGTCAAAACACAAGCAGGTGGAGCTCCTGTAGAAGTTTAGGTGCTACCTGAAATAGCTTCTTGAAAATAGCTGTTAAAACTTCTTCAGACAAACTAGTCACACTGTCATAAACATTAGAGTCCAGAATTAGGTGAAGAATTAACTGGTAATTGAATGTCATGAAAAATTGCCTTCTTTCCCCTTTTAAAAAAACGTAGTAAGAGAGTTTATTCCCCTTTGGAAGAAAAAAACAACAGTTTTTTTAGCCTGTTTATTCAGTGTTTAATTACCGAACTTTATTTCCCAAGTTCTAATATGTTTATAATAAATTGGTTAGCAGCACTGAGAATTATTGAATTAGTATATCCTACATCTGAAACTAATATAACTATGTTAATTATACTTGAATAAAAATGTTTTTTAATTGGTTAGTAGCACATTGATGAATGTCCTCTGATTCTTCATGAATAAGGTAGGCAGGAGTCTACCTGGTATGGTTGGGCAGTGTTCCTCAGTTTTGGAATCCATGGTGCAGAGAGCACTCTGTTCTCATAGTGATAGTAACTGATTTTCTGCCTATTTTTTAAATGCTAAGTACTTCAGTTTTAAAAGAATGGTTGCTTTCAAAGAAATAAAATAATAGCCGTGGACCTATAATCATAGGGAGTCCATATGGCCACATTTTACAGATACTAAGCTCCTTAAAGCCAGAATGTGTGTGTGTGTGCGTGTGTGTGCACACATGTACGTGCATATGTGTATATATGCACAAACGTATATATGTACATACATGCACATAATATACGCATACAAAGTTTGCTAGAAATTACTCTAAAATGTAGACGTGCTTTGCCTCTTGCAAATGTGTTTCTCTTCTTATTGGATAGTATTTTGATAAAAAGTAATTATGAATCCCTATTGATAGCATGTATTTTGGCTGTTCATTTTTTATTTTGCTGACTTGCTGGTTCTTGACACAAGGTATTACATATTTTATATTTATACATGTAAAATGAAGGCTGACCAATAATTGGTGATAGAACAGAATAACCTTCACACTCAGTTGAATCTTAGGTAGGAAAAATAAAACAGGTTTTTCTTATTAACCATTCTAGTGTATCTAAGAGCTAGTGCATTTGTGTTATAAAACAGTACTTCTTAAACTTTAGCAAGTATAAGAATCATCTGTGAGAGTTTCTTTAGGATGTGGCTCCCCTAGAGATTGATTCAGTAGGTCTGGGTGGGTCTGACAATATGCATTTCTTTTTCCCTGCTGATGGCTGCTGGTATGTGGACCACACTTTGAGTAGCAAGGTTTTAAAGTTCTTAATACTTTTTTTTTTTAAAGATCTTATTTTTAAGTAATCTGTACACCCAATGTGGGACTTGTGCTTATAACCCCAAGATCAAGAGTCACATGCTCTACCGACGGAGTCAGCCAGGCGCCCCCAACAGTTGCTAATGGTTTTGTGTTGTTTAAACACCTATACGAAAGTAAAAGAATGCCCTTTTTATGGTAGTTCTGCCATTTCCATGAACCCCTATGCCTTAAAGCAAGCGCTTGGCCACCTAGTCCACTAGACTATAACCACAAAAAGTCAACAGAAAAATACACATCAAGGGGGGAGACAGTAATAGTCTAGACAGCATGGCAGAGCCCTGACAGAAGAGTAGGAAATAAGGCCTGGTTCCAATTCCAGTTACTTTGTTACTGCTTAAAAGCAGTGTTTTACTCCCAAATCTGTTCTTGGGCCGTTTGTCTCTCACTTGTTAGGAAGGTTCTACTTGGAATGAATGATATTTAATTTAAACTGAGTGCAGGAGGCACCATTGTGTTTTGTGCTCGAAGGAGCACCTTATGTCAAAGTTTAAATGAGCTGAAAGTGTTTAAAATGAGCCGAATTCTACCTCTTAAGTTACACACTGGTCATAATTTTGCTAGAGAAGGTCTTTTCTGGGTAGATTTCAAGATTCTTTGGATGCAGTTGTCTCATTTTCTGATGCTTATTCAACCTATCCCCTTCTCACTCCACAGCCACTCTTACAGTCATGTATTTGCTTGTCTCATGCGTTTCAGCTCCTAATCAACTTTGCTTATAGTGTGGTTTGTGGGCTCCTGGAATGTCTTGCTATCATGAAATGGCTCATTGAAATAGGACATCAGTCGATTCACTAATTACAAATTATTCAAAATGTACCTGCATCCTCCTACCAAACACTTGTTGAATTTCTAAATGAATATTACCACAAATGTTGACAGACTAGTAGAGGTCGGAGCATATGCTTTATAGGATTAATACTTACATAAGGCCTTACAGTTTTCAGACTGTTCCTTCTCAGTTGCTCCTCACAATAACCCTGTGACAATGTTGATACTGTATTCTCCAAAATAATGTATACAATTTACTTCTTAGCCCTCCACTGCCACACATCATCACACCTGGATATTTTTTCTTTGTTGTCTGCCCCACTAACATAGAAGTTCCAGGAGAGAGACATTTTGTCTAATTTATTGCCAAATCCCAAGTGCATAGGGCAGTGTCTGCATGTAGTAGCCACTGCTTATTAAATGAAGGAAACAAGTGTATACACTGCAGATTTAATAATCTCTTGCTTGTAAAAGGGCAACATAGATCATGAAAATTTAAATCACTGGGCTAGTACAGTGCCCAAAGCAAATCCTCAACTTTTCTGGATCCAGCAACCTAGTATCAGAAAATTAATATACACATATGTGTATGTGTGGTTGTTGGTTTTTTGATAAAAGAACACATACATATATGTGTGTGTATATTAGTTTTCTTCATATAGGCCTGCACCATGGTCTTAAACTTCATACTCCTTAGCTTTTCAACTTGGAACAGTAGCAATTCTGGGTTTTTAACCTGCTGTGCCTTCTTTCCCCTCCCTGCCAATGGCCTATATAGGAAATCATTTCCTTCTCCATTAATGATTTAGGATTCCCTCTTGTATCTCCATATGGCAATGTAATTTATTTTATTTTATTTTTAAAGATGTGATTACTTTTAGTATCAGTACAATTTGTAAGGTTCGTTCCCCTGCTTTCAGAGCCACACCTGACATTCTGGGGGCCACCTGCAGTCTTGACTGTGGACTAGCCAGCCTTGAAAGAAAGGACTTACACTTGGAGCAGATGATCCTAAAAAACTCTTCTGGCATTATTCTCTCTAAGCATAACAGGCATAAAAGGCTCTGCCCTTCCCCATAGTAAGAAGAATATTATCCCTATAGATGTGAAAGGACTTTGAAGGTAAACTGTATAGACATGAAAGAGATTACGTGTTTTTGGAAGGTCAGGAATGCAGAACCAAGTGAAAATATGTCAGGACACTTGTCACAGTAAGTCACAATAAACTGAGTCAGTAACAAAGCAAGTTCATTGTCCTCGCCGGGAAGAACAGTAGTTGGTTGCACCAACAGTGCCTAGGGCAGAGTCCTAGAACGTGTCACCTTAGGTTAAGTTTCCCTAACCTTTTTGAACTGCAGTCTCCTGATCTTCAGAATGGGGATATTAATGCCCAGCTTTCAGTGTTGAATTCCCTTAGGTTAGAAAATATGGGTGAATAAAGTGGGCACAGTGCCAAGAACATAGGTATTTTAATGTTAAATCTTGTTTTATTTCTCTGATCCTTCCACCTCCTCAGAGGCAGTGTTCACTGAAGCTGTAGTTAGCTGGCCTTCTTCCTCCGATTGGTATAGGCTGGAGTTCAAATTATCTTCATATGGCATTGTCTGTTGTCCAGACAGCTTGCCCACAGTCATGTTAAAATAATTTCTCACATTGTCTGTTTCCTAACCCAAAGTGCAAGGAACTCACATTTACCAAAGGCCTGGGGGAATTTAGGTTGAATTCAGTGAACTGATTCCCTACTATTGGCTAAGAAGTTGGCTAGGAACTAACAATAAGAAGGTGGGCTTGCTTGCTTTTCTTTTTTCTTTTTCTTTCTTTCTTTCTTTCTTTCTTTCTTTCTTTCTTTCTTTCTTTCTTTCTTTCTTTCTTTCTTCTTTCTTTCTCTTTTTTCTTTCTTTTTTTTCTTTCTTTTTCTTTCTTTCTTTCTTCTTTCTCTTTCTCTTTCTCTTTCTTCTTTCTCTTTCTTTTTCTCTTTTTCTTTTCTTTTTTTCTCTCTCTCTTTCTTTCTTTCTTTCTTTCTTTCTTTTTCTTCCTTTTTTCCCTTTCTTTCTTTCTCTTTCTTTTTCTCTTTTCTTTCTTTTTTTTCTCTCTCTTTCTTTCTTTTTAAAAGATTTTATTTATTTATTTATTTGACAGAGAGTGAGCGAGCACAAGCAGGGGGAGTGGGAGGCAAAGGGTGAGGGAGAAGCAGGATCCCCATGGAGCAGGGAGCCTGGGATTGTGACAAGACCTGAAGGCGGATGCTTAACGACTGAACCATCCAGGTGCCCCAGAAGGTGTGCTTTCTTAAGAAGCAAGAAGAAAGTGTGTAACCTCCACCCTGGCCGTGTAAAGAGGGTGCAAAAAGTCCTGTTGGTAACAATTTATTTTGACCACTTCCCTAGTCATCGTAGGGTAGAAAGAAGTACAAGCGCTGCAGACAACAGAAAACGGCACGGTCGGTCCTTGTAGTAAGCTGTGAAGTCGCGATCTCAATGGTGCACTTGGGGGGTGCTGGCTGGCTTAATAGAGCATGCGACTCTTGATCTCAGGGTTGTAAGTTTGAGCCCCACGTTGGGTGTAGAGATAACTTGAATAATTTTAAAAATAAAAAATAAAAATTGCACATTTTACCTGTTTAGTTTCTGAAGAAATTGGGGAAGATGATTTCTAAAGTGCTTTTCTGTGATCTAGTTTATTCAGAGAGGACTCTAAGGTATCTGTAAAGGTCCATACCCCACCAAAGCCGGCCTTCAGTTCAAGAGCACTCATTGGGTCTGTAGTGTTTTCTTCTGACACCAAGTATGTGTCATTTCTCCATACCAATTCTCCAATTCTATGAAACCATCTGAATATCCAACTATTCATTTCAATTCTGACACTGTCTCCCTAGAGTTAGCATCAGCTCAAACAAGTTAAAGGACTCAGTCCCACAAGATGGCCCTCACTTCAGATGCCAGTTGCAAATGGGGTTCCCAGACAGCCCACACTACTGCCCAGCTGACCACAAATGTGGGGGTTCTCACAATCTACCCCCTTCAGATTTGATAATTCCCTAGAAATGACTCACAACTCAGGAGAGTGCTCTACTTTTATCTTTATTAGAAAAGATACAACTCAGCAACAGCTAAATGGAAAGGATGTATAGGGCAAGATATGAGCGGGGGAGAGGGGAAAGAGGATGCAGAGCTTCTGTGTCCTCTCTGGATGTGTCACTCTTCTAACACATTGATGTGCTCACCAACAGGGAAACTCCCTGAACCCCATCATGTAGGGGTTTTTATTGAGGCCTCATTTATGTAGATATAGTTGATTAAATCCGTAGCTATTGATGATTAGATTTAATTTCCAGCCTCTCTTGACCCAGAGGAATCCTCTGTCTAATTCTGGTTGGCTTTCAGTCATCAGCCCCCATCCTGAAGCCACTTGGGGGCCTGCCAAGAGTCATCTCATTAGCCTAAATTCAAATGTGGTCAAAAGAGGCTCCTTATAATTAACAAAAGACACCCCTATCACAAGAAATTCCAAGAGTTTTAGGAGCTCTGTGCCAGGAACCAGGAACAAGGACCAAACATATATATTTTTTTATTATACTACATGGTCCTTATGGTCCTTAATGAAAAAAAGAGGGGGGATTCAAGAGTATATATATATGAATGTGTAGTGTGTGAGGGTGTGTGTACATATACAAGTGTATTTATATGCTGTATATTTAAAGAAATATATGCTGGCCATTCCCAATATTTATTACATATTAGTCTTTCCCCAATGTATTATTGTTCAGTAATAACATGGTAATATAAGAGTCTTCACAGACAAACTTGAGCAGCTAAACTTGGAAAAAAAGTGTTAGCATTTGAAGAAGCATACAAGATCCTCAAATCTATTCTCCTTTTACAAATGAGGACATTCCAGCACTCCCATCTCATTTACGATTGGCCTTCAGAATTCTACCGTAAGTAGAACTCCATTCTCCATCTATGTATGTATGTATTTATGTATTTACTTATTTAACTTACTAATCTATTATCAATATGGAGTCATTTTTTTAATGGTTTATAATTAATTTCTGTCAAATTTGTCATTATTAAAACTTATATTAAAAACAAAAGTAATAAATACCAAACACTCATCACTTGCTAAGTATTTCTTTTTCAGGGTTCTGCTCAGTTGTTTTCCTTTACCTGACCTGGATTGTCTGAATTAGTTTCTGCACAAATAAGATTATTAAGAGTACAGAGTTTTTTCACCTATTCTAAATGCCCTCTGGCAATATTATGGGTCTTAATGTTGACATGACCAGACCTAGACTAAGCCATAGTCAGAACCAGCAGTTGCAAAACTATACTTGTAAACTAGACTGAATATCTGAATTTTCTATAGCAGTAAGACATATAGAATAAATGTCAATAAGGGGTAATGTTTAGGGTCAATAAAAAATACGTAATGTGTAAAACAAAAATACATAATATGTGAAACAAGTTTCAGGTAATAATACTTAGCCTTACTCAAACTACATGCTGTGCATTCTTTTATTTTCTATTAATTGTATTCTATTTTATTTAAAAAAAGGCTTGTACTCATGAAGTGGAAGGGGCAGAGGGTTACTGCTTTCAGCCTCTAAAGGACAGAGGAGCCCTTTAACAGATCAATGGATAAAGAAGATGTGGTCCATATATACAGTGGAATATTACTCATCCATCAGAAAGGATGAATACCCAAATTTTACATCAACATGGATGGGACTGGAGGAGATTATGCTAAGTGAAATAAGTCAAGCAGAAAAAGTCAATTATATGGTTTCACTTATTTGTGGAACATAAGGAGTAACATGGAGGACATTAGGAGAAGGAAGGGAAAAATGAAGGGGGAAAATCGGAGGGAGAGACAAACCATGAGACTATGGACTCTGAGAAATAAACAGGGTTTTAGAGGGGAAGGGGGTGGGGGGATGGGTTAGCCTGGTGATGGGTATTAAGGAGGGCACGTACTGCATGGAGCACTGCGTGTTATATGAAAACAATGGATCGTGGATCACCACATCAAAAACTAATGATGTATGTTGACTAACATAACATAATAAAAATAAATAAATAAATAAATAAATAAATAAATAAATAAATGGACAGAAGAGTCAGATAATGAACTCATCATTAACAACCAGCCATAGACTGAAGACCTGAGGTTCTTTGAATGTTCAAGACTATATAAGCCCTCAGAGCCTTTGCATGACCCAGGACCTGGTGGGGCAATCTTTGTAAACAGCTGAGGTTGAATTTCTGACAACTTATAGGATGGGGCTTTGGAACAGTTTAACTTTTATTAGTCAAAAAAGACAATGTGAATTTCTCATATCCTAGTTTTATGGTCTGTACCTGCCATATTCTGTAGCTATAAACCTTTGCACCTTTCACACACATACATTTTATCAAACTTATTAAGGAGCAAGGTTTTTAGTCAAGTGGTGCCGAGGCTTGTAAATAGTATCAACCTTCAGCTTCAACGCTTCGACTTGCCAGTCCCACTGTCTAGAAGCCTAACTTGTATTTTAGCTGTTTCTTCTGGTAATTCTCTTAATCTCAAAAATCATAGGACTTATTTCTAGGTTCACCTACTTAGATATACTATTGCTTCTCTGTTAGGATAGATGATGCTTTAGCTCACTTACATGCCTGCTGATTTCCTTCTCCATCTTCCTAGTATAAACTATTCTTAATTGCCCTGACTACCTTTGTGCCTTTGAACAGTATATTTACACCTCTATTTTTTGTTCTAACAATGTGGGCAGTATCTTTTTTTTAACTCCCCACCTTGAGGATGAGGATATTTGTGGACTTGTTTCTCTCTTTATTTGGCGGCTGCTTTCCATCACCTCTCAGCTCTCACCCTTTGAACTTCTACATTTTCAGACTTGATAGCACTTACTCTTGTCATTTTTTGCTTTGTAAATATGTAGATTCTAAAACTTAAAAAATTAATAAATGGTGTTTACATTACCGTAACAAAATAAATATTGCTAAGGTCCCAGCCAAGTAATGTGTTACGGTTACGTTTCTTTTTTGATCAGCTTTCTGTATATTGTGTATTTATGTTTTTATTTCGATTTTCCTTAACATTTTCTGCCTTTATCACTGTGTCTCAAGGAGTATCACATGTATGGCATTTTCCCTTCTCTGCATGCCTTCCCACCTCCCTCTGGAACCCTTGGTCCTTTCACTCCAGTACAGACAAAGTATTTTCTTGACCTGACGCACTGCATCATTCTGACATTTCTTCCTTTGGTTTCCCTGAATTAGTGATAATGTTTCCCAGATTCTAAATCTTTCACTTGCTTGGTTTGTTCTTTTATTTTGCTGTAATTTATCACCAATAACTTCCTAAGTAAAATGTGTAAGAGATCAAAATATCTTTAGTCTAATCTCACACTTGATTCATAGTTTTATTGCATATGAAAAACTTGGTTCTAAACAACTTAAATGTTTTCCCTCAGAACTTTGAAGATATTTATAATTAATTGCCTTTGATAATATAGTGCTGCCAAGAAATTTACTTCTAGTGCAATTCACATTCTTTGTTGATGAGTTTTGTTATTATTTTTTGTTTTTTGTTTAGTTTTTGGTTTTTGGTTTTATTTAAATTCAAGTTAGTTAACATATAGTGTATTATTAATTTCAAGGTAGAATTTAGTGATTCATCAGTTGCATATAAAACCCAGTGCTCACTACATCAAGTGCCCTCCTTAATGCCCATCACCCAGTTACCCCATCCCCCCACCCACCTCCTCCAGCAACCCTCAGTTTGTTCTCTTTCTTTTTTTTAAATTTATATTCAATTATCCATCATATAGTACATCATTCATTTTTGGTGTAGTGTTCAATAATTCATTAGTTGTGTATAACAATCAGTGTTCATCACATCACGTGCCCTCCTTAATGCCCATCACCCAGTTACAGCATCTTTTCACCCACCTCCCTTTCCACAACCCTCAGTTTGTTTCCTGGAGTCAGGAGCCTCTCACAGTTTGGCTCCCTCTCTGATTTCTTCCCATTCAGTTTTCCCTCCTTTCCTCTATCATCCGCTGCACTATTTCTTTTTTTTTTTTTATGTTACGTTAATCACCATACATTACTATTTCTTATATTCCACATATGAGTGAAACGATATGATAATTGTCTTTCTCTGATTGACTTATTTCACTTAGCATAATACCCTCCAGTTCCATCCACGTCAATGTAAATGATAGGTATTCATCCTTTCTGATGGCTGAGTAATATTACATTGTATATATGAACAACATCTTCTTTATCCATTCATCTGTTGAAGGACATTTCGACTCCTTCCACAGTTTGGCTATTGTGGACATTGCTGCTATGAACATTGGGGTGCAGGTGCCCCTTCTTTTCACTACATCTGTATCTTTGGGGCAAATACCCAGTAGTGCAATTGCTGGGTCATAGGGTAGCTCTCTTATCAACTTTTTGAGGAAGCTCCATACTGTTTCCCAGAGTGGCTGTACCAGCTTGCATTCCCACCAACAGTGTAAGAGGGTTCCCCTTTTTCCTCATCCTCGCCAACATTTGTTGTTTCCTGTCTTGTTAATTATAGCCATTCTGACTGGTGTAAGGTGGTATCTCATTGAGGTTTTGATTTGTATTTCCCTGATGACAAGTGAGTGATGTGGAGCATTTTTTCATGTGTTTGTTGGCCATTTATGTATGTCTTCTTTGGAGAAGTGTCTGTTCATGTTTGATGCCCATTTCTTGACTGGATTATCTGTTTTTGGGTGTTCAGTTTGATAAATTCTTTATAGATCTTGGATACCAGCCCTTTATCTGTATGTCATTTGCAAATATCTTCTCCCATTCCATAGGTTGCCTTTTAGTTTTGTTGACTGTCTCCTTGGCTGTGCAGAAGCTTTTTATCTTGATGAGGTCCCAATAGTTCATTTTTGCCCTTGCTTCCCTCACCTCTGGAGACATGTTTTGCAAGAAGTTGCTGTGGCCAAGGTCAAAGAGGTTGTTGCCTGTGTTCTTTAGGATTTTGATGGATTCCTGTCTCACATTTAGGTCTTTCATCCATTTTGAGTTTATCTTTGTGTACAGTGTAAGAGAATGGTCCAGTCTCATTCTTCTGCATGTGGCTGTCCAATTTTCCCAGCACCATTTATTGAAGAGACTGTCTTTTTTCCATTGGACATTCTTTCCTGCTTTGTCAATAGTTAGTTGACCATAGAGTTGAGGGTCCAGTTCTGGGCTCTCTATTCTGTTCCATTGATCTATGTGTTTGTTTTTTTTACAGTACCATGCTGTCTTGATGATCACAGCTTTGTAATATAGCTTGAAGTCTAGCATTGTGATGCCCTCAGCTTTGGTTTTCTTTTTCAACATTTCCCTGGTTATTTGGGGTCTTTTCTGGTTCCATACAAATGTTAGGATTGTTTGTTCCAGCTCTGTGAAAAATGTTGATGATATTTTGATAGAGATTGCATTGAATGTGTAGATTGCTCTGGGCATCACAGACATTTTCACAATATTTATTCTTCCAATCCATGAGCATGGAATGTTTTTCCATTTCTTCGTGTCCTCCTCAATTTCTTTCATAAGTGTTCTGTAGTTTCTGTGGTTTTCTGAGTACAGATCCTTACCTCTTTTGTTAGGTTTATTCCTAGGTATCTTATACTTTTTGGTGCAATTGTAAATGGAATTGATTCCTTAATTTCTCTTTCTTCAGTCACATTGTTAGTGTATAGAAATGCAACTGATTGCTGTGCATTGATTTTGTATCCTACTATGTTGCTGAATTGCTGTATGAGTTTTAGCAGTTTTGGGGTGCAGTCTTTTGGGTTTTCTACATAAAGTATCATGTCGTCTGTGAAGACTGACAGTTTGACTTCTTCTTTGCCAATTTGAATGCCTTCTGTTTCTTTTTGTTGTCTGACTGCTGAGGCTAGGACTTCTAGTACTATGTTGAACAATAGTGGTGAGGGTGGGCATCCCTGTCGTGTTCCTGACCTTAAGGGAAAAGCTCTGAGTTTTTCCCCACTGAGAATGATATTTGCTCTGGGCTTTTCATAGATGGCATATTGAGGTATGTTCCCTCTATCCCTACACTTTGAAGAGTTTTAATCAGGAAAGGATGCTGTATTTTGTCAAATGCTTTTTCCTGCATTGATTGAGAGGATCATATGGTTCTTGTCTTTTCTTAATTAATGTGATCTATCATGTTGATTGATTTGCAAATGATGAATCACCCTTGCAGCCCAAGAATAAATCCCACCTGGTCGTGGTGAACAATCCTTTTAATGTACTTTTGGATACTATTGGCTAGTATCTTGCTGAGGATTTTGGCATTCATGTTCATCAAGGATATTGGTCTGTAATTCTCCTTTTTGATGAGGTCTTTGGTTTGGAGATCAAGGAAATGCTGGCCTCATAGAATGAGTTTGGAAGTTTTCCTTCTATTTCTATTTTTTGAAACAGCTTCAGAGGAATAGGTATTATTTCCTCTTTAAATGTTTGGTAGAATTCCCCTGGGAAGCCATCTGGCCCTGGACTCTAGTTTTTTAGGAGGTTTTTGATCACTGCTTCAATTTCCTTGCTGATTATTGGTCTGATCGGATTTTGTGCCTCTTCCTGTTTCAGTCTTGGTAGTTTATAAGTTTCCAGGAATGCACCCATTTCTTCCAGAATGCCTAATTTGTTGGCATATAGTTGCTCATAATATGGTCTTAAAATTGTCTGTATTTCCTTGGTGTTGGTCATGATCTCTCCCCTTTCATTCGTGATTTTATTAATTTGGGTCCTTTCTCTTTTCTTTTTGATAAGTCTGGTTAGGGGTTTATCGATCTTATTAATTCTTTCAAAGAACAAGCTTCTAGTTTCATTAATATGTTCTACTGTTCTTCTGGTTTCTATTTCATTGATTTCTGCTCTAATCTTTATTATTTCACTTCTCCTGCTTGGTGTAGGCTTTATTTGCTGTTCTTTCTCCAGCTCCTTTAGGTGTAAGGTTAGCTTGTTTATTTGAGATTTGTCTAGTTTTTTGAGAGAGGCTTGTATTGCTATGTACTTCCCTCTTAGGACCATCTTTGCTGTATCCCAGAGGTTTTGAACTGATGTGTTCTCATTCTTTTTTTTTTTATTCTTATGTTAATCCCCATATATTACATCATTAGTTTTAGATGAAGTGTTCCATGATTCATTGTTTGTGCATAACACCCAGTGCTCCATGCAGAACGTGCCCTCCTCAATACCCACCACCAGGCTAACCCATTCTCTCACCCCCTCCCCTCTAGAACCCTCAGTTTGTTTTTCAGAGTCCATCGTCTCTCATGGTTCGTCTACCCCTCCCGATTTCCCCCATTTCATTCTTCCCCTCCTGCTATCTTCTTCTTCTTCTTTTTTTTCTTAACATATATTGC
>NC_138380.1:87156937-87172223 GCF_054177405.1 Leptonychotes weddellii
TCTCTGTTTTTATCTTATTTTATTCTTCCTTTCCTTCCCTTCCGTTCATTAGTTTTGTTTCTTAAATTCCACCCATGAGTGAAATCATATAGCATTTGTCTTTGTCTGACTGACTTATTTCACTTAGCATAATACTGTCTAGCTCCATCCATGTTTTTGCAAATTGCAAGACTTCATTCTTTTTGATGGTTGAGTAATATTCCAGTGTGTGTGTGTGTGTGTGTGTGTGTGTGTGTGTGTATACAATATATATAATGTCTTCTTTATCCATTCATCTGTCAATGGGCATCTGGGCTCTTTCCATATTATGGCTATTGTGGACATTGCCGCTATAAACATCAGGGTGCATGTGCCCCTTTGAATCATTATGTTTGTGTTCTTTGGATAAATACCTAGTAGTGCAATTGCTGAGTTGTATTTTGTTATGATTATTATGATTATTATAATTATTATGATTATTATTATTACTGAAGCTTTTAGGGTCTTTTCTTTACCTTGATAAATTTCATAAAGAATTTCCTAGATGTGATTTATTTCTTGTGCTGAGCACGTACTGGGCCTTGTAAATCTGGAGACTTATATATTGTTCAGTTCTAGGAAATTATCTTTACAAATATTCTTGCCTCTATTTTCCCATCTTTTTCTAGAATTCTAGTTAGTCAAATGTACTTTCTCAAGTAATTCTGCACAGGTTTCAATTTCTTGTCTTGGGGTTCTATTTTCTGGAAGAGTTTAATCTTCCAACTTTTATGTAATTTTTTTATTTTAACAATGATTTTTAATATCTGAGAGTTCTATTTTTGGTTTTGATTTTTTAATAGCTTCATATTATTGTTTCATGACTGCAATAACATCTCAAATCTCTTTGAGAAGATAATTGCTTTTTGTTTCTCATGTTTAAAACATTTTCCCCCCATTCTTGCATTATCTTTACTTCTGGGTAACTTTTTGTTCATATTTAAGAATGAGGCACAAAAATATAATTGAAAGTTCTTTGCGCTAGTCATTTACTGGTTTGCTCTTAGGTTCGTTCCTTATCCTCCCCCTGCTCTGTTCTAGTGGCTGACCCCTGGAAACTGGATTTCCAAACTCTTAGAAACTTGCTTCAGCTCTAGGGAGGCACTGGCTAGAGGAGGGAAGAACCCAGATATTTCTCCTTTTCTCTAATCTCTGGGTGACACTTCCCACAGTGATTGCATATCCCTTCTGGTTTAGGCTCCTTGAGCTCCTCTCATGCCAAGGCCTTGGTGCCACACTTCAGGGAACACCACCTTGTCCCATCATTCTTCTGGACCTAGGGATATCTGGTAGTGGTTTCCTGATTTTGCTAATTTGAGGGTTTTCCCACCATTCTCTCTTTGCTTTTTAATTTTTTTGATGCCCTTGAATCTAGCTCTCAGTATTAAGTTTTCTCTCTGTGCTGCATGGAGTATGTTCTCTTTTCTTTCTTTCTTTCTTTCTTTCTTTCTTTCTTTCTTTCTTTCTTTCTTTCTTTCTTTCTTTCAGATTTATTTATTTATTTGAGAAAGAGAGAGAGAGAGGGAACAAGGGGGGTAAGGGCAGAGGCAGAGGGAGAGAATCTCCAGCCTACTCCCCCACTGAGTGCAGAGCCTGATGTGGGGCTCCATCTCACAACCCTGAGATCATGACCTGAGCCAAAATCAAGAATCAGCTGCTTAACCATTTGAGCCACCAGGGGCGCCCCATGTACTCTCTTTTCTTCACTGGACCCTTACTGGCATATCTAGTAAACTAACAAAATTTACTTTAGAGTGATTGGCAAATAGCTGGCTATTATGTTTGGGAACTCCTAAGAACCAGAGCGGGAAGCATTTTTCTGGGGCTAATTAATATTTGGAGTATAATTATTTTACTGTTCTTTTGTCTGAGGAATATATGCTTGTCTGCAGTGTTCTCTACCTATAGTGAGAAAGGGGAATAGGACTCTATTAATTTCCAGCACCCTTCTTCATTCTATGTGCTAATTATTAAACTTATTTTTCTTATATATTATTCAATTTATATAAACTTCTTTTCTTATATATTATTCAATTTTTTGTATTTATCATATTTAAGTAAGATATGAAGTACCCACATGAGGTCAATACACCTCTTCCTGGGACTAGTTCAAATTTTATTTTAGAAAGGCCCTAACAGGAACAGTGCAGAGGTTATATTGACTGGGATAACAAGCACGAGTAAAATTGAAAGCAAGAAAAAGAATTTGCAGTCTAGGGTTCTAAGAGGTGATAAGTTATCCTGAATTAAGAACACTCGTAGGAGGAAAGGAGGGTACGAGGAAATGGATTAGAGAGGGATTGAGGCAGTTAACTTTGGCAAGCAGTAAAGCATGGGGGATGCAGCTTCACCACTTACAGTTGTGTTATCTTGGATAAATCATATACTCTTTCTGTGCCTCAATTTCCTCATCTCCAAAATTGTGAATATTGTTTGTAAAGTGCTTGGAAGAGTTCCAGGCACAAATAATAGCTAATGTTTTTAATATGAAAAGCAGGAGATGGGCACCTGGGTGGCTCAGTTGGCTGGGCGACTGCCTTCGGCTCATGTCATGATCCTGGAGTCCCAGGATCGAGTCCCACATCGGGCTCCCTGCTCGGCAGGGAGTCTGCTTCTCCCTCTGACCTCCCCTCTCTCATGCTCTCTCTCTCTCTCAAATAAATAAATAAAATCTTTAAAAAAAAAAAAAAAGAAAAGAAAAGCAGGAGAGCAGATGACTTCAGGGTTAGATTGGATTAAATCCAGGCTCTGGTTTTAGTAACCATAAGGACATGGGGCATTTATTAAATGCTCAAGTTTATTCAAAGCAAGTTTGTGGTTGTTTCCTTATCAATAAAATAGGGAGGAAATACCATGCAAGGTTGTTGTCAATATTCAGTTTATTTTGTCGAGTACACTTACTTGGGTGGAAGAAAGTGATTGTTCAATAAATAGTCATTATGTTTTTAAAATTGACGTTAGTCTTATATTCAAATATTATATACCACAAGACTAAACAGTTTAAAGAATAATAAAACAAATATTCATATATTCTCTACTCAATTTAAGAAATTAAATCAAACCAGAAGTGTCCTATGTATCCCCGATTGTATCTCCTTCTTTTTTTTCCCCACACAGAAGTTATAACTATCCTGAATTTTCTCTCTCTTTTTTTAGGTTGTAAACTATAGGTATGAATGCATAAATAATATATTTTCAGCTTGATGGTTTTTGAGCTTCATATAAATGGAACCACACTTTCTATATTATTCTATGACTTGTATTCTTCACTCAAAATGCTATTTTGAAATTCATGTAAATTAATACATAGCTCTAATAGCTGTAGTCCATTTATTCTCATTGCTGTGTAACATTCCATTGTAAAATTATTCCACAATGTATTTACTTATTTTACTATTGATGGACATTTGAACTGTTTCTAGGTTTTTTTTTTTTTTCCTTCTGTTATGAATCACACTGCTAAGAATGTGCTTATGCATGTTTTCTGGTGTATTTGTGCAAACATTTCTTTTGGTCTAATATTTAGAGTAAATTACAGGGTCAAAAGTATGTCCATCCTCCACCTTGGTAATGCCTGTCATTTTCTGAAGTGATTGTACTAACTCCTACCCCATCAGCACTGATAAGAGACTTCCTGTTCTGCATTCTCTGGATGTGTTATGAATATCTTCTGTCTGTGGCAGGAATTTTCATTTATTTTATGATATCTTTGGGTGAAGAAATTCTTAATGGTAATATCTCTGAAAACAGGTTTCCCCCACTATCTGAAAATAGAGTATTCCTATGAAACCTTTCACAAGTTGAAATGGAATAAAACAAAGAAGCAATTATCCTATTCAGATTTCTTTTAGTGAAAACAGGTACTAATGTACATTTTCATAAAAGCAAAGTGCTGTAAAGTGAACTTTTAGATGGGGTGGGGGGAGAGACCTGTAAGATTACCAAGGCTCAACTTTATATACCAATGCTTTCCAAAATTTCCTGAATATAAGATTCATCCAGGTACTTGTCAAACATATGGGTCCTGGGGCCCCACCTTATATCTACCAAATCAAAATCTATAGATGTTGGCTGGGATTCTATACCTTATAACAATGCTCTTAAATAGTACCAACTTTGATCAAGATTGAGAAACATCTTTCCAGCTGAATCCCCAAGCTCTCACCTGGAGGTCATCAGATTGTCATATTATGACTTCTGTAGTAGATAAAATATGTCATTGCATAGGTGTGACTATCATGTAACTCTTCAGTAACATGGACAGCCACCTAAATAGAGATACTTCTAAGTTATATCATTATATCACACTAAGTTTATTAAATACTCAGCTCAGGTAACCATGCAGAGGGCAGTGGAGGTCAGTAAAATAAAAATCTTTGAAATCCAAATTCTTTTTTATGGAAATCACCAATGCATTATCTATCCAAGGCCTTTCCTCTATTTATGAGGAATTAATTCCAACTGAAAATCATGCCCTGTCAACTCAAAAAAGAAATCTATTTTACTTTGTATTTCAATCCCAAAAAACTGATGATCAAATAGACATCAAATATTTCTTCTTTGTGACATACAAATTGAAGAATCACTCACAGACAAATATAGTCCTGGCCAGGTTGCTGTTAATAAAATGGAGGATGACTGGGATAGGAGTGAATTTTGTAGAATAATCAGCAATTTGGTTTTGGGCATGTTAGTTTGAGAAGCCTATTAAATAGTCAAATGGAGATAGGGAGTAGGCAGTCTAGTGTTTCCAGGAGATGCCCAGGCTAGACATATAAATTTGGGAATCATCAGGGTAGAGATGTATTTTAACCCTTGAAATGAGATTAGACCATCTAAGGGGGGAGTGTAGCAGGAGAAGAAAAGAAATCAAGTGCAATGTTAAGAAGACAGAAAAGGATAAACCAGTGAGATAAGAAGCCTAGGGATTGTGATGCCATTGAAACCAAGTATGATATGCTTCAAGGAGTAAGAGACCAATGGAATCAAATGTTGCTGAGAGGTTATGTAAGATGAAGATTGAGATTTAACAATATAAAGAGCATTTGTATTGTTGTATATAGCTTATATGGAGAGAGACTACTTAGAAATGTAGAGAGTATTTGTGACCTTGATAAGAGTAGTTTGTTGGGACGAAGTCCTCACTAGAGTGGGTTCCAAAGACAATGAAGGGCTAAGGATATGAGCAAAGAACCACACAGAGTGCTTTTGAGGTTTCTATAAAGGTGGTAGTTGAAAGGGGTGGTGGGATCAAAAGAGGGTTTCCTTTTATGATGAGAGAAATAACAATGTGTTTTTATAGTGATAGGAATGGTCCAAAGGAGAAAGGAAAAAATTATAATGCAGGAGTGATAAAAGACAGGATCTATTGCCCAAGCAGTGGGAATGGCTCATCCTTGCTAGTAAAAGGAAAGAGTATAAGGGCATAGATTTGAATTTTTCCAAGTGAAGTAATCAAGGAAACCAATAGTTAAGTGGGTTGAGGGAACATAGAGAGTGATACAATGATGTACCATGGTATTTAAGCTGAGTAAGAATCAGAAGACAAGAGCTGGGTGACAATAAATTGTGGGTTTCAGTGGGTTGAAGTTTTGTTGAAACTGAGGTACTACAGGGAGTGAACTAGAAGATAGGAGTTTGTGTTTGAAAGTAAAGTTCTGGAATTCAAATTATGGAGGAATTGTAGTTACTGGTGGTGATGACTAGTTATAACACTGGAAACACCATGGGAATCAGTAACTAAGATAGAATGAAAATCCAGATCCTTGGAGGTAAGGAAGTCAAGAAACTGGAAAGTAAATGTATTGGAAAGATTACCTTTGTGGATACTAAGATCACCAAGAATTATAACAGGAATAGGGGTGGAGAGAGTGACAGCAAGCCAGGAACTCAAGTATTCCAGGAATGAGGTGGGAAGGAGGACTGCCTCAAGAGTTTGTAGATGACACTGTTAAGGAAGGCAGTGGGTGGCACTGATTGATGCTATGAGGTTGAAAGCTGAAGAGTGGAGTTTAGAGAACATGATGGATCGGTCTCGGAATTGCACCAAGGAGCAAGGAGGATACTTATCCCACCTCCAGTCCCAGTGTTATGAGTGAGATGGGAAAGGAAAGATTCTCCTTGGCAGGGCTACAAGCTAAGCCATGCTGGAACAGCATAAGGGTGAAGGAAATATTCTGAGATAGGAAAATATTGGGGATTTGCTAGTAACTATCCATGCATTCCAGATGGCAGAATGGAAGAATTTCAGAGTTAAGGAAGGGTGAGAGATAGGATCAGAAAAAGAGAAATATAGAATTTCACAGGAATTAGACAGTAGCTTTCAAGGGGTGGTTGGGGAGTTTTAGTCTCCCAAACTAGGGATAAAGGGCATAATGATTTTTGTCCTTTTTTTTTAGAGTGGCAGCAAAGCAGTTCTAGACTTGGGGGTTGGCAGGAGGAGCAAGGGGAGGAGTTTAGAGACCCTTGGCTCATGTTTCTAGTGGTGATACAGAGCAGAGCTTTTCTCAAACTTCAGTGTGAAGATGAATCACCTGAGGATCTTGTTAAAATGCAGATTATGGTTCAGGAAATGAGGGATGAGGATTGGGATTTTGCATTTCTCACAGGTTCCCTAATAGACATTGGTGCTACTCTGAGGAACAAGGGTAGAGGATGGAGAAGAAGCAGACTTATCCAGAGCTCATTGACTCCTCCAGTGGAGGCATTCATTACTTATAATAAAACACTTATGGTTATTTGTGTATATCTGGGGGGGGTGAGGAATATTTCATTGAGAAGTTTGAAGATGAGCTTTTAAAGATGCGCTGGATTTTGGAAGGCTGAGACTAGAGATACACTAGGTATCTTTTTAAAGGATTTATAAATGTTTTAATCCTCCAAGTTTCCTGGATTTAATACATTGCTTCAGGGGAAGTATTATAAAAGATAACATCTAGAAATATTCACCACTATGTTTTTTATACCTGATCACTTCAGAGTTACTTTCCCCCTAGTCAGTCAAAGGCAATACATTGCCTATAGAAGGAATTAGTATGGTGGGAATAAAAAGAGATACACAAACTCAAAAGTTCAAGATTTAAAAAGAGTATATATATATAATATATATTTTATATATTTTTAAAAAACAGGCTTTTTGTGAATATATATGTATATACTATAACACACACACACACATACACACACACACACACAGAGAACAGGCTTTTTGAGAACCAAAGGTAAATCTTGAGGAAAAGCAGGAACAGAGCTATGACATAAAAACAGAACCAGAAAGAATGTAGGAAAGTAGAGCAAGAAGGAAATCACCATACATCTTCACTTCGGCTTGAGTTTGGAAAGTAGTAGATGAGTCCTCAGGGAGTTGAGTTGGGGGCAGAGAAGGAGGAGTTCTGACCTGGTAGGAGGAAGCGGGGGTAGAATGAGGCCACCACTTCTTGGCCCACACCAGGGAACCACCTAGGGAGAGTTTAGCCAATATCTGCAGATCATTGTCTTTGGAGGGAACAGTACAAACATTTCTAGAAGAAAAACTACATAGCTCTTTGCCTCCTCCTGTAGGTTGTAAGCTTTTATTTATTAAATATCATTTTCTTTTAAAGGGAATATATTTTATCTTTTCATAATTTGGTTGAAAGTGGAATTATTTGAGTTTGAGCTTCAAGAACTAGTGTGTGTATGTGTGTGTGTGTGTGTGTGCGTGCGCACATTGTATAGTTGCCAGATTCTTGATTAATAATTAAGTGAAGATAGAAATTTTGTTGTGTGTAGCCAGAGATGAAAGAAGTCCAGTGATAGAGTTCTGGGGAGCTGTCATGTTATGAAGTCAAAGAGAAAAGGAGCAGCCAGCCCTATGACTCTACATAGATAAAGGCAAGAAAATTTATGTGATATTTCATTGTTCTTCCAGTTATTTCGTATAATATAGGCATAGTATTATATAACAGTAGCTCGCATAGCTACTATTCAAACTAGCAGAAAAGTGTCAATGTTCTATTGGACTAATAGTTAAAGTTTTCTGTAGTAATGAAAATTGTACATGCTTTGAAACCTATCACCTAAGAGTCATCTAATTTCACCTATATAATGTTGTCTCAAGATAAATATTTTATATTTTTCTTAAACTCATTTAAAATCTTTATAATTTCATTTCTTCCTCTCTGTAGTTTATGCAGATGAAGACATTTATTATAGCATTCAATTTATTTGCTATTTACTTGATAACCAGATTCACCTGATGTGGCTTTTAGTAGATAAAAAGGAAATTGAGTATCAATAGTTTTCTTTCGTCAATAGGATACAATTATCTAGGTGAGGATTTAGTGAAAGAATAATGTCAGAAGAACTGTGTTGGAAGAGCTATATTAAGATTAAAAGTTTTGTGCAGAGTTCATACGGAAGGTAGGGATATCATTAACATGTGCTTAACAGTGAGTAGCAGCCCTATTTTCTCCTCTTTTCTCTTATTTCATGCTTAAGCAATCATCAACATAAATGATATGGATGACAAATGTACTCTATTTCTACAAGATCAAATAAAAATGTTAAGGTTAGAGAAACTTCAGTTTCTGTGTGTGTGTGTTTTTTTTTTAAGAAACTTTGAAGAAATACAGCGGTCACCTAGAATAAAGCTGAGACACACTTCATATTCTGCACGAGTCCCTGCCAAGTTGTTCTCATCCAAAAACCTGACATCTTTTGGACAGTTCTGCTGAAATGCATGGGAATGGCTTTATAGCCCTGATCTGGACATTCATAATATAAAAATTACTATGCTATAATATGAAATGTGTTATTTCACATTTGTGATAAACTAGGGTAACGATTTCGAATTTGTTTCATTTTCCCTAAAACGTACAGTCAGAACTTATGAAATGTCAAAAGCCTAAAAAGTTGCAATCTTCATGGTGATTATTGCTGAAGCCTTTGTTTGGTATCGGTCCTGCAGTGTGGCATCATTTCTTTTATTTTTAAATGCTAGGTTTCACTAAAGAAGTGGAATCATTTGAATGTGAGAAAATCTTTGGTGAGTTTCCTGGGCCAGAAATCTATGGTTATATTTTTCTACTTCTTAAAAAATTCCACGGAGAGGAGGTACACAAATAATAAAACTAACCTCAAATTCAGCAAATCTTTTCAGAAACCAGTTTACAAAGTCAAAATAATTAACTGCTCACCTTTTAGCCCAAGAAGAGACCTGTCTCCAAATATCTATGTATCTGAGTTTTAGAAGCAGTTTTTAAATTTTTCAAAATTGCTTGATTAAATTAAAATTATTTTCTTTTAGTCATGTCACCTTAAAGACAGTAATTTACTTTCTAGAATCTTTCCCTTAAAAATTGTAATTTTAAAATAAATGTCCAACAGTGGCATAGTTAGCTAACTGGTTATTAGCTAACTATCTCAATTGTTTATTGTTATGTAATAAACCATCCCAAAATTTGGTGGCCTAAACAGCAACAATTTATTATTTGTCAGTTTCACGGGTTGACCAAGGCTCAGTTGGGCAGTTCCCTGCTTCAATATGATCTTATTTAAGGTCTTCTGGCATATTCATTCAGCTGAAAGTGTGGTGGGGGCTGGAATATCTGAGGTGACAGCTCATTCTATAGAGCTTTTCTTCAAGTGGTCTCATTTAGTACTCTAGTCTGGACTTCCCAGCCTCCAGATGGCTGAGCTCCAAGATACGAGAGTAGAAGTTGTGATCCTTTTAAGGCATAGGATTGGAAGTCCTAGAACATCATTTCCATTGATTTCCACTGGACAGGGTGAGTCCCAAGACTAGTCCAGATTCAAGGGAAGGAAAATAATTTCCATCTGTTGACAGGCTAAAAGGCTTACATGTACAGAACAGAAAGAATGGATGGCTGCTTTCATTGACACTATCCGTTATCTTAAAGTAGTAATAGTTATTTATTTCTCAGTTGTCAAACATTTATTGAGTCCTGGGAAACAAGATGGAGATAGAGTCCATAAATTGACATGATTCCTATCTTTGAGATAATTACAGTATTGTAGAGAAGATTGACAATTAAACAAATATGTGGCCCAGGGCTTGTGATTCTGGCAACTTGGCAGATTGAATAACACAGGCAAAATATAAATGCAGAATAAATTTTAATTAATTTTTGAATGCACTACCAGGAAATATCAAGTGACATAAAGAGGACATTCATTTGAAGCATGTTAAGTGTAAAAGGTAATGTTACATTGTTTATGAAGACATCAGATAGGATGTAAGTTTTAAATGCTAGAAGATGGAGTTTGAATATGTACAGGAATAGAAAAGGTGGAAAATGGGAACCTCGATTGCTGTGTCTTTCATATAATGTGTCCCAAATTTCTAGGCAAACAATCCAGTGAAATATAGAAACTCTAAATCTGAGCAACCAAGGAACATGGAGCCAATAATTTGGAAGTAGAGAAAACCCAAGCTGGAAAAATCACAGAAAACTGATTATATATGTAAAATCTTTGGGGCATCAGGCAGGAATTAACACAAATCTTAACTTTGTAAGGACACCTTAATATATAGGGCACAGAGTACCCACAAAAGAAACAGTTTCCAAACAAACTGAGCTCACAATAAAAAATTAGATGTCATTGATGGAAGTTCTTAACATTCACCAACATTTCTGGGTTTTCTGCATTTAGGTACTCAGTATTAATGCATTTCCCCTTCCCTTTGGATGTCCTGTGACTTGCTTTGGCCAATGGAAATTACATGATCATTTCTTGCTGGAAGCACTTAAGAGTTTGAATACTAGGCCTTTTTTTTTTTTTTAAGATTTTATTTATTTATTTGACAGATAGAGATAGCGAGAGCAGGAACACAAGCAGGGGGAGTGGGAGAGGGAGAAGCAGGCTTCCCGCCAAGCTGGGAGCCCGATGTGGGACTCGATCCCAGGACCCTGGGATCATGACCTGAGCCGAAGGCAGATGTTTAAAGACTGAGCCATCTAGGTGCCCCTTGAGTACTATTCTTTATAATTTTCTTTTTCTGCCATGGTGATTAATTGTGGAAGCATATCACGGTAATGAACATGCAATTCTGAGCCTTCATAAGGAGGACACTGCCTTAGAGAGTAATTTGAACCAGCAGCTCAATAGATATGAGTTTTTAAAACATTTAAATTTGGAAGTTATTAATCTCCATAACATTACTTTGTATATCATAATAAACCACAAAGGAAATAATCCATTGTATGGGAGCATTTATAAATAATCCCAAATATGGTACTTAAAGAAGGTCAAAAAAAAAAAAAAGAATCTGAATGAACCAACTAAGTGTAATATTATTTTATTTTAAATATGAAGTATTTTAAAATAATTATAAAAGAAGGAATAGACATTATAATCAAATTAAAAGACACCCAAAAATATTTGAAAAATAGTAAATAGAATTTCTAAAAATACAAAAATACAGTTACTTAAACTGAAAATTCAGACATTCAAACAAAATCACTTGGCATGTCTGGAAAAAAGATCAAATGACTGATGACCAAGATTACCATGAGTAATGATAGACAATAAATTACCATGACATGATTACCAAGAGTAATGATAGATAATAAAAATAAAACCACATGTGATTCAGACATTGACCTTATCAAATACTTTATAATAACAATGGTTAACCTCTCTCAGTATGGTATGAGGGGCATTTTTCAAGACAGCTACAAGTATTCCAGACAGGAGTACAGGAAAACCCAATGTACAAGAAGCAGAAATGTGAGTTGGAATGACCATCAACCAATACAAAGATCACCCCCTACACACACATATTGACAGTGTGGAAGGAGGCAGCAAGAAGTCGTATGCTCTAAGGCATGTAAGTGTTATGCTTACAAAACTGGAATCATCAACATGGCCTGTAATAATTCCAGTACTGAGCTACATGAAGATCCTGGTGAAAAAGAGCACTGTGCTCATGACAGTATTTCAACACCCACAAAAGGATCTTCTGCTGAAACTGAATTAAACATTCAGACTCATAAGATTACCATAGGCCACTCTTGGCAAGATAATCACATAGAAAGATATAAAGCAAGAAGCACAGCATGCCATTAGTGTGACAGCAGGTGTTTCCCTTCTGTGATATTCCCGGCAGTAGTCCACAAAGTCCCTTGGCAAATGTATTTTTGTTTTTAAGTGCAAAGGGAGGAGATATTCACTGGTTAAAGTGAATAAATCCCTAGCTTGAAAGCCTGATGATGCACAGGAACCACAATCTCTTGTAATGTTTACAAAGGTATGCTTCTAAGGTGCCTGTGAGGGAGATACACAATTACAAGAGTTATTACTCTCAGAGAAGCCCAAATATATGATTTCCTAGGTATTTATAATTCTCCTAGTCCAATTGCATTTTTACAACTTAGTTTTACCATAAACAGTGTTACCTATGAATGAGGTGATATTCTGCTTTTATCATGTCTCCAAGAAATCAGATCCAGCAATTTTACTGAAGGTCAAATTTTTATGCAGAAAGGGGAAGTACCTATTAAACTTTATTTCTGTTCTTCACAATAGCCAACTATTCACTATCCCTGGGCCATACGAAGGGAACAAAGTTGACTCCAAACTAGATTATTGATAGAAAACTCCAGAATTCAATGAAATTCAAAATAATATTAACAGTAGGGGTGCCTGGGTGGTGCGGTTGGTTAACTGTTGGACTCTTGGTTTTGGCTCAGGTTGTGATCTCAGGGTTGTGAGATTGAGCCCTGTGTGGGGCTCGCACTCAGCATGGAGCCAGCTTGAGATTCTCTCTCTCTCTGCCCCTCTGTCTCTAAAAATAAATAAATAAATCTTTAAAAATGTAATTAATAGTAAAACCTAATATATGCAACCCCAAACTGATACTACAACTTTTAACTGAAATATAGATACTTAAATTCCTTAACTGTGGGTAAATAAATTCCTTTACCAGTAAGCTGACGACAACATCGTTTTCCAAAAATTGAATTTCCATGATCAATTAGAGAATAGGAGAATGGTTTAATGTTAGAAAATTAATGAATATAGTTTATTAAATAGGCCAAAAGAGAACAGTGTATATAAATTTTTCATATTCAGTACTCATTCTTGAAAAAGTCAGTACAAAAATATCATGGTAAAGACTATATATCTTTTATAAAAGAATATTTTTTTAACTTTTTTTTTGAGAGACACAGTGCATGTGGTAGGAGGGGAAGAAGGAGAGGAAGAGAGAGAATCTTAAGTAGGCTCCATCCTGGGTGTGGAGGCTCAATCTCAAATCTGAGCCAAAATCAAGAGTCAGACAGTTAACCAACTGAGCCACACAGGCACCCCTAAAATAATATTTTTCATAGTAGAAACATTTTGACATTTTCAATAAAGTCAAGATCAAGTCAGATGGTCTTCATCTCCCTGATTCTTTTATAATTATTGCAGAATTTCTGGAATTAAATAAATTAAGAAAGAGGTGAGTTAAAATTATTCCAAAAGGAAGAGATAAATAACATTATTTGGCTCATATCCAACTGGCAATCAAAAGAGAATCAAGTGAAAAAACAATACAATCAGAGAAATTAGTAAATTTGCAAGATTAAACTATCTAAAAATTAGCAATATCAAAAGTTTTCCTATGTATAAGATAATCAATTAGAAAATATTTAAAAAAGAACTCATTTACAATGGGAATAAAAATATAGATTATTGTATAAATCAGAGAAGAATAACTGTTATAACCAAAAAAATGGTACCTCAGTTGCTGGACAACTGAAAGTTTATCTTTCACATCATAACGTAAATGAATTTTGGCCATCAGTCTCCCTCATAATAGCTCAGTTGGTCTAAATTCTTTCCCTTTAGAAGTTTTGACATCTTCTTGGGCCTTAGAGCTTTCCATGGGATCTTCTGTATCCATCTAGGCAACAATAAGAGGAGAATGAAAGATTATAGATTACTTTCATCCATATTCTATTGACCAGAATCCAGGCTCATCATCCACCTTACATCAAGGGAAGCTGGAAAATGTAGTGTTCCTCTGTGACCAGGAAGAAGAGGTAAAACATAGGTATTGCCACAAATATCTAGTAAGAAGCTAAGAAATGTGTGGATCAGTTAAGAAGAAAACTATGAATCTGAACATACATAGATTAAAGAAGGGTTAAGTGTCATTATTTTGAAGGAGAAGACCTCATACTGTAAAGATCTTTTTCCTTACTAATATAAAATTTATAAGCTCTGGTGAAAATATCAATGAAAAATTGTCTCAAAATTAAAAAAATAAATCATCCTAAAGTTCACCTGCAAAAATTCAGATTTTTGTAAGATAAGCATAGGTACTTTTAAAAAGAAAGAATAATGAGGGCATATTTCACCTTCTTAGCAAAAAACATAGTTTAAGGTAAACATAATTAAAGATGATATGGTTTCCTAGATACTTACAAATGCATGAAGAGAAAGATTAGTGGAACTACACAGATGGCATGGAAACTGATCCTAATACTAGATGACAAATATGGCATAACAAAGAGTAAGAAAAGAATTATTTAATAATTATTTTATGAGGGGTGCCTGGGTGGCTCAGTTGGTTAAGTGTCTGCCTTCGGCTCAGGTCATGATCCCATGGTTCTGGGATCGAGCCCTGCATTGGGCTCCCTGCTCAGCGGGGAGCCTGCTTCTCCCTCTCCCACTCCCCCTGCTTGTGTTCCCTCTCTTGCTGTCTCTCTCTCTCTGTCAAACAAATAAACAAAGTCTTTAAAAAAACAATTATTTTGGGGGCGGAGCAAGATGGCAGAGGAGTAGGAGACCTGGATTTCGTCTGGTCTCAGTAATTCAGCTGGATAGGGATAAAACCATTCTGAACACCTACGAACTCAACAAGAGATTGTTCTGGAAGGTAGGATGTGCAGAGAAGTGAATCCGGGGCAATATTCGGGAGGATAGACGGTGGGGGAGAGGGCCTCCGTCGGCCACTACTGGCAAGTGATAGAGCCGTGGAGCACAAAATTGGAACTTTTAGAAGTTGGCTCTGCTGAGGGACATCACTCCAGTGGCTAAGTGGGGGGTGGAACCCTCGCGGGACAGTGTGGTCTCAGGACCCTCGGGGTCACAGAAAGACCGGGGGTGCCTGAGTGCGGCAGAGCTCCCAGGTATCGGAGCAGGGAAGCTGGCTGCAGAGACGGAGCCCAGGTGCAGGCTCTCAGCTGGGGGTTGCCATAAACCGTGATCCGCGGCACAGTCGGGCCACTGCTCCTCAGCAGGGACCCAACAAGCAGCAGATCCGGGGAGACTCCCCTTC
>NC_138380.1:87172723-87206592 GCF_054177405.1 Leptonychotes weddellii
AAAACACTTCAAACCTATGGAAAGAAAATAAATTAGTGGAAGGTTATAAAGGAGACTACAGAAACCTCAGCCAGCCAGCAGTCTGTCCTCATGTTGGACCCCCTCATCTCTACCCCTCTCCACTCCAGTCACAAGATAGAGGCTTCTCCGAAGATATTAAGCAGCCCCAGGGAAAATGCCTCCAGCACTGAAAACTGAAGGCACCCCCCAAAAAATGTCCTCCCACAACCTAATCTCTTGAGAGTGGTTTATTTTTTCAATTGCAGGTGTTCAATAAATAATTGCATAACTAACTCATTCATCCAATAAGCATTAAATAGTTGCCTACAATACTCTAGGTGCTATGGATAAAGCAATAAATAAAGTCCCTCTCTTGTTGCAACTTATATTCTTGTAAAGAAATGACCAAAAATAAACAAAGAAATTAATTAATGAATTTCAAAAAGACCCAACAAATAGATAATATGGCAGTTGGTGGGAGGGTATAGGGAGAACCAAAGTAGGGTAAGGACATAACAGTATTGGGGTGGAAATTTACTGTTTTATGTGAGAATGTTCAAGAAGCAGCAAGGCAAGAGGAATGTAAGTGCGAGGGAGAGTCCAAAAAGCTGGAACCCCAGTCACATGACCTTTTTTAAAAGCAATGATAAGCCCTTTGGCCTTCCTCAGAATAGCTGGAAAGCCACTAGGAAGTTTCAAGCTGAGAACAAAAAGGATCAGACTTGCATTTTCGAAGGTTCCTTCTTGCCAGTGTGTGGGGAAGAGACCCTCTTTGTTCTGCTCGCCATCCCATGAGGAACAGCAAGGAGGCCTGAGATTTGTAGCTCCTCACAATTCCAGCAGTTAGCTTTGCTGCCTCCTGGCAGAGTTAGCCAGAAGACGGTTGGAAAAGGTGGGGAACAGGCGGAGGGAGAAGCTAGATCTTTTTCCCCTCTTTCTCGGTTTCAGGCAGCAACTTTGTGGTACCAGAACTCACTGTACAGACCCCACATGATTCTAGGTTTCCTGTACAACAGCTGGTTTTCAGAGTCTGGAAGCATCATCTCACCCACTAGTACCCCCAGCCTTAGGGTCATTTCCCCACAGTCCCATTCACCTTTTCAGTTCTCCCATCACTATGTAAGCAATTTCCTGTAAAAGTCCCTCTATGTGAAGTACCTAGAGAGGTTGTGGTTGTCCTAGCTGGACCCTGATTGATTCAGAGTCTACTGCCATTATCCGGGCAAGAATGATTGAGGTTTGGACTAGGATTCGATGGCTAGAGACCAAAACAGGAAAGCAGAAAAACAGACACTCAGGGATCGAGGGAAAATTTCCAAAAAGTTATAATTACCTTTGGAGAGATACAAAAATATACTATAAACATGAAAAAGAACCCAATGCTATGATAAGAAAAAAAATAAGACAATGTTATTTAAAATTGAAAACCTGATAGATTAAACAAAAAAAATTAATAAAAGGGTGCTATGAACTAAATGCTGGTGGCCCCCCAAACTATATTTTGTAGCCCTAAACCCCAATATGATGGTTCTAGGAGGTGGAGTCTTTGGGAGGTAATTAGATTTAGATAAGGTGTTGAGGATAGGGTCTCCATGATGGGATTAGTTCCCTTAGAAGAAGAGAGAGACCAGAGCCCTCTCCCATTCTCTCTCTGCGATATGAGAACACGGCAAGAAGATGGCCACCTGCAAACCAGGATGGCAGCTGTCACCAGACATGGTATCTACCAGCATCCTGATTTTGGACTTCCAGCCTCTAGAACAGTAAAAAATAAATGTTCCTTGTTAAGCCACCCAGTCTATTGTATTTTTGTTATTACAGCCTGAAATGACCTGGACAAAGAGTTGAAGTCTAAGAAATTACCAAAAAGCAGAACAAAGCAATGACAGAGACTAAAATTAGCAAAGAAATGGAAATCAGGGACTAATCTTGAAAGTCCAGTTTCCCATACCAGGATTTCAAGAGTGTGAGAACAAAGAAATCAGTGAAGCAGATATTATTTAACAAAGAATACCATACTTACTCCACTTTCAAATCTGTAAGAAAATGGCAGCTTCCTGATTTCAAATTTTTCCACACATGAGCAATTAAAAGCACACAGGAACTACACCTTCAGTCTTACTACACAACAGAGATTACCATAAACGTTAAACCCAATTCCAAATTCCAACAAAGCTTCTACCATCACCAGTGTGAAGACCAGGGAAGGGGTGACTTAAGACACTTTGTGGAAGTGTAGAGAAGCATAGGGGGTGTAGAAAAGCAGAATAAATCACTCCATAAAGAGAAAGTTTGGGGGCGCCTGGGTGGCTCAGTCATTGAGCGTCTGCCTTCGGCTCAGGTCATGATCTCAGGGTCCTGGGATCGAGCCCCGCATCGGGTTCCCTGCTCGGCGGGAAGCCTGCTTCTCCCTCTCCCACTCCCCCTGCTTGTGTTCCCTCTCTCGCTGTGTCTCTGTCAAATAAATAAAATCTTAAAAAAAGAGAGAGAGAGAAAGTTTGACAGTAAAGGTCAAAATACTTAACATCACTCAGGACTTGCTAAGTCACAGTGCTAACTGCAGAGCAAGGCTGAAAGTGAGTGAGACCAAAATGGTGGCCATAAGGAAGCAGAGCTTCTGTGAAAGAATCTGCTTCATAGAAAAGAGGTTGGTGCTTTTGGAGGCATAAGGGAAAGAGGAAATAGGAAGGGAAGTTAAGTGTTCTGGGTAGAAGAATATTGTGTTAATGTTATAAGTTCGAACAGTAAAAAGAAAGCAGCTAAAAAATGGGACGAGAAAGGGAAAAGTAGAATAAGATAATTAATTGTTATCTAGGTAATAAGTAGGAGTCAAGGATACTTCTAAAAACTGATAGATGAGATAGTAAAATGTTAATTACAAAAAAGGAACTGGGAGTACAATAAAGGAAACTTCTGTGATAATAATACAAGTTTTGCTAAATACCAAATGAAATTATTTTTAAAGCACTAATGGACATATCAAAGAGACCATATGACAGGAAAACATACATCCACATAACTGAATTATGCCAAAAACCATATGAATTTAGAAGAGGAACCCAAGCTCCAGAAAAGAACCCAGCCTAACCAAAACCTCAATTGCAGCCTGGGAGACCCTAAATGGAGGACCTGACTAAGCCACAACTGAACTCCTGACCCACAGAAACTATGAGAATTTAATGAATGTGGTTATTTTAAGGCACAAAGTTTGTGATGAATTAGTACACAGACATGGAAAAAGAATACAGAAGTCTACAAGAAAAATAAAATAAAATAGAACTGATGTCATTATGTGCTTAGAAAATACTGCTCTTTTGATGGAAGTAAAGATATTGGAATATGCGGGAGAAAATTATGTAGAAATAAATAGAGAAATCAATCAATCAATCAGAGGTAAGGAGTATTAATTCCAGGAACATATTAAGAATTTTATAAGAAAGGAGAAATATTAGCCATGTGGCTCAAAAGTACAGTTTTATACTATTATAAATACTGATATTGATTTATCTGTAAATTATAACGTAACTAATGTGGGATACAAAGGCCAAAGAAATGTAGCTTAAATTAAAATCTCCGTATAGCTTGCAGCCCGCTCTAGATATCTGAAACATGCAGAGCATGACCTTCCTCAAGGAACTCATGGCCGCCTTAGTATCTTAATGTTTAAAAGTAGCCTTATCTTGGCAGCAGTTGGCCCTTCAAGGTCCTGAAAGCCTTCCTTCCAGATTCCTTGGAGATTTGCGCTATCCCTACCTCCACTAATTAAAAAGTATGCAATCTCTCTTTCTCTCTGGCAAGTAAATAAACAATAAAATCTTGAAAAAAAAAATATATATATATATAAAGGACACCTGGGCAGCTCAGTTGTTAAGCATCTGCCTTCAGCTCAGGTCATGGTCCCAGGGTCCCAGGATCGAGTCCTCCACTGGGCTCCCTGCTCAGCAGGGAGCCTGCTTCTCCCTCTGCCTGCCACTCCCCCTGCTTATGCTCTGGCTCTCTCCTTCTCTCTCTCTGGCAAATAAATACATAATAAAATCTTTAAATATATATATATATTTTAAAAAGTATACGATCAGTTACTCCTCACAATCCCAGTATTGCTCTTTCTGCCCACAGGTCCTGTCCCACGAATAGGGAAGGGGTGAAGGTATAGGCAGGAAAGATAGGAGGCCCCTGACTTCCCTGACTAGGCTCCAAAACTATTCCTGGCAGGTGGAGATGCTGAGACAGAACAAACCATGGGAACAAACCAAGATGGCACACAGTCTCAAGGCCACAAGCTTCCCAATCAGTTCTCAACAAAATAGCGGCCACTAAAAGCCCTCTGTGGCAACCCATTCAAGTCCCTCCTCGCACTAGAGAGCTTTTGTCTTTCCTTTCTGCTCTCACCTTCACTTAATAAACCTTCACATCACTTCATCCTTTTTTGTCTGCGAGGTTTCTTCTTCGACTCTGTGTGACAAGAACCCTGCAATCCTGCAACATAACTGTGTTGGGTGATGTGGATTGTAGGAGAAAAATGCAAGAAGCTGATATATTATGTCTAATGGGAATGAATCAAGAAAAAAAATAAGTTTTTTTGTTTTTGTTTTTGTTTTTTAATGTGGAGATATACCAATGGAATTGGCAAGAAGAGTTGAAGCGGATCACCCCCTGGGAGCAGGTCTTTCAAGGTGGGAAGAGATAGCATGGAGTACTGTTATTTTTTATGATAAGACATTAACAGTTTTACTTGAACTATGTGCAGATAAATTTTTTATTGTATTTGGTTTTAAGCAGTGGCTTACTAGACCCACCTCTTAACCACTCATTTTCAAGTTTACTTTCACATTTTACATGATTTTACATGTTTAGGAATCTCGCATGCCAGTTAATCAACACAACCATTATTAAAAATTGAATTCCATAAACATACAATTAAGTAAATTATGCTTAAAACGTAATAAATACTCAAAACTCATGACTTCCTAACTATTTTACTACATTTTACTATCGGTATATTTTTGAGATTACTTATGGCTATTGTGTTTATGATAGAAATATGATAGAATGGTGTGAAATGTGCATTTCTTCCCAATTTCTCACTACTGACATCCGGTTGTAGTCTGAATTGGCCATGGTGGGAGTATTTGCAGCATGGAAATGAACAAATGCCTCAATTCAGAGCTTGGTTATTGTTTTTATTGTCTAAACTTCATAAATTGGGGAACAAAATGTTAATAATCAAGACTAAATTTAACATTGTGCCACATTTGTAGCTGCCATCATGTGAATAGCACAAAAGTCTTCAGAAATACTCTTCCAGTGTTTGAAAACTATTATTCAATTCAGCAAAGAAGCTCCCTGACATATGAGAACAAACATCTACATTGTTTCACTTCTGCCTCACTTGTTACCACAATGAAAACATCAACCAACATTCTGTCAGAACTATGCTCACTCCTCAGTTGCAAGAGTAGATTGGCTACAGATAGAAAAGTTTGGCAAAATATCAGCGAAAGCCTTCTCTGAGAAATCAACTGACTACTTGGAATTTCAATGAAGAATACTGTATATTTTATTATTATTTATAAATTAATGCTGCAATCCCTTATATCAATAAAATCTAGGGCGCCTGGGTGGCTCAGATGGTTAAGCGTTTGCCCTCGGCTCAGGTCATGATCCCAGACTCCCGGGATCGAGTCCCGCATCGGGCTCCCTGCTCAGCGGGGAGCCTGCTTCTCCCTCTGCCTCTCTCTCTGTCTCTTATGAATAAATAGGTAAAATCTTTAAAAAAATAAAAATAAAATAAAATCTATAAAAACTTCTGTACATATTAATACATGCCTTTTTTATTCATAACCCCAGTTGTTAAAATGTACTAACATGTTAGGCATAATATAATTCATTGAGCTCTATTACAAGAACTTTCTGTTCCCTCATTTCTCTGTGTCCAGGATTATGTATAATTTATTTATTTATTTATTTATTTTATTTATTTATTATGTATATTTATTTATTTATTTATTTATTATGTATAATAAATTGGAACCTCCTTGTCCAGAATTAAAACATTATGACATTCCAGATTGAAAGTGGCCCCAAAATGAAACACAATAAATAAATGCTGATGCAAAGTCCTTAAAAGTGACTTGCCTTATATTTCAAGAGCCTTAAAAATAGTCAAAATTTTTACCAACTAGTTATACATTTAAATACATTTCACAATTGGGACATCTAGGTGGTTCAGTCAGTTAAGTATCCCACTCTTGATTTTGGCTTAGGTCAGTTAAATTGTGTTTAAAATTTTTCACTGAAAATCTTTATATCTGAATGGGGAAAGTATACAGTATTATGTGAAGTGAAACATAGTGTAAAATCGTAGAGCCATGTAGGTAAAAAGTAATAATTAATACTCATTAAATAGTGTCTGTTGAATAGTATGCTCAATGTTCAAACATTTAATTTCATTTAATCCTCACAACTCTGAGTAGGTACAAATATTACCCCAATTTTATAAATGATAGAACTTCATAAACTAAAAATGACATATAATAATAGTTGAAATAAAATATAACAGATGTTAACAAAGGATTGTTTTCGATTATGAGTGAGTATTTCTTTTTTTATAGTGAGTTTTTCTTATTTTTGCTACTCTGTATTTTTTAGAGAATCTTATAAATTGGGAGCTATTTTTTTGATAATTGGGATAAAAAGCAAAGCACTTAATTTTTAAAGTGGTTATTTGGCAATAAAAACATACATCAAATAAATACAGTAAACAATGAGAAAATGTTTGATCTCAGATAATAGCAATAAAGGAAAACAAGTAGAAAGGTCATAAATAGTGTAATTGTATATTAATAGATCAATAGAATGTCAAGAACAAATACATATTAAAATGTCATTTAATAAGATAGTATTTTTAGTGCCTAACAGTTGTGTAAGAATATTTAAGGTAAATCCAAACAAATTAACTTCCAAATCAAACAAAAAATAAAACTGTAAAAATCTAAAAAAGGAAATCCAAAGTAATATAATAAAATATTTATCAGATCTGTATCATGAGAGCAATCTCAGCTTTGAAGCAGTAGAGGAAATCACAGAGGGATAAAGAAACATATTGGAATATAAAATATTTACAATCTGCAGAAGGAAAAAAAATAAGAAGGAACAAACCAAGAAAAACATTTTTTTAAAAAAAATTTGCAATTGGGAAAAAGCATTTATCAATTTAATTTTGCATTTTAATTGACCTCTATATTAACATCCCATTAGATATTTTGGAAAATATTAAAATATGTCACACACAAAACTGTATACAGGCTTACAAATAATAAACAAAATGTGAGAAAATATGCTCCTAAATAACCAAAATACAAATTAGAGCAATAGCTAAGTGTCTTTCACTTAATAGCAAAAAATATTGTATAAAAATGATACAAGCACCCAATGGATGTGATTACCATGAAATAATCTTGACTCAAATTTTACAGCCTTTTAGGAAAATTTTGTAGCACAAAATAATCTCACATTATTTGACTCCATACTTCCACTATGGGACTTTCATTTTATGAATTTATTCTAAGCCCAGTGAATTTAGTATCATGCTATTCTCACAGCCAACCTGAAAGATAGGTGTTACAGTCCCCATTTGGCAAAAGAGAGAGTCAAGGCTCAGAGCAATTTAATAAGTCTTCCAATACGGTTTTCAGAACCTTATCTCTGCTTCCGAAGATCACGTTTCTTGCACTGATGCAGGTTACTGCCAAGCAGTGAGGAAGTCCCCAGACAGTCTCCAAGGGACAAATCGGGAGCTGCAAGTTTCATATCTGGTAGGTCTGCTGCCATACTCCCTTGGATTCAGGCTGCCTCTGTGGATCCACATGGTTTATCACTTACATTAAAAGCCAGACGGTATGGTGACATTTCCCCATGTCCTTCGTTCCACAGGATGACACTGAACCAGAGGGTCCAGGTGACAAACAGCACGGGCAGTGGGTTGCACAGCCGCGTGGTTTTACAGGTGTGGTGTCGCATGTTTTACTGACACTAGAGGTGCAGATGAGAGAGCCTCACAGCAGCCTCCTGTAAGATAGGGATGAGGATGGGCAACTGCCTTGACACGTGCCTACAAGGCTGCTTATCTCCCCGTGTGCCTGTGCAATAAGGCATGTTTGCAAAGACTTGTCCAGGTTGCGGTGAAGCCTCCCTTACTTGACCTATATGGAAACGTGCAAGATCATCAGGGCCCTACAACGAAACTAACGTCCATGTTGCTTTTTCTTTCTTTCTGCCTGGTGCCTGCTTTTTCCTTATTGATCCATGTTCTACTGTTATGACTGGATAACCATCTTTCCGGTATGCCTCCAAATTCAAGAGTGGCATCCAAATCTATTTAGGGTTTCTGGACCTGATTTGTGCAGTGTGAATGCTGCAGGGCCATGCTGCTGGCAAGGCTACCGACATCCCTGGGGTCCACATACAGGGTTGGAATGAGCTACCGGTGTGTATTGAACAGAGTCACAGAGCTTGAGTGTGGATTCTCCACTTGGAATATAACTAGCTGTTTTACTAGAAGACGCCCCATTGCAACCCCCCACCATTACCACATTGCACAACTCCATGGGCATCTACTGAGTGGGAATGGTTTTATGCAGACACTGGTTCAGGTAAGTGTTGTCATCTGTCTGCTGGATTCTCTCTGTCAGCAGCAATCATGAGGCAAGACGAATTCTTGGGCTAGAAGGCTTCTCACAGCAGGGGCTTCTACAATACCTGCTTATATGGCTTATGTGATAGGACATCTCTACCGAGATGTTTTTATGGTCAGATAACCGCTGGATAGAAAATTCAGGTAGTGCAACGGGCAAAAACCCTGAACTTCCTTTTTTTCTCTACTTGTGGGCTCTGATAACCAGTATCTATCAACAGCAGTTCACTGAGTAAAAGTATTGTATTAGTTTCCTAGGGCTGCGTAACAAATGATCACACACTGGGGGCTTAAAACCCAGAAATGTATTCTCTCACAGTTCTGGGGGCTGGGATTCTGAAATCCAGGTGTGGGCAAGATTGGTTCTTTCTGGAGGTTCTGAAACCCTGAGAAAGAATTTGTTCCATACTTCTTGCCTAGTTTCTGGTAGTTGCCAGCGATTCTTGATTCTTGGCATTCCTTTGCTTGTAGATGCATCATCTGATCTCTGGCTCCATCTTCACATGGTGTATTCATCAGGGTCCTCCAGAGAAACAGACCTGATTATGCAGTTATGCCATTATTGAGGCAGGCACATCCCAAGATCTGCAGGGGGAGTCAGTAAGGTGGAGACCCAGGAGAGCCAGTGGTGTAGTCCCAGTCCAAGTGAAAACCTGAGAACCGGGACACCTGGGTGGCTCAGATGGTTAAGCGTCTGCCTTCAGCTCAGGTCACGATCCCAGGGTCCTGGGATCGAGTCCCGCATCGGGCTCCCTGCTAGGCAGGGAGCCTGCTTCTCCGTCTGCTGCTGCCTCTCTCTATCTCTCTCTCTGACTCTCATGAATAAATAAAACAAACAAACAAACAAACAAAAAAAGAAAACCTGAGAACCAGGAAAGCCAATAGAGTAGGTCTAGTCTGAAGGTTGGGAGGCTTCAGACCCAGAAGAGCTTAAGTTTCAGTTTGAGTCCAAAAGCAGGGAAAAGGCTGATGTCCCAGTTCAAGGCAGTCAAGCAGGAAATAATTCTCCCTTACTGCATGAAGGGTCAGCTTTTTTGTCTTATTCAGGCTTTCAGCTGATTAGGTGAGGCCCACCCACATTAGGAGGGGCAGTCTGCTTTACTAAGTCTACTGATTCAGATGCTTATCTCAACCTAAAATACCCTCACAAAAAAACACCCAGAATAATATTTGGCCAAAAATCTGGACCCAGTCAAGCTGAGACCTAAAATTAACCATCATGCATGGCATTCTATCTGTGTGTCTGTGTCTTAAACTCCCCTTCTTATAAGAGAACCAATCAATGGATTAGGGCAATTAATAATTATTAGTTATAATTAATTGTGACTTGATTACATCTACAAAGACTCAATTTCTAAATTAAATCACTTTTACAAGTACAGGAGTTAGGATTTGAACATATCTTTTTGAGGGACACAATTGAACCCACAAGTATCAATAGATAAAAGCCACTCAACGTCTAGCAAATTGCATCCTCATGGGACAATAGACCTTTACTGGAATCATTTGAATATTTTGATGAAAGATAGGAGCAGAGGCCACCTACGCTGTGGCTTTCTTGGCATCCACAGTGAGGGCTTTATCAACTCTGAACATGTTAAAGTGAATTTGATATGGACACAAAATTGTGTAGTTCCTGGAATGTTACAGTGACGATTCCAACCAGACAAGCAATTTCCCTTTCCTGATAGAGCCATGATAGAAAAACAAGAGGGAAAATACTGGTACTTATGGCTGGTGTGGGTGTAAAGTGGTACAACCACTTTGGAAAGCTGTCCGGCAGTGTCTACTAAAGTGAAACACACAGCTACTCTGTGACACCACAGTCCCCTACTAGATATATACCCAAGAGAGATGAGTGCATACTTGCACCAGAAGACATATACAAGAGCATGCACAATTGCAAAGAACTGGAAACAGCCCACATTTCCACCCACCAGAAAAACCAATAAATGTATTATTGTATGTTCATACAATAGAACACTTACCAGCAATAAAAATAAGAATGAACTATTGATACCACAACAACATGGATGAATCTCACAGACAAGTATGGAGCAACAGAAGCCAGACAGAAAGACTTATAAGATGTATGATTCATTTGTATGCCGTTCAAGAATAGGCAAAACTAATAGGTGGTGACAGCCATCAGGTTGTAGTTACCTCTTGGAGGGGGTACTGACTAGAAAGGGCACAAGGGAACCTTCTGGGGAGATGGAAATGTGCCACATCTTGGTGGTGTTTCTATGTGTGTATATGAATAATGTAAAAACTCATTAAGCTATACATTTAAGATGTGTGCACTTTACTGGGTGTATCATGTACCTCAATAAAACACTAAAAGATGAATGTATTGGAGCCCTACTACATGACAAGCATTATTCTAGGCGCAGCAGTACAATAAAACAAAGTCTCAGTTCTCATGGAACTTACATTCTAGGGAGAGAAGACTTTTTATAAACTAATAAAAACAAATGTACAAACTCTGTGTGTGGGGGGGTGCCCACACACATACAGAAAGAGAGAAAAAGACAAAAGGAGAATGAGCAAGAGAGAGGGAATGGCATGGTGACAGGTATTGAGTGAAAATGAATTAGATACAAGGAGATAAATTGATAAGGTAGCAGTTAAGCAGAGGCCTGAGTGGAGTACGGAGGCAGCCAGGAAACTATCCAGATGGAGGAACGTTCAGGCTGAAAGACCAGCAACTACTGAGCTGGGCTAGTGTGGGGACCACAGAGGAACAGCAAAGTCACTGGCGAGAGTGGACCAGAGTAGGAAAACTAGAGCATGGGAAGAGTGAGATCCATGGGGATGTGATGGAAATGGTGAGATTTAGGAATATTTCTGATAGAGCCAGTAGGATTTGTTGATGGATTTGAAATAGGATTTTTAAAAAGAGCATATTTTTATTTTGGGTTTGATTGTCTCATAATGCAGATTTGAAGGAGAAAGTCAGTTCTGTTGTGACCTTATTGATCTGTGATTCTTACTAGATATCCAAGTGCCATGCACAGGCAGGCAGCTAGACAAACATGTCTAGACACAAGAGTGGTCTACATTGGAAGTTTCTATTTATAATTTCATGGCATATATTTGTTTTTTGCTTGTTTGTTTCTTTGTCTTTAAATAATGGGGCTGGATAAGATCGACAAGAGAGAGCCTGAGGGGATGGAGAGGTTGGAAACGGTTGGGTTTAAAAAGAAACAACTGCTATAGAACTACCTGACTTCTTAAATTATGTGCCTGCATACCTTTGATAAAACAAAACCTAAAAATAAATGTAATAGTTAATTACATTTACTCTCACAGTTAATTAATTTCTGTACACATTATATCCATATCTTCCCTCCAAGTCCATTTTTCTTCTTGCTGAAATACATCTCAATATTTCAGCAGTTGTCAAACCTCTTGGTCTTTTTATATCTGAAAATATCTAAATTATCTTGAATGCTAATTTAGTTGATATAATGGGATATTCAGTAGGAAAACTCAAGGCACCAAAGTCCAAAGTAACTTCTAAGACAGACAACCCACTTAGGTGTACACATTTTCACAGGAAATGGTTCAGCAGTTTTGAACAACCTTGTAGATGTCCCAGGGGGAGGACTCTGTCTGCCATCCTACCTGGGGCAATCGTGGGGTGAAGTGAAGCTGAATCCTAATATCAAATTCCATTTGGATGATAGAGAAAACATAGTATTTGGGCTGTGAAGTGGACACTGAGGATTGGCTTCTGAACCCCACCTGGGAAATGTGAAGAGCCAGAGACGGCAGGTTAACTGCTAACAGGAGAGCTAGGGAGAAGTGACCAGATTAAGATCAGCCAGCAACCCCAGAGTTGGTCAAGGAAGCGTGAACTTTACTCATGGGCCAAATGTGGGCCATGCCCTGAGAACACTGACGTGAGTCTGTTGAGGTCCTGTCCATCAGGCTTCCCATGGGAATGGGGCTTCAGTACCAGAGGCTGAAGGTGGCACATTAGATTCTTAGTGGGTAAAGGCAGAGGGTAAATGCAGCTACAGGAAAGAGAACATCAGGCCACGTCAGTCAGGTGCATGTGAATCAGAGCCAGCTTCAAACATTACTCAACCCAGAAAGTAGAGAGCTGGCTCTTAACAAGTCCATTGAAAATTTCCTGTCCCCCTACTTGGCCTCTTCCCCACCAACCTCAGCTGGGAGGAGGAGAGTGATATAATTTTGAACGAAATTAAGAGCTTTAACTATGGGATAAGACTGGCCAGTGTAAGAACTGGTTTGAAAATGTGTTTCATATCTTGAAGTGCCCATAAAACATTTTAGTAATTTAAGAGTGCTCAGAAAGATCATGAGGCCACCCATTTTGAGAGAGGAAAAGGACTTCTTTCCCTGGAAATATTTAAAGGGAGAGTGGCATACCAACTACATTTCATTTGCAATGATGTCATTCTCCCAGTTGAGCTTGTCCAACATACAGGCTAAATTAGCTACATCAGCACTTTGAAAATATGATCCCCATTTACCAATGCCTACTGTTTGCTGCCAGTATGTTTATTCTTTTGTAAATTATTGCTCATTTTCCTCAGCATGCATATTAGATTTTCTTTATATCCTGAATATTCTGCAGTATGTTATGAGTCTAGGTGTGGATTTGTTTTTCTTTAACTATCTTGAAGAGCTTAGACTGTTCTTTTGATCTCAGATCTCAAATAATTTTTTTGATTATTTCAACGCTGAAAGTTATCTCTTAAAATATTGTGTCTTCATCATTTCTTCTATTCTGGAGCTCTCATCAAATATATATGGGAGATTCTCAAACTGTTACCAAGTCCCTATATTTCTTCACATTTCTGGTTCTAGCTCTTGCAGTAACACCTGAACTAATTCCTTAGCACTAGCTTCTAGTTCACCATTTCACTATGCAATTGTGTCTAGTCTAAAATCCCTCCCATATAGTTTTTTAAAGTTTTATTTCTAAGATTTAACTGATTTTTATTTATATCTTGCTGTTTTTAGGTTTTCTGCTTTTTAAATATATCATTGCTCACATTTTTCATAGAAGCTATTTCTTTCTATATCTTTTTTTACACTCTTAAATATAATTATTGCAAATATTTGTCCAACTATTCCAAATAACTTTATCTACAATAAATTTAATATTTTATTTCTTAATATTGTCCTATGTCTTTTATCATAAAAGATTCAATGCATTTTATACATTTTTGCAAGCTTGTGTTTGGAGAAGTTTTTGTTTGTTTTTCCTTTTATTTTCTTTTTCTTATTCTCTCTGTTTACCTATTTTTATGTAGAGACTTTTGTGTTTCCTCCACTTAGTCTCCCACATACCAGCTTAGAAATAGGTACTTTTAGGATTCCTAGTCCATATTCATATTGGGGACAATATTATTTGAACGATGTGTTTTGGTCAATGCTATTAAGCAAGTGGGCGTATTGGTCCCGGTGTGGACATGAAACTAGGCCTTTGTCCAGCTGACTTCCAATGCCAAAATCTTCTAAAAATAAGACTTCATTTGTTTTTCTGTCAGAAGGCTCACCCCTCACCCAACTTCAAGTTGTGAGCCTGGTTCTAGAATCTTTACCCAGCAGTGCTAAACCCTGCCATTGCTGTGGCCATAGCCACATTCCAGTAACCTTTGTCATCAACTTATTTCCTGTTTTGTATTTTTAAAATATTTTTTCTATTATTGTTTTGAGTTGAGGATGTAGAAAGCACCAAAGCATGAACTTAGTATAACATTTTGACCAGAATCTCATCCATTCTAACTAACTGAGTTGAATACTTGGTTCATTTATTTCATCTCTCCTTTTGAAACAAAAGCAGCCCCAGCTAACATAATAAGACAAGAAAAAGAAATAAAGCATATACTGATTTGGAAGGAAAAAAATAAAACAGTCTTTGTTTGTAGATGACATGATTGTCTATGTAGAAAATCTGAAAGAATCAGCCAAAAAACTCCTGGAACTAATAGCAAGGTTGCAGGGTACAAGGTTAATAATATACAAAAGGTCAGCCATTTTCCTATATAACAATAAATAAACAAATGGAATTTAAAACGTAAAATGCAATACCTTTTACATTAGCACCCCACAAAATAAAATACTTAGATATAAATCTAACAAAATATGTACAAGATCTATATTAGGAAAACTATAGAACTAATGAATGAAATCAAATAACTAAATAAATGGAGAGATATTCCATGTTCATGGATGGGAAAACTCAATATTATCAAGATGTCAGTTCTTCCCAACTTGATCTATAGATTCAATGCAATTCCAATCAAAATCCAAGCAAGTTATTTTCTGGTAATCGACAAACTGATTCTAAAGCTTATGTGGAAAATCAACAGACCAAAAATAACCAACAGAATATTGAAGAAGAACAAAGTTGAAGGACTGACACTACCCAATTTTAATACTTACTTTAAGCTACAGTAATCAAGATTGTGTGGTGTTGGCAATAGACAAATAGATCAATGGAACAGAATAGAGAGCCCATAAAGAGACCCACATAAATAGTCAACTAATCTTTGACAAAGGAGCAAAGACAACACAATGGAGCAGAGATTTTTTTTTAACAAATGGTGCTGGATCAACTAGACATGAACATGTAAAACAAACAAACAAACATAAAACAGACTTTATATAACCTGAACGATTAACTCAAAATGGACCACAGAGCTAAATGTGAAATATAAAATTATAAAACTCCTAGAAGATAACATAGAAGAAACTCTAGATGACCTTTCATTTGGCGATGACTTTTTTTCCCCCCACAGGGAGTGCTTCTATGTTAAAAAGTTTAGAAGGTGGAAAGAGCTCTTGGAGTTGTATTCTGAAGATTTGCTCAGGAAGGCCAATGTTAGCAGGCTTCATCCTCTCGGGGACTCAACAGCAGGTAAGTAGAGGACTGGGGACAACAGCTTCTTCTGGAGGAGAGAGAGCCTAGTGGAGATTAGTGTAGAATGCACCAGAAGCTCTTTTATGTCAAACTTCCTTTGGGATCCAGCTTTACCAATAAGCTTGTTGCTTCTGAATATAGGGTCTTCTCATCCATGCTTTGAGCATCACAGAAAACAAACAATTTCCTTCCTTCAATTTTATCAAGTTGGCTATTTATCACGACAACAGAACAAAGGGGGATTGACCTTTTAAAAGTAATGCTGAGATTGTCAGTCACGACAATCCCCCAACTATAATTGCAGATATACCAATAATAGCATCAATCATGGTTGCAATGGCACCTCCATGAAGGAATCCAGGTGCTCCTTGCAGGTAAGGACCTCCTTGAAATATGCAAACTATCCTTCCTTTAACATGATTATGGAATATCACATATTCAAGGCCCAGGCCTTTCTTAAGGCTTCTGGGGAAGAGCTGGGCCTATGACACTTGTTATTTTACAGGCTTTGTGTCACAAAAAAAAAAAAAAAGGTTTTGAAGTCTTTAATACTTCAAGTTGATTTATATGAAAGCAAACGTTTCTAGAAGCCATCTTCACATTTCTTCATGAACCAGTTAAAGAGGAGTCTCATGTCCTTGCTCCAGCTGGACATGAGAAAGAATGGTTCCTATTAATAATCTAAGAAGAAAACTACCTCTGCACAGCTGCATAGTCCGTCACTAGGGGGTAACACCTCCCTGTGGGGGAACAACCCCACTCACCCCTCCCAGGCAAATTCAGTTACAAGGAACAGCTCCACAGCATGGCCCCCAGGGTGCCCAAGCTCTACCAGGATGGCTGCCTGGCCACCTTTCCACTCACTTGCTCCTATCCATTCATGAAGGGGCATGTAACAACTGGCAATGACTTTTTAGATACAACACCAAAGGCACAATCTATGGAAGAAATAGTTGATAAAATGGACATCATTAAAATTAAAACTTTCTGTTCTTTAATAGACATTGTCAAGAAAAATAAAAAGAAGGGTGCCTGGGTGGCTCAGTTGGTTGAGCGACTGCCTTCGGCTGGGGTCATGATCCTGGAGTCCCGGGATCGAGTCCCGCATCGGGCTCCCTGCTCGGCAGGGAGTCTGCTTCTCCCTCTGACCCTCCCCCCTCTCATGCTCTATCTCATTCTCTCTCTCAAATAAATAAATAAAATCTTTAAAAAAAAGAAAAAGAAAAAGACAAGCCACAGACTGGAAGAAAATATTTGCAAAGACATATCCAATTAAGAACTATTATCCCTGGGGCTCCTGGGTGGCTCAGTCATTGGGCGTCTGCCTTCGGCTCAGGTCATGATCCCAGGGTCCTGGGATCGAGCCCCACATTGGGCTCCCTGCCCTGCAGGGAGCCTGCTTCTCCCTCACCCTCTGCTTGCCTCTCTGCCTACTTGTGCTCTCCCTCCCTCTCTGTCAAATAAATAAAGAAAATTAAAAAAAAAAAAAAGAACTATTATCCAAAATATGCAAAAATTTCTTAAAATTCAGCAGTAAAAAAACAATCTCATTAAAAAATGAGATGTCATTAACAGACATCTCATCACAGAAGATATACACATGGCAAATAAGCAGATGAAAAGATACTCCATATCATATGTCAACAGTAAAATGCAAATTAGAACAATGAGATACTGTTGCATACCTATTAGAGTGGCCAAAATGTGGTGCTCGCTCCGGCAGCACATATACTAAAATTAGAGTGGCCAAAATGTGGAACATTAATAATACCAAATATTGGTGAAGATATGGAGCAACAAGAACTTTCATTCTTTACTAGTGTGAATGCAAAATAACAGCCAATTTGGAAGATCGGGTGGTAGTTTCTTACAAAACTAAACATAGTCTTACCATACTATCCAGCAATAGCACTCCCTGGTATTTACCCAAAGATGTTGAAAACGTATGTCTACACAAATAGCTGTATATGGATGTTTATAGCAGCTTTATTCATAATTGCCAAAACTTGGAGGAAATAAAGATATGCTCCAGTAGGTGAATAGATAAACTGTGATATATCCAGACAATGGGATATTATTCAGCACCATAAAGAAATGAACTATCAAACCATGAAAAGACATGGAGGAAATTTAAATACATAGTACCAAGTAAAAGAAACCAATATGAAAAGGCTATATATTGTATGATTTCAACTATATGATTTTCTAGAAAAGGAAAAAACTATGAAGATAGTAAAAACAGTAGTTGCCAGGGACTGTGGTAGAAAGACATGAATAGGCAGAGCACAGAGGACTTTTAGGGTAGAGAAAATACTCTTTACGACACCATAATTGTGGATATGTGTCATTATACACTGGTCAAAACACAAAGATTGTACAAGAGTGAACCCTAATGTAAACTGTGGACTTTGGATGATAATGACATATTAATGTAGGTTTATCAATTGCAACAAATATACCACTCTGGTGGGGGGATGATGGGGGAGAGGGTATAAGGGAACTCTCTGAAACTTCTTCTTAATTTTGTTATGAACCTAAAAATAATAGTCTTAAAATGCAAGACCAAAAAACCCCCAGCATTTTAGTCTTCAGAGTTTGACCAAACCCTATAAATTTTTATAAAATCTTTTCATTAATTTTGTTTTCTCAATAAGCTATGATTATATTTTTTAATTTCCTCTTTGGCTCAAGAGCTACTTAGGAATTTTTGTTTCTTTTGCATTCAAAATATGAATCAGTGAATAAGTCACCTCTTTTTCTAATGTTAAACCTTATTTTCAGCTCTTCTATATATACATTTACCACTATATGCACCATGAAAAAGAAGCCCCAAGTCATCAAAGTCCCTATTTACCCATCCTCAGGAAGAGACACAAGAAATCCTACCTCAGCAACCTTCATAGCTGCCTGTCCTTTACTGCTGATGAGATCCTGGCTGAAATTCCCCAGAGCTGACAATATAACCAATAACATAATATGAGAATTTTTAGTAATACATGCCTCCATTCCATAATACTAGTTTTACGCTATTTTTTTTCTCTGTCTTACACTCTGGTGGTTCAAATTGAGAAGAGAAATAAAAACACTTCAGGAGACTTATTTATATCCATTTTATTAAATTCAAACTCAATCCATGAAGGCTGTTGAGAGTGTGCATCAGAGCTGGAAGCTACTTGGGGCAAATTTCTGCATTTTGTCCTACTTCACATTGTTAAATTCAGTAAAAATACTTTGAGGAAACTGGCAGGAACATTGAATGAATTTAAATCTATTTCAGCTGCTGACTTAATCTGATAAACATGTACCCTCTTTAGAGAGTGAACTAAAAGTTAAAATTTAAAATAGGCTCTATTTTACTTCACTCTATGTGAAGAAAAGGGATATTGCCAAAGGAAAATGTCAGCAGTGATGTCGGCCTTCGGGGCCAGTGGTTTTATGACTGTCGTTTGGCGTACAGGCAACTCAGCAACTAAAATGAGCAGATAAGAAGAAAAAGAAATTAGAACTGAACTGGATATGGGGTTTAGAAGAAACAGGGAGGTCTTCCCTCTAGACAGTGTTTAGTTCAAAACACCAGTTCTCAAAGGGTGTCCCCTGAACCAAGGGTATCAGTTTTTCTTGTGAGCTTCTTTGAAATACAAATTCGTGGGCACTTCTGTAACCTATTGAATCAGAATCTCTGGGGATAGAGCTCAGAAAACTGTGTGTTAAAAGCTCACCAAGAAATTCTTGTGCATATTAAAGTTTGAGAACCACTGAGGTAGGGAAAGATATTCAATTAGGCAAATTGGGTAGAAGAAATTCAAGAAGTCAAAACTAATTGTGAAGACAAATGGAAATAGTCACCTAGTTTCTGGGATTGGTGCAGCCGGAGCAAGACCATAGCCCACAGCTGGTAGAGAAGAGGTCCAGAGAGGAGGTTTAGATTTTTAATTAGCAGAGTTATTGGCAGGAATTATACAGGATTTTAGGGCCTAGACAAGGTAAGTAGTGATAACTGCTCTGGTCTACTCCCAGCAGGGAACTGGATTGTTAAGTAGTTAAACCAAAATTTAAGTCTGGTTGTAAAGGTTAGAATCAAATTAAAATATAATACAATCATTAGATAAATAGGGCAGGGAACGAAATGAACACTATGATGTGTATTATACAAATGTCTGGAGCTAATCTCCAGCACATAAACAACAGTAGCAACATTAGATTTGGTCCCACTAGATGAGTGGGTTGAAGACTCTGATTTAGTTTCTGCTTTGGTCAGCGCTGATTTGAGAACTAGCTCCACCAAGACAATGCCTGGCAGGTAAAAGAAGGAGACAATAGTAGAGAAAATGGGAAACTACCCATTCTGATTTTAGCATTGAAATTCCAAGATCCTAGCAAAACCCTCAGTTCCAAAAAAACCAAGAGGTTTGGTGACCCTACAGTCAAGTAAATTCAAATTTTCTGAGGTAAATATAACATCTATGATTTACTTTTTGCTATCTTGGCACCTTGTTAAGTCAATTAAAAATATTACTTTAATAATTTTTAAATAATTTAAGAGATTCATGTGATTTGAAGGTGTATATCTCCAGAAATTTGCATATCTGTTTACTCTTTATAGATTGTGGACCAAAAAATAATTGTAAGTGAGCATTATGCGAAGTCATGTGCTATAGATTTTTGGGTTTTTTTTTTTTTAGTAATAATAAAAAAAGGAAAAATTATATTTTTAGCTTTTAATCAATGCTTAGTAGGTAGTGGGTATTTGAAGATCTATGGGACACCTGGAGTGACAATACTTACTGAAACTCAGGGACAAATCTTTGGAGCAGACGTGTTGTGAATGAATTACAAAGTGGATGAATGAATCACTAAATCACAAAACTATTGGACACATAAAGAGATTCCAAACAGGTGCAGGATAAAGCAACCAACTCTGATCTATTTTACCAAATAGGAGGGCTTATGTCATGTTATTTAGAACAACTTGTAAAGAAAACCAGTTCCCCTTAACTTGAAAAGATTTATTTCAGCTCTTATTTTATATTTTTGATATAAATCACTACTATTAGAATTTTCCCTGGAAAATCCTTCTGAAAAAAACCACATCTTTTAAATAAGTCTAATTTTATATAATCTGTCAATAGGTGTAAGGGGCTTGGGACTCATTCCTCTAAATTATTAGTCTATAATGATGCCCTCTAGGTTCAAGATTACATAAATAAAAATAAGAGGTTAAGTGAACCTAAAAAATTGCATTATCTCTTGCAGAAAAACAACTGCATGAGAGTCAGGAATACAATGATTTGAGGCCCTTTAAAAGGCAAACATTTTTATATGAATGTTGTTCAAAAGAAACCCTTTATACCAAGTCAACATTGCACAAACTATAAGGAAAAGGATTACTTTTATAGGAAACAGCTGTTCTGATAAACTGTACTCTAATAGTTTGGATCTTCTTAAATTGTCTAAATTCTATTTACCATGGTCCAAAAAGCCATCAGGATCAGTCAGAGTAAGACAATTACCATATGATTTCACTCATATGTGGAATTTAAGAAACAAAACAAAGGAAAAGGAGAGAGAGAGAGGTAGAAAGAGAGAAACCTAGAAACAGACTCTTTTTTTTTTTAAGATTTTACTTATTTATTTGACAGAGAGAGACACAATGAGAGAGGGAACACAAGCAGGGGGAGTGGGAGAGGGAGAAGCAGGCTTCCCGCTGAGCAGGGAGCCCGATGCGGGGCTCGATCCCAGGACCCCGGGATCATGACCTGAGCCAAAGGCAGATGCTTAACAACCGAGCCACCCAGGCGCCCCTAGAAATAGACTCTTAACTATAGAGAACAAACTGATGGTTACCAGAGGAGGGGTTGGTGGGGGATGGGGGAAACAGGTGATTGGAATTAAAGAGTACACTTGTCCTAATGAGCAATGAGTAATGTATAGAATAGTTGAATTGCTATATTGTACACCTAAAATTAACATAACAATGTATGTTAACAATGCTGGAATTAAAATACAAATCTTAATTGAGAAAAGCCCTCAGGAAACAAATACATACATGGGAAATCAGTAAAATTTATTCTAAAATGTTTAGCCAGGAAAAAGAATAAAAGAAAATCAATTTTTAATGTCTGGGTCAAGCTATTTCACTTTAAAACAACCTTAATTCCTGGAGGAAGGCAGAAAGACTGCCTAGGCTCTTCCACCGTTATAATTGGTATAGGCTTCAGAATATTTCTGAAGGTTTTTTCAATCATTTGTTCTAACATAGTTTATTACATGACAAAAAACCATTTTCTAATACTAAATAACATTCAACATGAAATTATTAAGGTTTCTTACTATTGATGACTTGCTGGACAGAATATGTTCAGCCTATTCTGAGTGTGTTTGTGTATGAGACTCACTGGGATAAGAGAAGAAAGAGTATTTCTTGAGTGTGAGACATTAAACTGTCCAGTATGCAAAAGTCTCCATGGTTCAGTTACAGACAGATGTAAATAAATAATCACAAGCTAAGGGGGTCTGGTTTTAGATGGTGAGTAGCTAACAAAGTCAAATGCCCTTCTAATGAGCAATGAGTAATGTACAGAATAGTTGAATTGCTATATTGTACACCTCTCTTTGTTAAATTGCCAAGGAAAATGGATGGATGGCTGGATGATGATAGAGAGATACATACATATATACATACATACATACATACAGAATGATTGAATAGGTAAATAATTATCCCTGGGGAACTTAAGAGAAGTAATATGTTTAGGACAAGGGTGGGTAGTGAATGTGTGGAGTGTGAATTGGTAATGAGTTAGAGTAGGGAACCGGTAGTGAGTAGGTGAGTTTGAAGCATAGTGAATAGCATGGAATGGGGAGTAGATGATGAATGGTTGGTAATGAATAGGTATGGGTCAGTGATTAACTAGTGAGTGGATAGGTAGTGAGTGGGTGTAGTTGGCAAATGGCATGAAGTAGATGGTAAGGATGAGTGGGTGTGAGGTGGGGAGAGGTAGAATACTATGGGCATGGATAGTGGGGGAGGGAAGTGATTAATGAGTAGATAGAGGACAAAGAATAGGTATGAGTGGGTATGCACAGAGAGGTAGGTAGAGAGTGAATGTGGGATGGGAAGTAAATAATGGGTGTGTGTGGTTAGAAGTTAAATATATCTAACCCTTTAACTCTAAAGTGAATGGTTAATGGGGTTAAAGAAGTGTGTAGGTAAGAAGTAGATGTGAAGTGGGTTGTATATAGTAAGTGGTTAGGTAGTCAATTTGTATGACACAGTATAGTTTTTAAGTCACTGTGAGGCAGGGTGTTAACAGCAAGTAAGTAGGTAATGATGGGGCAGGATATAGATAATAAGTAGGTAGGTAGAGAGTGAATATGGGCCTGGACCTGGTCCTCGTGATGAAATTTGTCTAGTTCATTGGACCTGATCTTGGGCATGGAACTTGGTTTTGGAACTGTACTTTGGACATGAATCTTCAACCAGGATTTTTGATCTAAAGCTTGATTCTGCACTGGAGCTGGCCCTTGATGCTACATATTGGAAGAGATCCTCTTACCTCAGACCTGAACTTCTACCTTGTCATGAAACCTAGACCTGGACCTTCAACCACGTCTTGGACCTGGACCTTAGAAGTAGAAATTGAACCCTGTATTTGAACCTTGGATGCAAACCTCAAACCTGTATCTTTGATCTAGACCCTGTACTTGGATCTGAACGTGGACCTTAGATCTGAAATTGTTCCTTGGACCTAGAAACTGAACCATAGTCTGGATCTTGAGCCTAAATCTTGAACCTTTCTCTGATCTGGACATTGAACCTGACCTTAGGCATGGAAATCAGACCTGGACATTGACCTAAGGCTTAGATTTTATATCTGATTTAGACTTTAGAATTGGACTTTTGGCCTAATACCTAAACATCAAATCTCAGACACCCAGACCTGAAATGGAAAGTGGACCTTGGACATGTTGTTATCCAGGATTTTAGACTGGAAATTAGTGCTGGATCTTGTATCCCGTATTGTGTCTTTAAATGGAATTTGTACCTTATCTTTTGGTTTTCTCATGTCAGGACAGGGTCATCTCCTTACAAATTTGGTTCAGATGTCAAGGCTGATGATATCACACATACACCAAAAGGGTATAAAAGGTTTATTATTCACATGGTGAGGCCTTCCTGTGGAAAGCAGGGTAGGGCTCTAGGGTGATCTAAAAATGGCTGAGACAGCAAAAAGGGGTAAGTCAAGACCCCAACATTGTATATTCTGAGAAGTTAAATGAGTGTCTTGGTTATTCTCAATAATACCTCAAACATTGAAGGAAATAAGGAGTACTTTAGTGAGGCCTTGGATTGTAGATGATCTTAACTTATATTTTGGGTAGGTGTGAGGCAAGAAATCCCAAGTTCTTTATGCTAAAGATCATGGTTTTGCCATTGGCTAAACCCAATGGTCAGATTATGAACAATGACCAAGAGTCTATAAAAATGTGGAAATGAGGCTAATTGTTGCATCCAGGCAGGGCATCCAGTGCTAAGGTGGCTGCCTAAAGTTAGCCAATTGTGCCAAGCTTTCGATTCTGGACTTTATCAGAGGCATCTAGGTAAAGGATGGCCAGCAAAAGCCCTCCAGCAGACTCCATCATGTATAATATTGGTAGTGCCATCTATAAAGTATATCAACTCCCCTTCTTATTTACTCAGTTGTTTCCAGCGGGGTCTTCAGGTAACCAATGGGTCCAGAAGAAGAGTGACTTCCTCCAGTGCCATATGGCAAGGGACTGAGGGCAAGGGGAAGCCACTTTATTCTGTAAAGACAATACGCCGTATGGTCTGAGTCTTGCTTTATCCTAAAAATGTATTTATTTTAGCAAGGTTTCAATGGCCATCCCAAGCCTACAGTCTATTGTCTCTAAGACCCAAGACATAATGACAAATGGGTACAGTCACAGGCTCGGGGACTGTGAGAGACCCCATCTCTAGAAGGACCCAACATGGAGACAGTAACTTTCACTCTACTGGTGTATAACATGGGGAACAGGAGATTAGAAGCTCATGGGTGACGTGGCCATCCTGGGTGGTCCACAGACTCCAGGAGACAGAAAAGGAGGTTACTAAAAACTCTACAATAAAAGATTTTCTGGGGGAGCACTAATGGGAGTGCCTGTTATATTGCAATTTGGACAGACTTAGAACCTTTTTTGTAGGGGTCCCCATTCAAAGTGGGACAGTTAGTAAGTAATGGAATAAATGGTCTTAAGTAAAATTCTGAATGTATATATTGCCTCCAAAACCCAAAAAGGCCTTAAAAACGCTGTGTTCATTGTAGGTGATGACAGTCAATAGTTGTTTCTTGACATTGTCAGGAACAGAGTGGCCTTCAATTGACCAAATATTGGCCAGAAATTTTGCTGAGGTGGTGAGGCCTTGTACTACATATGGCAGATCCTTTTCTTGTGAGCTCCTTTGTGAATGTTTGTATGTCCTGAATGAGTGTGCCAAATGAAGCTCCTTAGAGGAAGATTCATCAATATAATGTCATATCTACATTCCTGGAGAAAGTTGGATGTGGTACTGAAAAGATGGTGTTGGATGGGCTGTTGAGATACCCCATGGGTAGCCGGGTTAAGGTGTATTGTGTTCCTTTAAGGTAAAGTAAAATTGGTGATGAGAGGCTATTGAAATGGGGACTGAACAAAACATATTAGCCAAATCTGTGACTGTAAAATATTTACTAGTTGCTGATAGGATGGAGCTAATAATTTCAATAATACTGGGTATTGGATACCTTAATGGATGGGACCATGGCATTAAATAATTCATTGTAAGCACCATCCATTTTTTCCAGGTTTAATAACAGGCTAAACTGGGCCTAAATAGACTTCATATAATAGGTTTCAATCCTTGAAAATCTTGTTTTAATTTATTTTGGGCGGTGTTAACAATTATAATAGGTTGGGACAAATCCACAGGGTCTTTTTTTTTTTTTTTTTTTTGTCAAAACAATTTTAAGTGCCAAAGACTTAATTTAATTTTAATTTATTATTTATTAGGTTAGAGCATCCATGCCTACTGTGAGATAGTTTAGGGAAAATAGAGCTATGACCATGGGGAATTTAGGCAAAGCAATAATTTTAATTGTTAAGGTGAGACATACTTATGTTTCTTCTATTTTATGTTTGCATCTCCTTTAGGATTATCGGAGGTACCTTAGGTAAACTTAGTGAGATCCCCAGGTATAGGATGACTTATTTAAATTTAGTGGGATCCCCCAGGTATAACTCTAATTTGAGCTCCAATACAGATGATTAAGGTCCATACTGATGAAGGCTTACCATTTGGAGCATTTCAGCAGATGTTAAAGTTAATTTAGAATTTAGACATTAAAGTTAATTTAGATATCAAAGTTAATTTTATCTTTTTGTGGTATAATATGTGTATAATAAATTTAGAAAATCCTTGGTTTCCAATTAGGTCAAATTGTGGTACAGAGGTCCCACATCCAGGTCTAATTCTAAGTTGAAGTCCAGGTCTAAATCTAAGCCAGTGTCCAAGTGCAAAGTATGGGTCTAATTTCAAGTTTAAGGCTATGTCCAAGGAACTGGAAAATTCCAGATCCAAGTTTCATGTTCAACATCCATGTCCAAGGTTAGGTCCAGTCCCAGGTATAAGGTCCAGATCTTAGTTCCTGGTCCAAAGCAAGAGGAAGAGTTACAACATTCATGACCATGGTACTAAGAATAGATTCAAAGTCTAAGTCTTTCAGTTCAAAGACCAGGTCAAATCAATTACAAATCCATTTTTAACATCTAGTACTAGTTCGAGGTTCAGGTACAGAGTATAGATCAAGGATGGAGGTTCAGGTGCAAGCTCCAGGTCCAAAGTTATGTCCAGATACAGGTATAAGGTCCAAGATAGACTTTAGAGGTCCAGGTCCAGGTCCAAGTCCATGACAAACAACCAAGTCAAAGGTCAGGCCCACAGTCCTGGACATATCAAGGCCCAATTTTGGTGTCTTACCTCCAGTTCCAACATCAGGATCTATGGTCCATATTGATGTCTGAGGCCCAAGTTTAAGTTCTATTGTCCATGTCTTGGTCCACATCAGAGGTCCAGGTAGGTATAAGGAATAATATTTACATGTGAATTCCAGTTCTAGCCCCCTGAAGCCTATGTCTAAGAATCACCTCCAGGTCTGAGGTCCAAGAATAAGATCTGAATTTCACTGTAGAAGTCCAGCCCCAAATCCAGTCCAAGGTCTTTTCCAGTTCTGAAATCTAAGTCTAAGATCCATGTCCATAGTCATGTCAAGATCAGACATCCAGATCTGAGACCCAAATATGAGATTAGAAATTTAGTTCCAAAGTCTAGGTAGAAGGTCCAAGTTTCCTTTCCAATATCCAGGTCAAGATCTAAGACAAAATCCTGGGCTAGATTTAAGGTACAGGTATAAAATCAATGTCCAAAATCATATTTAGGTCCAGGTCCAGAACAGATGTTAAGGTCCAAGGTTTAGGTCAAAGATAGAGGTCCAGGTCAAAGGTCCAAGTCCTGGTTTAAGATCAGGTTCTAAGTTCAGGTATAAAATTTAACATTGATGTTCAAGGTCTAAATCCAGTTCTAAGTTCCAAGTCTAGATCCAAATATAAGCCAAGTGAAGAAAACCCAAAGTTGAGGTTTAAAGTCCAGGTCCTCATCTAGGTTTAGGTTGAACATTTAAGTGAAAGTTTTGGTACAGTTCCAAGGGCATTTTCAAGGAACTTGACATATCCAGATCTGAGGTCTGGGTCTAATGGCCATGTCCAAGATTAGTTTCAGCTCCAGGTCTGCATTCAAGGTCTCAGGTACACATCTGAATCTAGATCCAAGGAACAGATCCATTGTTGAAGGTTGAAGGTCTAGGTCAAATCTATGTCAAAAAAAAAAAAGGGGGTCCAAAATCTGGTCAAGGTCAAGGTCTAAAGTGTTGATCCAAATTTGAGGCCCACAATCTTGGTCTAGAATCAAGGTCCAGGTCCTAGTACCAGAGCCAAGATCATGTGTTAAACTAGGTCTGAGATCTAAGATGAAGGTTAGAGGTTAAGATCCAGGATTCTACTCCAAAGTTTAATTCCATGACCAAAGACATTGTCTACAGCAGGTTCCAAATTCCTCAACATTTAGGTTCTAGGTTGAAGTATTATTTTATCCAGGTGCAAGGGCCAGATTCAAGGGTCAGGTCCAGATCCAAATTCCAGCTTCAAGGTCCAAGGCCAAGGTCTAGGTTTCAGGTGCAAGTCCCAGTTTAGTCAAAAGTCCAGTGAGAAAGCATTTTTTTTTTTTTAAGATTTTACTTATTGATTTTAGAGAGAGGGAGTGAGAGCAAATCAGGGGGTGAGGGGGAGGGACAAGCAGACTCCACACTAAGCACAGAGCCCAACTCTGGGACAATCCCATGACCCTGAGATCATGACCTGAGCCAAAACTAAGAGTTGGATGCTCAAACAACTGAGCCTCCCAGGCGCCCTGAGAAAATACTTCTGATATAAAGTTGTGTTTCTGACTTTTTTGCCCATAAAAAGCTTTTCTAACAGGAATACAAAAAATATTTTAGAGATGTGTCTGATTCTAAGCTTGTTAACTTACTTCTCATTTATGTATATTAGTTTCCATCTAACCCACAATAAGAACACATTTTGAAAAATAATATGTGATGCTGAGATTGCTTAATCATATATTATTGTTTTCACAGATACTGTGTTGATTTAATTGCTCAAATTTGCTGTAAAATAATCCAGTTTAGAAGAATGTGTGTTTGTGAACTATTTTTCTCATATAAATCTTCCATTCATCTCAGTGTATTCCAAAATCAACAGTCGGATGTTTAACCGACTGAGCCGCCCAGGTGCCCCTCCTACTAAGAACTTTTAAGAATAATGTATGCTACTGAACTTGTTTATACTTATACTTGTTTTCACAAATACTGCCTTGATACCTTAATTTGGTTGAACTAATATTAAGAAGGTACATTTGAAAACAGTATGTGATTATGGACCCTTCTACACAAATACTCTTTGAGTTCACTCTAGCTTGCTCTGATTTAAAATAAGAAGATATTTTTGAAAATAATATGTGACTCTCAGATTCTGTTCATGAATACTGCCTGGATTCAACACAATTTTCTCAAACACTAAATAGGTAGTTTCTTTTGAGAGAAATGTATATATAAATCTTGCTTTTCATAACTATTAGACCTGGACATTGAACCAAACCTTTGACCTGGATCTGGATGTGACCCTGGACATGGAACTTATACCTGGCCCTTGATATTGGACCTAGATTGTGGACCAAGGACCTTGGCTCTTGACCTTGAACCTTGAATTGGCTCTAGATCCTTGGCCTTTGACCTTGGACCTAGCCCTAAACCTGTGCTTTTGAACTGGACCTTGGATATTAACCCCTAAATTCAGACCTGAACAACAGACCTATAATTGTAACCTGGATGTAGACATGCAGCTTGGACTGGGAAATAGGACTTGAATATAAATCCTGAACCAGAACCTGGTTCTGGATTTTTCAAATTCCTTCATTTGACCTAGAATATATTTTTGGACTTAGACCTTTGACCTGAGCCTGTACCTGAAATTTAGACCTGGACATGGATGTCAAACTTTTACTTAGATTTTTCGAGGTCCAATGGCTTAGGCAAAACCAGTGTGAGGCCTATTGAAAATACCAAATGTATAGTTTCAACAACAAGGTCTAAGTCAAGGTACAAGGTTAAAATTCTGGATCCAAGTCCAGGTCAAATCTAGGCCCCATATCCAATACAAAGGTCCAAGGCCTAGTTCCAAGATCCCTGTCAAGGCATGAGGTCAAAGTCCATGTCCAATCTAAGATCTAATATCAGATTAACTGTACTGGAAAGTCAAGGTCCACTGTCAGAATGTAAAGTTCAGATCTAGTTATTAAGCTCGAAGTCCAAGTTACAGGTCCAAGTCTTGATCTAGTGCCTGATTTGATGTCCAAGACCAAGGTCCAGGTCCACAACCAATTACAAGTTTTAAGTCAGGTCTATGTCTAGTGGACACTAGACTGGATAGTTATAATGTCCAAGATCAAGGTAATATTCAGGTCCAAATTTCATATCCAAGGTCCTCGTTTGGGTTAAAGCTCCAAATCAAAGATCTAGACCTAGTACTAAAATCCAAAATCCAGATAAAAATTCAGAAAATGTTCAAGTTCCAGGTCTGAAGTCAAGTCCAAGGTCCTGAACAAATGTCCAGGACCAGTCACAGATTCTGGTCCAGTTCCAAGGTCCAGGTAAAATCAATGTCCAAGACCCTCAGTTAAGATCCATAATGAATGTCCAAGTCCAAGGTCAGGGCCACACCTATTCTGGAATCAAGGTTTGTGTGCAAGTTTCAGGTTTAAGGTGATATTCAGGTGTAGACATGAGGTCTAGGTCCAAAGTCCAGTTCCAGGGTCCAGATCAGAGTTAAGAGGTCCATGTCCAAGATCTAGTTCTAAGTTCAACCTCTCTAACCAAGACCAGGTCAGATCCAAGGTCCTGGACAAATTCAGGTCCATGGTTGAGGCATGACTTCCATTTTTAAGGTACAAGGCCGGATCCACATCCAGGTGAGGTCCAAAAATAAAGAGCAGTTAGTGTCCTGAGGTTGGAACGATGTCCAGGTTCAAAATTCAGGTCCAAAGTTCAAGAACAAGGTCCCAAGCCCAAATCCAATATTCAGGTCAGAGCCAACTTTCATATCCATAAATGAGACCCCAGTCACTATCTATCCTTACCTCACACTAATTCACTACCTACAACCTGCCCCATGCCTACTTGCTACTTAGACTTCACCTTATAGCCACTTACTACCTACCCCTACTCCATAACCAATAACTAATTACCCTGACAACACTGACTCTATGTATACCTTGCCCCATCTCTACTCAACACCTTGCTTCATATCACTTTACTACCTGCCCCTCACCCCATACAGACTCACTAACTACACTCTGCTCCAAGCCCACTCTTTACTTCACCTCATACACATTTGCTACCCACCCCCTGACCTGCACTCACTGTCTACATATCCACATATATACTTACTACCTAGTCCTCATCCCATACCCACTCAACACCTAATCCACCCCACAACTAATAGTTACCTATCCTCTGCTCCAAAAACTCACTACCTACACACTGGTTATACAGAAAGTACAGCTAGATTATAAAACACGGTAATTAATTTTAAGGTAATAATCTGATATTGCCTAATTTGCCCACTTATTCATTCACACATTCATTTCACATTTATTACTTACCTCGTGCACTTATTAAATATCAGAAATTGTTTTAGATAAAAAATAAGAATAAAACATAAGAATAAAAATCAAACATAGTTCCAAACCTCCAGGATACTTCAGCCTGAAGAAGGATATCCACAAGTAAATTGATTATTATAATTAACAAAATGAATACTAAAATAGAGAAAAGCTAGAGGCTCTGGTGAAACATAGAGACATCTGGCAGAAGAGGCCATGGGAAAAGGGGACACTTGATCCAAACCCTGAAACACAAGTTGGCCTGAAGCAAAAAGAGCCTCACGGGCAAGAGAGCCTGTGGCATCATCAGAGAATGACCACATAGATGATCAGATAACAGCAAGGTTTTTAAATAACGTATATACCAAGAATCATGTTCAAAACTGCAATAATGATCCAAGTAATGCTCACGCACATCTCTGATGAAAGTGCTATTATTATATTCCTTTTTGGGGGGAGAAAAATAAGGCTAAGAGAGGTTGACCACTTTCCTAAGGTCATGTGGCTACTGAGCAGTCAAACTGGGACTGCAACCTAAAACTGTAAGAAGCCAAAGCTTGGTATATACTGCCTTCCTGACACCAACAAGAATAATGAAGGTGGAAAGCAAGAGAGAAGGAAAAGCTACATCATAAGGGTCTCATGTAGATTTACTAAATATTTGGGATTTTTCTTGAATTCCATTGACGAATTTACATAGTAACATTTGTTAGGCATTTTGACCCTAAATATAAAAGTAATTTCAATTATTGTTATACAAACTATACAATAAGACATCCCCAAAGTGGCAACACAGGAGGCTCCTGAATTTCCCTCCTCCCACAGACCCACCAAATATACAGCTACACATGGAGCAATTTCCTCTGAGAGAAATTCAGAAACTAGTTGAGTGACTCCTACACACTGGACAACCGAGAAAATACCCACATTGAAATAAGTGGGAAAGGCTGAGATACTCTCTTACCATAAACCCCAACCACGCACATCATGCAATCATGAGGGAATGTCCAACTGCCAGCTTTTTCCTAAGGAGCAAAGAGTTTGGAACATACAATTAATGCCCCAAGTTTCAAGTCTGCCACCCAAAGGATGACCTTCAAATCCCCTAGCTCTGAAAGCCAGCAAGACTTGTGTTCATGAGTCCCACAGGACTAGAGCAAAAAAGAAGCAGCTTTTAATGGGCACACGGCACCGTCCATGGCTTTCCCCTTGTGCTCAGCACAGAGGGTACAGGCAAAAATGCCCACCTCCCAGTCTTTCCCAGGAAGGGGTTTGACTGCATGCTAGCTGCTACACATCTAGGTGCTGAATAAGAGCCTCCCCAGAGCCTGAAAGAGCCAGTGGGTGCATCCTCTACCTTCTCCTTTTGACTCACTCCAACAATAAACCAAGTCACCAGTGTCTCTCTAGGAGGAGTTTGTCCACACATCTAGTGCCCCAACTTTTATGACTTCCACTTGAAGGACAGGTCTTCAAATCTGTCCTAGATCTGATAGCCAACAGGGCTTGGAATTCAAAAGTCCCATAGGAACATATTTTAAAAACAACAAAGCAGTTTTCAAACAGGCACACAGCAGTTGCTCTAGCTATCCTCGGGCTCAGCACAGAGGAAGCAGGTAAAAACGTCCAAGATTCTCCCTGACGAGGGAGATTTGACTGCCTTCTGTCCCAGCTGCTCCATGAACACCTTTAAGAATATCAGCAGGTTTTTTCAGCAGAAGTCTTGTGAGCAGAAGGGAGTAGGATGATATATTCAAAGTGCTGAAAGAAAAAAAAAAACTGCCAACCTGAAAAAAGTGTCTTTCAGAATTGAAGGTGAGTTAGTTTCCCAGACAAACAAAAGCTGATAGAATTCATCACCACTAAACTGGCTTTAACAAATATTAAAAAGACTTCTTTAAGTTGAAACCAAAGCATACTAATAAGTTACATGAAAACATATACAAGTAAAAAACTCACTGGTAAAGAAAAATATATAAATTCATAATACTCTAACAGTGTGAATCACTCCATTGGCTGAGAAGGCACACTTAGGTTCCAGACAACTGAACACCTCCTGGGCATGAACTTCTCACCTGCCCAGATGTCCTTTCAATCCTTTATATAATTTGGCATTCACTCATTAAGGAAAAATATCCATTGAGAGTTTAACTGATGCTGAGCTCAGTGCTAGGCACAGAGGTACACTTGTAAACAAGACAAACACAGGACCTCTCGGTGTAGAGCTCACTGTTGAGTGACAGAGATAAACACTGTACAAGGAGTGATAGATAAAATGTTTACAGTGATGAGCAGGTCCACTGGTGCATGAAATATAGGCACCCAACCTGGCTACAAGGTCTAGAGAAAAATTGGAAGTTAAATCTGAGATCTGATAAAAAGACATTGGCTGGGGAAAGAATGAAAGAATATTCCAAATGGAAGCAACCGTAGCATGTGCTGAAGGCACTAAAGTGGGGAAAAGTAAGGCACTTTTGAAGGACAGAAAAATATTCCAATATGGCTGGGGCATATAGAGTAAGGTAGGTGAGCTTAGAGACCTTGGTTGTGACCCATTAAGGCAGGACTTTGGAGGCCATTTAAGAGTGACAGGACACTGTTCAAATTTCTTCAGCAGCAGAGTTCTATAGAGATGTGGAGATGTTTAGTGTACCCGCCCCGGATCATTCAGACTTGAGTGGTGTAGAAAGGTGCAACAGGAGGCAATTATTTTCAGGTGAGTGATGAGGACATTAGACTGGAGTGTTGGGGGGAGGAGCAAGATGGAGGAGGAGTAGGAGACCTGGATTTCGTCTCCTCTCAGGAATTCAGCTGGATAGGGATCAAACCATTCTGAACACCTACAAACCCAACAGGAGATCGAAGAAAAGAAGAGCAACAACTCTCTCATCAGAAAAGCGACCACTTTCTGGAAGGTAGGACGTGCGGAGAAGTGAATCCGAGGCGATATTCGGGAGGATAGACGG
>NC_138380.1:87207092-87214348 GCF_054177405.1 Leptonychotes weddellii
CAGAAAAATATACACTAAAGAAATCAGAAGAGACCTGAAACTGGGGGAATTAAAAGGGAAAGAAAGAAAAAAGAAAAAGAAAAAGATAAAACAAAGAAAGAAAAAAAACAGAATATGATCAAATATGATCAGGCTGGTGCATAGATCAGTGCCACACACTAGATTTTGGGTGTATTTTGGTCTGTTAGAAGAAAGTACCTCCCAAAATTTTAAAGAAAGAAAAACTTATATATGTACAAAAATAAGGGTTACTATGATGAAGCGATGGAATATGACTGTAAAGATGAAAATTATAAAAGATTTTATAAAAGGAATTGATAAGAAAGTGGTTGAAAAAAGAAAGAAGAGGATTTAAAAAAAGGGGGGGAAAGAGTGTGATGAGTCTGGAGACTAGAACAAAGCCATACACTAGAGATTTGGGGTATATTTTGGTCTGCTAGAAGAAACTATATCCCAAAATTTTAAAGAGAGAACAATGTATATATATATGTACCAAAAATAAGGTGTAACTACTAGGAAGGGATAGAATATGACTCTAAAAATGAGAAATAAAAAAGATTTTTTTAAAAAGGGATTGATAAGATATTGGTTGAAAAAGGGAAAAAGAAAAATTCAAAAAAAAAAAAAGACAGTTAAAAAAAATTAACTTTGAAAGACTAAAGAATCATGGTAAAAAAGCCATGGATTCTATGTGCAGTATTCCCCTAGCTCTGGAGTTCTGCCATTCTCATTGATTGATAAACTTGGTCTTGGCTCACTGTTCTTGCTGATCTTCTGGGGGAGGGCATGTTGCCGTGGTTCCCAAATGTCTTTGCTGGAGGCAGAAGTGCCCCACCCTTGCCGGTCAGGGCTAAGTAATCTGGTCGGGTTTGCTCTTGGGAGCTTTTGTTCCCTGCAAGCTTTCCGAACAGCTTTGGAGGACGAGAGTGAAAATGGCGGCCCCCCCCCAATCTCTGCCCCAGAGGAGCTGAGAACTCAGGGCCCGCTCCTCAGTGAGCCCCCAGAGAAAAGCAGTTAGTCACTCCCACCTCCCTGGTCTCCGGCCGCACTCCATGCTCACCCAGCCTATGACCGAGCATTTCTATCTCTGGCACCCGACCCCGTGTGTAGTTTCCAAACCCAGCAGATCCCTGCGGTGTGCTCCCGTGCCACTCTTCCCAGGGGAGGAAGGAGAGTCTCCCCGGATCTGCCGCTTGTTGGGTCCCTGCTGGAAAAGCAGTGGCCCGACTGTGCCTTGGATCATGGTTTCTGGCAACCCTGAGCTGACAGCCCGCATCTTGGCTCTGTCTCTGCAGTCGGCTTCCCTGCTCCAATACCTGGGAGCTCTGCTGCACTCAGGCACCCCCGGTCTTTCTGTGACGCGGAGGGTCCTGAGACCACACTGTCCCAGTGAGTGTTCCACCCCCCACTTAGCCACTGGAGTGACGTCCCTCAGCAGAGCTGACTTCTTAGAAGTTCTGATTTTGTGCTCTGCAGCTCTATCACTTGCCAGTAGCGGCCAACGGAGGCCTCCTACCCTGCCGTCTATCTTCCCGAATATCGCCTCGGATTCACTTCTCCGCAAGTGAAGAAAGTGGTCACTTTTCCGTTCAGAGAGTTGCTGCTATTCTTTTCTTCAATATCCTGTTGAGTTCATAGGTATACAGAATGGTTTGATTCCTATCTAGCTGAATTCCTGGGACCAGACAAAATTAGGTGTCCTACTCCTCCACCATCTTGCTCCCAAACTCTATATCTGTTTTTATCAATTTTTTAAAGATTTTATTTATTTATCAGAGGAAGAGAGAGAGCACAGCAATGAGAGCGTCAGGTAGAGGAAGAAGCAGGTTCCCCACTGAGCAAGGAGCCCGATGTGGGACTCAAGCCCAGGACCCTGGGACCATGACCCTAGCCAAAGGCAGACGCTCAACTGACTGAGCCACCCGGGTGTCCCTGTTTTTATCAATTCTTTTAGGAGGGCTGACAATACTGACTCCATCTTTGGCCCACATCTTGTGCATGTCTGTTTGATAACCTCCCTCAGGGCTATGTATTCCAGGCCCCTTGGAGGCTCATGTGTCATAACCAGAATGTAGGCAGGCTTGTTCTGGTCTTTGACAAATCTGTTTAGATAACTATTAGAGATAACTTAATCCCCCCCCCCCCACATCTTGAAGCACAAATGGCCCCATGAGTTCTGTTAAATGTTAACTATCAATTAAATGTATGCAAACCCTTCTCCCTCTCTCCAACATCCTCCCACATGTCTCTTCACTCCATAAAATCTGTAGACTAAGGTCCAGACTTTGAGGATAATAGCTGCACAGATTCATAGCATCATCTGCCTAATCCTCCCTGTCTGTATGTTACCCTAAATAAAACTCTGCATAAACTGTATGGAGTTTCCTGTTTTTTCAGTCTCAAAGTGCTTTCTCAGTTTGGAAGATACATTACAGTCCCTCCACCTTCCAAAAATTCTCTTTCTCTGGAGAACCCAGACTCATAAAGAGGTAGTTTGGGATCAATAGGTGGATTTTAGAGTGGCTATAAAGTGCCTAAAAATTTATGTAAATATTTCCATGTGAATGTTTGCATATCTATTTTTATGGATGTATTATCAATAATTTTCATGAAATTCTCAAGGATTCTCTCATTCAATAAATGCTAAGAAAAAAATGCTATAAATTCTGTTCTCTTTTAAATCTTATTGAAGACGTGAGTCTTGTATTTTTTACATTTTACCTTTTCCCTTTAATGACTTGAGGCTATCAAAGACTCGGATATTTCAAAGAAATGACAATGTCCTATTTTGAATTTTGCTCCATTTTTTTCCCTTTAATCTATTGTCAAAAACATAGATATATACTTACTCAGTTTGGGTTTATATGTAGTAGGAATTTAGAAATGTTCTGAGAGGATCATATAAATGGGTCCTATACAGATTTTCATAGTGTTTATATTGTTTCTTCTTGATCTAGGGAAAAGAAGTATAGAAAAATAAATGGAGATAGGTTATCATCTTAGTCCAGGTGTCTGAAGATGTTATGGAAGCATTTTTCTAGGGATTTCTCTCCATGGCAGCATGGGTATGATATGGATAAAGATACCTATTTATACTAGATGTTTCTCTCAGAGTCTGAATACTGTCAGCTATGCATAGGAGGAACCTGACAGGGACTTCCGCAGGGACTTTCCTTTTCTTTCCACTTCCTCCTCAGGATTATTGTTTCTCTTAGAAGAGGCTTGTTCCTCAGCTCTGTATGTCTTCAGTTTGACTCCATTGGCAGTAAAGGTAGCAGAAGTTTTTTTTTACTTTCCTAAAACAAGATGACACCTATTCCTAATTTCCAGGGTTGTTGAAAATTTTCCCCCAGACTAACAAAACTTCTTGGTCATTTTAATGATAATTTAGGAGACAGAGTAGCCAGGACTTAGTCATGCACTTTATCTTTATTTTTTTTTAAAGATTTTATTTATTTATTTGACAGAGAGAGACATAGTGAGAGCAGTAACACAAGCAGGGGGAGTGGGAGAGGGAGAAGCAGGCTTCCCGCGGAGTAGGGAGCCCAATGTGGGACTCGATCCCAGGACCCTGGGATCATGACCTGAGCCAAAGGCAGACGCTTAACGACTGAGCCACCCAGGTGTCCCTGCACTTTATCTTTAAACTGGCTTCCCTCTCCATGTTATCAAATCATGGAGCCCATAGAATACAAATTATATTTATTCAATAGGATGCCACCTACATGGGAGAGAAAAGTATGCATTCCCTTATCACCGTGAAGTCCTACTAGACAACTCTTTTTTAAGTTCATATTTCTTCCCTAGAATTTGACCTCTAAGCAGGAAAGTGCTCATAAACCTGGCTTTCCTCACCTTTGCTCAAAAGTATTAGCTGTCTGAGTTAGGATTTGTTCAAGTAATGGAATCTTGACTGTCTTTTATGTTATCTTTGGTACACAGGCTGAAGGTTTTATCTTTATCTGTGTCATGATTCTAACAACGAAATAGCTCTGGCTAACATATAGTGACAGGTAAATCATTTAAAAACAATTGTACAAAAAGTTCTTTTCCACAGTGATTACCTTTCTTAATAGTAATTCCTAAACCTGTCCATTTTAATGATTCATGAAATCACTCCCTAATAGTATATAAAACATGTACCTTCAAGATTTTCAAATTTTATTGTGGTTATAAAACTGAAAAAAAAGTTCCCTTCTCTCCTTTCACCCTGTGAAGAAATAACAGTTCAAGTTATGTTCTCCATAAAATAAATAAAAACAGAAAACACCATACAATAGAAATCAATTCTTTTGTCATTTTAACAGTAGTAACAACACCTGAATTCAGGTAGGATGACTTACAACAAAACTATTTGAGATGATTTAGTCAGGAAAAGGGAAAAAATATAAAAGATTTTCTCATTCTCAACAATTATCTTGCATGATTTTATAAATATATTTTTTGTGTTATTGTCTTATGCAAAATATGAACAGAAATGCACAATGGACCACCAGATGCTGAGTAAAATTATTCACAACTAATATCTAAGATCAGAAAAGAATCAGAGAAGAATGGGGCAAAAATCTAAATGTTTAGCTAAAGAAGGTATTCCTATCTTTAAAACTTAAAATCATTGGCTAATCCTTACTCTGAGTTTATTATATATCAGTTGCTCTTCTAGATTGTGTATATTTAAAGACCAATAAAATTCTCAACTTGGATGCAGAGAAAAGAAAAGAAGTAGTGACAGATATTTGGATAAATAGTTGTAACACAATAGGATAAGTAAGATAATAGAAATATGCAAAATCTATAGCAATACTATACAGAAATGAATAATGAGTTTAATTCTGCTGGAGAAAATATATGTAAGTGACAATGAGGCAAAGGGAGAAGGCAGATCAGTTGAAGTGATTTGTTGATAGGACTAGATCAAAGACAGTATTTAGATGACTTCAAAAAATGTGGAGTTCTTAGAGTATTATTTTGAGGGGAGACAGCAGGAATGACAGGCAATATTTAAAGAGTGATAGGCAAGTATGGTCATGAAAGTTAAGTCAGGAGTAGTCTAAGTGATGGGAACCATCAATTGGCTTTAAACAAAGCATTGATTTAGTCATGTATGCATTTTATTGTAGTATGTAGATTGAATTAAAGACCAAAAAATTGAAACAAAAAGTGGAAGAAGCAGTTAATAGGGCATTGCTATAAGATAAATATAAAAAGATGAGATTCTGCAATGAAGTAATAATTAAAGGACAAAATGGAATTTAGCAACAGAAAAGGCATTATAAATACAAAGAAGGAACTAAGAAGATTTCTAATTTAGCTTGAGAAATTGTGTAAACATTCACAGAAATCAGAACTATAGAGACAGTTGTTTATTCAAAGAGATAATGCATTAATTTGAGAATTACATTAAGCAATTTGTGGGACAGCCAGGTACAGATGTGTTTTGCTTTGTTTTTATTTATAAACCTAATGAGTGTGTTTATTTTCTGAAAACTTACACTTTGAAAAAAATAATAAAGATATATTGAAAACATCTATTTATGAATTATAAGTACATTTTTATCTTTTCTGTGGAAATGTATGAGAACGCTTCCTACAATAACAAAACACTAATCTAATTTTAACTGCATTAATCCAACTCAACAAACATTTATGAACTTCCTATGTCATAAACAATATGCTAGGGCAGTAGAGATGCCCAAGTAATTAAGAAATAGTCCTTGTCCTCAAAAAGCATATTGTCTAGTGGAAAAAGAAAAGAAAACAAAATAAAACATAAAAGCAACCAATGATTCAATGCATTAAGAGTTCTAGGAAAGTGCTAAGGAATTACAAAGGGGCAGGGCACAGGAGAGGTCACAGGTGGCTAGGGTTCCCTCTGGCCATACAGAAGGAGGATGCAATTTTCTGAGTAACTCAGACTCTGGGTCTTTAAATCAGGAAGTAATGAAGATATTGTCAAGCATTTTGATCTTCATTTCAATGTTCTCTCTTTCACGAGGGAGCCTGGGTGTGCCAAGAGGTGTGAACTGAAGCAAGGTTTGTTTTGGATGCATCTGGGGGGTGTTTTTCCACCTTCTGGCATCAAACCTTCCATTAGTCTGATGGAGTAATGTTTGCATCTATTTTCTTGTTTTCACGGATATTTTAGTAGGTCTTATTACACAGCTGCTTTAGCGATATTTGTACAATGAATACAGAATTTTTATTTTTTCAGCATTATTGAAGCAAAATTGACAAAATTGTAAGATATTTAAAGCATACATCTTACTTTTTTTCTTTTTCCTCCTCTGATTATGAGTTCCACTGCCCTGTCTTCAGATTCACCCATCCCTTCTTCCACTTCTAGTCTGCTGTTGAACCCCTCTATTGTATTCTTCAGCTTTGTGGTTTCTGTTTGGAATTTATATTTTCTACCTCTTTGTTGAAATCCTCACTTGCTCATACATTTTTTACCTCATTTCAGTGAACATCTTTATGACCATCATTTTGAACTCTATCAGGTAAATCACATATCTCCTTTTCATTAAAGTCTTTTTCTGAAGTTTTGTCTTCTTCTTTTGTTTGGAATGGATTCCTTGATTTCTTTTTTTTTTTTTCTTGACTTTTTTTTTTATTATGTTATGTTAATCACCATACATTACATCACTAGTTTTTGATATAGAGTTCCATGATTCACTGTTTGCGTATAACACCCAGTGCTCCATGCAGAACGTGCCCTCTTTAATACTCACCACTAGGCTAACCCCTCCCCTCAACCCCCTCCCCTCTAGAGCCCTCAGTTTGTTTTTCAGAGTCCATCATCTCTCATGGTTCGTCTCCCCCTCCTATTTTCCCCCCTTCATTCTTCCCTTCCTGTTATCTTCTTCTTTTTTTAACATATAATGTATTATTCATTTCAGAGGTACAGGTCTGTGATTCAACAGTCTTACACAATTCACAGCACTCACCACAGCACATACCCTCCCCAATGTCTATCACCCAGCCACCCCATCCCTCCCAACCGACTCCCCACTCCAGCAACCCTCAGTTTGTTTCCTGAGATTAAGAATTCCTCATATCAGGGAAGAATGAAGCGGGGGAAATCGGAGGGGTAGACGAACCATGAGAGACGATGGACTCTGAAAAACAAACTGAGGGTTCTAGAGGGGAGGGGGGTGGGAGGATGGGTTAGCCTGGTGGTGGGTATTGAGGAGGGCACATTCTGCATGGAGCACTGGGTGTTATGCACAAACAATGAATCATGGAACACTACATCTAAA
>NC_138380.1:87214448-87222642 GCF_054177405.1 Leptonychotes weddellii
TTTAAAAAAATAAAAAAATAAATAAAATAAAAAATAAAAAAAAGAATTCCTCATATCAGTGAGGTCATATGATACATGTCTTTCTCTGATTGACTTATTTCGCTCAGCATAATACCCTCCACTTCCATCCACGTCATTGCAATTGGCAAGATTTCATTCCTTTTGATGGCTGCATAATATTCCATTGTATATATATACCACATCTTCTTTATCTATTCTTCTGTTGATGGACATCTTGGCTCTTTCCACAGTTTGGCTATTGTGGACATTGAGTTCATTTTCCTTGGCTCTCTGTGTTGGTTTCTGTGCAATAAGTAAAACAGCCACTTCTCCTAGTCTTCAGGGGTGATGTCACATAGGAGATCAACTTATCCTTAGCCTGGCCCAACCTCTTTGTTGTCTCTTAAGCCTTTGTGATTATCCAAGCCACCTATTTTGTTCTTAATGGGTTCCAAACAGAAGTTGAGGGTGTACCAGGACCTATCAGTGTCCCAAAGGGGAGGAGCTCAGCACCTTATGCAGACTGTCAGAAGCTGGACCCTCAAACAGCAGCCTTTCAACTATGCAAAAATATCTCCTTCAGGGGAAGACTGGGAGAGGAGTGTTTCTGACCCTTCCCCACTGAACCCTGGGAGAATAGCTGGTCAACAACTGTTTCTGTTTGCTGCAGACCTGTGAGACTTGAATACACAAATCCTACTGGCCTGTCAGAGCCAAGGAATCAAGTGGTGCCTCCCCTTGGCAGCAGTCATGAAAGCCAGAGCACCAGACATGGTCTCATGCTCTTTTCAGGGAAATACCAGCATCCTCCACCTCAAAGTGAAGCAAAAAGAGAGGGTGGAGATGGCCTCTGCAAGCACTCTCATTCTCCCAATCATCTTGCAATCATCCTCTAGATGTGTGCAAGTTAGAAGCCTGATCTTCAGGCTGAAGCTTTTAATACATGTAAATAGTTCTTTTTCAGGAAAAGACTGAGAAATGGACATTTCTGTCTGCCTCTGTGCTTAGCCCTCAGGTGACTGCCACAGTGAGTCCTCGTGAGCCTGTTAAGAACCATTTCTTTGTTTGCTATAGTGCTGTAGGTCTCATGGATATAAGCCACTTTGGCTTTCAGGGCTAGATGTTTTGGGTTCGCATTCCTCACAAGTTTTAAAAGTTGAGGCACTAGAGGTTGGATCCAAGCCCTTCCCTCCTCAGGGAGATGCTGGGAGGTGTGGTTTCCCTCTCGATTACATGTTGCTGTGCCAAGGGTTGGGGTTTATTTTTTTTAATTTTTTTTTAGATTTATTTATTTTAGAGAGAGAGAGAGAGTGATTGCAGGGAGAGGAAGAGAGAGAGAGAGCGAATCTCAAGCAGACTCCAACCTGAGCACAGAGTCTGACACAGGGCTTGATCTCACGACCCTGAGATCATGACCACAGCTGAAATCAAGATTCAGATGCTAAACCAATTGAGCCACCCAGGTGTCCCAGAGGTTAGGGTTTATGGTGAAGTGTGTCTCAACCTTTCTGATGTATTTTTTCTCATTCACTCAATGTGTAGGAGTCATTGAACTAGTTTCTAGATTTCTTCTAAAGGGAATTATTCTGTGTGTAGCTGCAGATTTATTGTGTTTGTAAGAGAAGGTGAATTCAAGAGCCTCCTATGTCATCATTTCCACATAACTTTTAATTTTAAGACATTCTTACTCAGAAAAAAAAGTTTTCTAAATGTTAAATTCAATGCAAAAAACATAAAAGATTGACACATATGATTACATTAGATTAAACATTTTCATGCCATCAGTTAAAAAGAAAAACATGCAGTCAAATATTTTTTTAAAGATTTTATTTATTTATTTGAGAGAGAGCACAGGGGGAGGGGTAGAGGAAGAAGGAGAGAGAGAATCTCAAGCAGACTCCACGGTGAGCAGGGAGCCCAATTCAGGGCTGAATCTCACAACCCTGAGATATGACCTGAGCTGAAACCAATAGATAGACACTTAACCAACTGAGCCACCCAGGCTCTCCTACAGTCAAACATTTTTTAAAAATATATTAGTATCATTTATAAATAATGTTTTTTTTCAAATCAACAAGAAAGAGATAAACATTCTTATGACAACATGTCTGAAAGGAAATGACTTATGCCCAGATTGTTTGCATGGAAACCTGGATGAATAATAGGGTCGCATATTGAAGTGGAGAAGACAGGAGGGGGACAAAATTTACAGAAGGGAATGATGTATTTAGTTTTTGTTTTATGTTGAAGATTCAGATGTGAGATTCTTCAGTTATGTATGAATTTTTAACTTGAATCCGTGTATTCCAATAAGAAGGAAAGCCACTATATTAAGGATGAGATGAATAAGAGAGATTGTGTGGACTTAGACAATAGAACAAGGACAAAACATTTGACATTTAGAAGGCCAGGGAGGATTTGAGACTTTTAGAGGCTTAAGAAGGAAAAGCCAGAGCCATTCAAGGGGAAACAGAAAGAGAAAAGTCACGGAAGCCAAAGAGACACCGGTGGGGAGATTGATGACAACGCATGCATCAAAAAATTGGGGTAAAGAAAGTTCTGAAAATGTCCAAGAGATAGGAATGAGGAAGTCGTTGCTGATGTCAGTGAGTAAATTTTGATGAGATGCTATGATTATGATGTACTGTAAGTTGAAATCCAACCTAAAAACAATGCTATATAGAGTGTGATTTCAAATTGATACAGAAAAATGGCTGGGAAAGATATATCATGAAGTATTAATGTTTTACTGTGTCTGAAATTAAGAGAATTTTGCTCCTTTACATTTTCTCTACTGTAATAAATTCCACAAAACATATGAAATATTTTAAAAACCAGGAATTATTGTACAAAGAGAAAGGAAATGAACCAACAATCACCAGTTAGAAATCATCGCCAATGACAGAAGACAATAAATACCTAAGAATAATCAAATAAAATGTGCATTGCCTAGATTAAAAAAATAAGCATCTTATTAAAAATAAAGATTATTTGAATAAGGAAAAATGAATAAATAGTCAAATATACTGGGTCGAGAAATCAATAAAAATAATTACAAAACTGAAGTATTTCTGATTAAAGTGGCATCATATCCTGAAGGAAAGAATTATTGGGATAAAGGAAAGATTGGCAAAACATTGACAATTATTGCATCTAGGCCAGGGGTACATGGGATCTTGATTCACGATTCTCTGTATTACTATGTATATGATACAGGAAATTCCCATTGTTAAAAATAAAATTAAAAGTATATATTAAGTTGCCAGAAGAAGAAACTGAGAACGTGACAAATCAGACTTACTAGGATATGCAAAGTGAATACATAATTCTAAATAAGCATGGTTTAAGCTAATAAAGTAATAAAATCAGCTACTCAACACAAGAATTTACAAAAAACAGAAAGTCCTGAGGTGATTGGAAGGAACTAAATCAAAAACATCTAAGCACAAAAAATGAAATAGGCCACAGCCCCAACAGAATAATAGGTTCATAAACCTAAAAACCGGTTCTTTACTAAACAGTAAAACCTCTGGAAAATGTACAAAAATAAAAAGAAAGCATTTTAAACAATTCAGATACTTTTTAACTAATTATACCCCACATTTGCATTTTGTTTATTTGGATATTAACAGCACAAGGGGAAAAAAATACAATCTAATGAAATTGACGTAATCACTGATTCTGCAGCAGAGCACGTTCATCAAGCACTTATTATCCTCTTCCCTTTCCTCTCTCTCAATAAACATGCAAAACATATTAATCAGTCTGCTCATAGATTTTATTAAAAATGGTTCATTATCTGTTCTATTAATAGTTGCCAGGTTTTTTGAATCAGGAGTCGGTGGCTCAGAATGATTAATATTTAAATGTTGTTTTCGCTCAGTTGAAACCAAGTTTGGAATAATAAAGGTGGAAAGAAGTTACAGAAAGGCACATGGCGATGGCCATTTTTTTTGTCAGTCATCTCCAAGAGTGTTTCTAGTCCTCACTTGAGCAATTCTATTCTGCATCATTTTAAATATGATATTTCCCATTAAATCCATCTTTCTCTTCCCATCAACTCCCTTACCCCTTCACTTGAAAATTATACAACCAAATTTTTCTCGGGCTTCATTCAACTTTGCAGCCCATGCAACAAAGTCTACAATTTGTGTAAGGCCTATTTCTTCTTGATTTCTGTCAGGCTATTTCTTCATCTCCCTGAATACTGCAGAAAGCATTATGCAAGTATTATTCATGTCATAAAGTCTACTTTGTTAGTCATTAAATGCCCCCCACCTCAACTGAGGATCCACAATGACTATCAAATCTGTCAGCCGGGATGGCCTGCATTCCTTCTGTGGCTTTATCTTGTGAATTAGCCAATAAAAATAAGATAACATTCAGGACGCCTGGGTGGCTCAGTCGGTTAAGCGTCTGCCTTCGGCTCAGGTCATGATCCCAGGGTCCTGGGATTGAGTCCCACGTCGGGCTCCCTGCTCAGTGGGGAGCCTGCTTCTCCCTCTGCCTCTGTCTCTCTCTCTGTCTCTCATGAATAAATAAATAAAAAAAAATCTTTATAAAAAAAAATAAGATAACATTCAATGAAGGATGATTATAACGCCTTTTATCGCTTTACAGAAAGTCTTTAAGTTGCTTTTAACAGTGATAGGACTGATGGCATCAAAGAAATGCAAGGAATATCATTTTGTTTGAATTTTGTGTATGACTTCTTTTTATCTGCTGACAGATGAAAACAATGAGTTAAGCATATACACCAAGTTTGCAACATTTGTCTTTCTGAAACATCCCAATTCTTTAAGACTCTTTCTTGTGGTCCTCACCTACTTCTGCGGCGCTGACTAAGGAAGACTCTATGAATCTGGAGTCATCCTCAGTCGATAGATTTAAATCCATTAATAGCTTTGGGTGTTTGAATCTTGAAGCCATGTGTCCAATATTATGAAATTAAAGGAATTAGACAATTTCACATATCATGGGAACTCATAGAAGAAATATGCTTCTTGGTTTTGAGACTAGGCTTCCCCTGCCTCAAATAAAATATGCCTGAACTAGACGTGCTTTGGGAAAACAGGAGACTGGTTTGGTTTCCCTCTGTGACTTCATTTCTTCCCTTTCTCCTCTTTCTGCTCCTGCAGACATGGGAGCTGCCGTTCCAGCTCTGGACCCTTTTCCATTTTCTAATTGGCATTTTGTTTTTTTCTGCAGCAAAGTTTCATACCTTCAACACTACGACATTTGGGGCCAGATAGTCTTTGTTGTGGGGCTGTCTGGGCATCGCAGGATATTTAGAGGCATTGCTGGCCTCTACCCACCAAATGCCATTATCACCTCCAACCTCCCTCCCAATTTAGCCATGACACCAAAAACATCTCCAGATATCTCCAATTTTCCCCTGCAGGCAAAATTGTCCCATGTTGTAAACCTTTGCTCTACAGCATGGTGGAGTCATTGCACACTTTTCTCTTCTCATTTTAATTGTTCTATTCTATTTTTAATTACTTTCGGTATGTCAGTGATACCTACAAATCTAACCAAGATTGAGGAAAATCAAAACATCTCATGGATGCCTGGATGCATGAGCAGTAGGAGCCTAACGTGATTGTTGTAAACCTAAACCTTGGGGAAAGCCAAGGAGAATTTGCATAAAGAATTTCAATTATTGGGGGGCGCCTGGGTGGCTCAGTTGTTAAGCGTCTGCCTTCGGCTCAGGTCATGGTCCCAGGGTCCTGGGATCGAGCCCCACATCGGGCTCCCTGCTCGCGGGGAAGCCTGCTTCTCCCTCTCCCACTCCCGCTGCTTGTGTTCCCTCTCTTTATTCAGCCTTTTGAAGCTGAATAAAGTTCTAGAAATAAAAGCCAAGTAGAGAGAAAAGTATATAATATGATTATATAATTAATACTTATGGTAATTCTTTTATCATTTGTGCCTAATTACTGCGCTGCAAAATAATTATTTTGCACGTTATTCGTGTTTCCAACTAACATTTTGGTAATTTAATTAAGTTTAGTACAAGAGTACTTAATCTTCACGGTTCATGGCTCTGGTACAAGGCTTGAAGAGACTAAGCAGTAACACACAAAGGTGGTGCCTCTCTCTCTCTTTAAATACATACAAATCGCCTGGAGATCTTGTTAACAGTTCTGATTCTGTGGGTTTGGTGGGGCTTAAGATTCTGAGTTTCTCGGAAGCTCCCAGCTAAGGCAACGATGCTGGTCCACGTGCAACGATGGACGTAGCAGGTCCGGTGGATCTTTTGACCTAAGGATCACGTCAGAATTCGGCATGAGCGTCATGCGCTTGCCAGTTTTGAGGAAGGGAAACATTCATTTTTAAAATCAGATTTCAGGGGCGCCTCGGTGGCTCAGTCCATTAAGCGGCTGCCTTCGGCTCAGGTCATGATCCTGGGGTCTTGGGATTGAGCCCCACATCCGGCTCCCTGCTCATCGGAGAGCCTGTTTCTCCCTCTCCATCTGCCTGCCACTCTGCCTACTTGTGCTCTCTCTCTCTCTCTGTCAAATAAATAAATAAAATCTTTAAAAAAAAATAAAAATAAAAAATAAATAAAATCAGATTTCAAGCATTAAAACTTTCTCTTCAGCAAAAGATGTTGAAAACTCCTCCCATAGGAAAAAAGGGTGCAGCCCCCCATGCTGAAGAATTCTCGCAGAGGGAGCGGTGGGAGGGTTCTGACAATGGGAGACCCTGGGGGCCGCTGTCCTGAGGTGCCCATCAAGGCACAACAAGCCAAGGCTCCAATTCTCTGTGTTCCAGATTAGAATAAAGGGTATATAATGCTTCTAGGGAAGCCAGAATGCAGAACACAGAAGGTCACTCGCATGGGAGTTACCCACACCTGCTGACTGAAAAGGAATTGGGCAATAATATGAAGAGCAACTGCCCATGCTTTATATTTTATTATATTCAACCTACATTTATTATATTTATAAAATTATATAGTTCATATTCCAGAGTGTAAGTGCAAATGTTTTCAACAAATACCATTTTCACAAAGCTCCAAGAAAAGCAGCTATCATCACTCTATAAAATATACAACAAAATAAATAAAACAATATAAAATATATAACTATAACTGTGTATAATATATAATACATATAATAAAATATTATACTAAGTAATGTTTTGTATTCTTTTATGAGATGGTCAGTCAGATGTGGCCACAGGAGAGGCTCAGGAAAAAACAAAGTTTATTATACAGTCGACCTTTGTACAACACAGGTTTGAACTACATGGGTCCACTTACACGCAGATATTTTGCAGAAAATACAGTATACTACAGTACAGTAAATGTATATATATTCTTTTCCTTATGATTTTCTTAATGACATTTTCTTTGGCTTCCTTTATTGTAAGAATACAGTATATAATATATATAACATACAAAATAACTGTTAATTGACTGTTTTATGTTACTGGTAAGGCTTCCAGTCAATGATAAGCTATTAGTAGGTAATCTTGGGGAGAGTAAAAATTATACATGGGCTTTCAGCTGTGCAGGGGGTCAGTACCACTAGCCCCTGTGTTGTTCAAGGGTCAAGTGTACTCACAGGTCCTAGAGACAGGAAGCATAGCACGTCTTACAGGGCCACGTGTAAAAGACAGCTGGGCAGTCAGGGGGCAGAAGACAGGAGCTAGGGAAAAAGGTTTGTCAGGCCATGCCTTTACTGAGGTTTTGCAGGAAAGGTAAGGCAGGGTGAGCAGTCCACGGCAAAATCCGGGTAGACTGGAAGCTATGCAGGTGGTCCCTAGTTGTCTGGCACCTGGCCCTGGGATGAGTAAGGCAGAGGAGTATTGCCTCCTGGGGTTAACAGCCAGAAAGGAGTGGTCTGGTTCTGGATTGCTTGCCTATCAAAGACATACTCCTGGCTGATTCCTTTGACATCTCTGGGGATTGGTTAGCCTAGTGAGGAACAGTCTCTCCCTGGCCAGAAAGGTTTTTTAAGATGTCAAAACACCATAATATACAGAAAATTAATGTCCATCGACAGATGACTGGATAAAGAAGATGTGGTATATATATACAATGGAATATTATGCAGCCATCAAAAGGAATGAGATCTTGCCATTTGCAACGACGTGGATGGAACTGGAGGGTATTATGTTGAGTGAAATAAGTCAAACAGAGAAAGACATGTATCATATGATCTCATTGATATGAGGAATTCTTAATCGC
>NC_138380.1:87223142-87243430 GCF_054177405.1 Leptonychotes weddellii
GAAATTTATACTTCCATAGACTGCTTCTAGTTAGATATGTAGATGAGAGATACAGAGATACAAACATAGATACGCATATGGATTTGGGTATAGGTTAAGATAGGAAAATAGACATAGATGTAGATGTAAGTTTTCTATTCTTTGAACATTGAAATTTATTTTAAATTGTACTGATGAAATAACTAAATATGCTGAAAAATCCTGGACTAAGAATATTTGTTGCAACATTATGTATAATATTAAAGATCAGAAATATCCTGAATTACCTACATTGAAGAAAGAAATGTACTACATCTATATAATTGAAAACTATGAAGCTATTAAAGGACGACTGAAGAAAATCATCTCTATGAGAAAAAAAGGTATCACAGAAGGAATAAAAAATAAAGGGAATAGATTACAGCATTGGTGCCCCAGTCGATAATCAGAATAAAGGGTCAAAAGAGTTTAAAACTGGAAGGTAATCAATACAAGAATACTATGTGACAAAGGATAATTGTAAATTAGTTTGGTCAAGATGAATTAAATTATTATATGGCTTTGAAAAAAAATTATTGCTTTTTATTGTAATCAGATACATGTTACATAAAATTTGCCATTTTAGCCATGTGTAGGTGTGCATTAAGTGTCATTTAGTACTTCACAGTGTTGTATAACCATCACCACTATCCATTTCTAGAACTTTCTCATCATCCCAAATAGAAATTCTCTACCCATAAAACAATAACTTTCCATTCCTCCCCACTGCCCCTGGTAACCTCCATTCCGCCTTCTGTCTCTTTAAATTTGCCTTTTGTAGGTACCTCACTGTAATGTCAGTGACTGACATTAGCTTTTGATTATAGAGGTATCCATTTCAAAGACATCCATTTGGAATAAACATTGCTGGCTATATGACACATTTATTAGTAAAGCAACTAGATAAGAAACCAAGTCACTTTCCCATCCATGAATTTCCCCTTTTAGAAAGCCCTGGATAATCTTGATAATTGAATGTTTGCATGAGCCTGCTTTTTCTTTCCCTGTCCTAATTCTTTCTAGTATGTCTTAAACTCACCAATAGTGAGTCCATGAAATTCTAGGCACCTCACACTCAGAGCCCAATAAAAACAGAGCCCCTGTTCTGTACTCCTTTCTTCTCTTCCCACCATTGAACTCACTGTGTGGCCCTCAGGTATGATGTCAGTAATTCTAGGACTTGTGAGTAATAAATCTTGCGCTGCAAAGTTCTCTGATGGTTGTTCCTGAGTTGTGTCTTGAAATCAAAATAAGAACCATGAGGGCGAGTCCAGTCACAACATTGGGTCTGGTTAGGGAAATGTCTGTGGGGGCTCATCACAATTAGCATGGACTTAGGTGAGTAGCTCAGACATTCCTAGCTGACAACATCACTTGCAAGAGGCTGAGATTTAAACAGCACTTATATAAACAGATTCATACAATATTTGTCCTTTTGTCTCTGGTTTATTTCACTTAGCATAATATTTCCAAGGTTCATCCATGCTTTAGCATGTATCACAATTTCATTCCTTTTTAAAGCTGAATAATATTCCATGGTAAATATATATTACATTTTGTTTATATATTCATCTGTTGATGTATACTTGGGGTTTCCATCTTTTGGCTATTGTCAGTAAGTGATAAATGCATATATTAGAAAAGAAGAAAGATCTAAATAAATATCCGTTTCCACTTTTTTTTTCCTTCAGATGCTAGAAAAAGAAGAGCAAATTAAATCCAAAGTAAGCAAAAGTAAAAAAAAAAAAAGTGTGTGTTGGGGGGGGCGGAAGAGCAGAAATCAGTGAAATTGACAATAGGAAATCAATATAGAAAATCAATGAAACCAATAGATGGTTCTTTGGAAAGGTAAATTAAAATTGATAAGTCTCTAACCATGTTAACTAAGAAAAGAAGAGAGGACACAAATTACTAATACTAGAAATGAAGGAGGGAACATCACTACAGATCACACTGACCTTAATTAAAAGGATAATAAAGGAATACTATGAATAGCTCTAAACGCACAAATTTGATAACCTAGATAAAATGATCAATTCCTTGAAAGGCACAAATTGCCAAAACTCACACAAGAAGAAATATACAATATCTATTAAGAAAAGTGAACAAATAATTAATAACCTTCAAAACCACAAAGCACCAAGTTCAAATGAGTTCACTGATGAGTTCTATCAAACATTTAAGGAATTCACAAAAGTATAGCCACTTTGGAATACTGTAGAGTGGTTTCTTATAAAACTAAATATACTCTTACTATACAGCAATCATACACCTTTGGTGCGTGAAATCCCAAAGAATTTGAAAATTTATGTCTGCACAAAAACCTGCACACAGATATTTATAGTATCTTTATTCATAATTGCCAAAATACTTGGAAGCAACCTAGATGTCCTTCAGTAGGTAAATAGATAAGTAAACCGTGTTATATCTAGACAATGGAATATTATATAGCACTAAAAATAAATGAGCTATCAAGCCATGAGAAGACATGGAGAAACCTTAAATGCATATTGCTTAGGGAAAGAAGTAATCTGAAATGGTTATAAACTCTCTGATTCCAACTATATTACATTCTGGAAAACAAAACTTAATTATAAAGACAGTAGTTGCCAAGGCTTGGGAGAAGGGGGTAAAACAGAGGATGTGTGGAAAACAGAGGATTTTTTCAAAGTCCATAGTTGTGCATTAGGGTTCACTCTTGATATTGTACATTTTATGGGTTTGGACACATGCATAATAATGACATGTATCCATTATTATAATATCATACCAAGGAGCTTCAGTGCAGTGAAAATACTCCATATAATACTATAATGATATGTACATGTCATACAACTGTCCGAAGTCATAGAATGTATACCCCCTAGAGTGAATTCTAATATAAACTATGGGCTTGAGGTAATTTTGATGTGTCAATGTAGGTTCATCAATTGCAACATAGGTACCAACCTCTCTGATGGCGGATGTTGATAATGGAGTAGGCTGTACGTGAGTTGGGCAAAAGGGTTCTATGGAACACCTCTGTACTTTTATTTCGATTTTGATATGAACCTAAAACTCCTCTAAAAAATAAATCTTGTAAAAGAATGCTGCTGTGGTAATTGGTATACGAATATGTTTTGAGTCTTTGTTTTCAATTTTTAAAATATATTCCTAGAAGTAGAATTGATGGATCATATGGTGGTTTTATGTTTAATTTCTGAGGAACCAGAGAAATGTTTTCCACAGTGGCTGTGCTATTTTCCATTCCCACCAGCAATGCCCAAGTATTTCAATTTTTTCACATCATCACCAACACTTGCTATTTTCCATTAAAAAAAAAAAAAAGTCATTCTAACTGGTGTGAAATGATATCTCATTGTGATTTGGATTTGCATTTCCTTGATGACTGGTGATGTTAACCATTTTTTCATGTGCTTATTGGACATTTGTATCTTTTCTTTGGTGAAATGTCTATTCAAGTCCATTGCCCATTATTTATTTATTTATTTTTAAAATATTTATTTATTCATTTCAGAGTGAGAAGAGGGGAAGAGGGAAAGAGAGAATTTTGAGCAGACTCCATCCTGAGCAAGGAGCCCAAGGCAGGGCTCGATATCATGACCCTGAGATCATGACCTGAGCCAAAATCAAGAGTCAGATGCTTAACCGACTGGGCCACCCAGGTGCCCCCATAGCCTATTTTTAATTAACTTTTAAAAAATATTTTAATTAAGTTGTAAGCATTCTTTATGTATTTTGGATATTAATCTTATCAGATATATGATTTGCAAATATTTCCTCCTATTGTGTGGCCTTTTCAATCTCTTTGTAGTGTTTGTTAGTGCACACACTTTTTTTTTAAATTTTAGGACATTTAATTTTCCTATTTTTTCCTTTGTTTCTTGTGCTTTTGGGTTCATATCCAAAAAAATATCACTGTGAAATCCAATGTTACAAAGATTTTCCATTGTAAATAAAATTGTCTCTTAATTTCTTTTTTGGATTAATCATTGCTAAGTGTATAGAAATGTAACCAATTTTGTGTGTTGTTTTGTATCCTGTAACTTTGCTGAATTCATTTACTAGCTCTAACGTGTGTGTGTGTGTGTGTGTGTGTATGATCTTTAAGGTTTTCTATACTTAAGATCATGTCATCTGCTAATGGAGATAATTTTACTATTCATCTCCAATTTGGAAGCCTTTTGCTGTCTAATTGTCTAATTGTTTTGACTAGAACTTCCAAATCTGAATCTGAAGTGAAAGTAGGCATCTTCATCTTGTTCCTGATCTTAGGGGAAAAGCTTTCAGTTTTTCACCATTGAGTATGATGTTAGCTGTGTATTGTTTGCATATAGCCTTTATTATTTTGATGAAGTTTCCTTCTATTCCTAGTTTATTCAGCATTCTTACAATGAAAAACTGTTTAATTTTATCAAGTGCGTTTTCTTCTCTGTTGAGATAATCATGTGGGCTTTCCTTCAGTCTATTAATCTGTATATCACACTGAAAGATTTTCATATATTTAACTATCTTTGCAATCTAGTAATACATCTCATTAGTCATGGTTTATCATTGTTTTAATAGTTGTGGAACATGGTTTGTTAGTATTTTGTTTAGGATTTTCACATTCATATTTGTAAGAATATTGCTGTGTAGTTTCCTTTTCTTGTTGTATCTTTGATGTTGGTATCGAGATAATGCTGGTCTCAGAGAATAAGTTTGGAAGTATTCATTCTTCCTCGATTTTTTGAAAGATTTTGAGGATTGGTTTTAGTTCTTTGTTAAATGTTTGCTAGAATTCACCACTGAAGCCATCTGGTCCAAGACTTTTCTTTGTAAAGAAATTTTTGATTCTGGGCGCCTGGGTGGCTCAGTTGGTTAAGCGACTGCCTTCGGCTCAGGTCATGATCCCTGAGTCCTGGGATCGAGTCCCACATTGGGCTCCCTGCTCAGCGGGGAGTCTGCTTCTCCCTCTGATCCTCCCCCTCTCATGTTCTCTGTCTCCCATTCTCTCTCTCAGATAAATAAATAAAATCTTTAAAAAAAAGAAATTTTTGATTCTGATTCAATCTCCTTACTACCTATAGGTCTATTGAGATATTCTATTTCTTCATAATTTAGTTTTGGTAGGTCATCCATTTTATGTAAGTTATCCAATTTGTTAGTGTACAGTTCTTCATGGTCCTCTTATAATCTTTTTATTTCTGTAAAATTGGAAGTAATGTCCCCACTTTCATTTCCTAATTGATTAATTGGACTCTCTTTTTATCTTGGTCCATCTAGCTAAAAGCTTGTCAATTTTTTTTTATATTTTCAAGGAAGCACCTCTTGGTTTGATTGATTTTCTTTATTTATTTTCTATTCTCTATGTATTCATCACCTCTCTGATCTTTATTATTTCCTTCCTTCTGCTACATTTGTGTTTATTTTGCTTTATATTTTTTATGTATTTATCTTTTAAATCCTATACAAAGTAAAAAGTAGAGTTACAAACCAAAATTACAATAATATACACTTTTGTACTGCCTATGTAATTCCCTTTACCAGAGATATTTATATTATATACCTTCAAGTTATTGTATAGCCTTTTTTCATTTCAACCTGAAATACCTGCTTTAGTGTTTTGTGTAAGTCAGGTTTAGTGGAAATGAACTCACTCAACGTTTGTTTATCTGGATGTCTTCATTTCTTCATTATTTTTGAAGGAAAATTTTGTCAGATATGCAATTATCAGATGACACCTTTTTTTTCATCACTTTAAATATGTCATCTTCCTTCTTTTGCCCTCCAAGATTTCTGATGAGAAATCAGCTGATAATTTTACTAAGGATTCCTTGTACATTACATTCATTTCTTTCTTGCTATTATTAAGATTTGCTCTTTGTTTTTTGACATGTTGCAGATAATGTTTCTCAGTGTGAGTCCCTTTAGGTTCATTTACTTGGAGTTTGTTGAACTTCTTAGTTTTCAGATTCATACCTTTGGATCAAATTTGGAAAGCTTGTTATCCTTACTTCTTTAAATAATCCTTCTGACCTTTTTTCTTTGTCTTCTTCTGGGATTACCATAATGTGTATGTTGATCTACTTTATAGTATCCTACAAGTCCCTTGGCTCTGTTCACTTTTCTTTATTTTGTGTTTTCTTTCTGTTTCTCAACTTGATCATTTAAATTGTTTTATCTTCAAATTAAGTGGTTCTCTGCATTCTCAAATCTGTTGTTGAACCCCATAGTAAAATTTTCAATTTAATTATTATACTGTTTAGCTCCAAAATTTCCTTTTGGTCCTTTTTTAATAATTTGTATCTCTCTGTTTATATTCTCAATCTGTTCATATATTGTTTCCTGATTTTCTCTAGGTCTTTGTCCAAATTTTACCTTAGCTCTTTGAGTATATTTAAGATAGTTGTAAAGTCTATGTCTAGTATGTATGATACCCAGGCTTTCTCAGATATGACTTTTCAGTTTACTTTGAATTTATTTTGAAATTTTAAGTTGTTTCCTTTTTTTATTTGTATGTCTTATAGTCTTTAAATTGAAAATTGGACATTGCCTATTATGTGATAACTCTGAAAATCAGATTCTCTCCATTCCCCAAGATTTGCTTTTGTTATTATCATTTTGATTGTTAAAGGCTATAAAGTCCATTTGAGACTTTTCTAAACTATTTTTACAAACACTATCTCTTGTCATGTTTGATTGTTGAAGACTCAATTTCTTTAGCTCATGTTCCTGAATGCTAGGAACAGAAACAATCAAAACCAAGAAAAATTTTTTAAAAGGTAAAACAGAGAGGACAATAACTTTTCCAGCTTTGCCAATTGACTCTGTGCTGGGACACTCCCTAATCTCTTAGGTAAGCTTGCTCTGAGCTTAGAGATCATGCATGTGGTTTTCTAGATTCCTCTGGATACATAGCTGATTTTGAGTGTTCTAAATTTTCCAAAGCATCTTGGTGCAGCTTCTTTTCTGGGCCTTTGATGGCCTATTATATATCTCCACCCACTATCTCTTCCCCAGATGTCTGTGAGATTATAATCATTTTGTAGCTTTTGCAAACAGTGCCCTTCACTTTTCCTGATTGCATTCCAAGTTATGCAAAACAGAGATGAGTATCTTATGGCATTCCTTTGGATATCCCCCAGCCAAATTTGAACAGATGTGCATAATAATTTGCAAATAAAATCTGCTCTGCTGCCTCTGGTTCAAGGGGGGATCCAGGAACTGTGCTGCCATATGCTCAAGACCAAGATCACCACTGCACCGGGAAGGGAGAGGTACAAAATGAACAAAAATCGGAGCAATGGGTGGCTCAGTCGGTTAAGCGTCTGCCTTCGGCTCAGGTCATGATCCCAGAGTCCTGGGACTGAGCCCAGCATCGGGCTCCCTGCTGGGCGGGAAGCCTTCTTCTCCCTCTCCCACTCCCCCTGCTTGTGTTCCCTCTCTCGCTGTGTCTCTCTGTGTCAAATAAATAAATAAAATCTTTAAAAATATGAGCAAAAATGCCACAAAACTTTCCTACCATTTTAAAGATAGCTTTTTCTTAATTGCATATTTGCCTGCTGGCTATGAGCCTTTGACTGTTTTCCAGAGCTGCCATAAAGTTGGTTCAGACAACTTCTGTTTTGTTTTGTTTTGTTTTTAATTTTGTTTTAATTGGTTTTGATTTTTTTTTCTGTCTTTGCTGGGGGAGTGAGAGCTTTGGAGTTTCCTTGACCATCATCTTGCGGTTCTGAAAATTGTTGTTATAAATAATCTTTAAACATATGACATACCATGTATCAAAATAACTTTTGCTTATATTTAAATGGGTATGTATATAAATAAAACAGACAAAAATAAAAACAAAAACCTTTTTTTAAATGTTATCTTCTTCTCCAAGTGCCAAAAACAGGGAGAAAATATAGATCACTGATGTCAAACTTCTCCAATATGTCATTGACAATTCTTTAAAAAAAGCATTAAAATGAATTATTAGAAAAATTGAATAAAAAAGACAAAATATAAACACTATTTTCTTATTATTTAGAGTAAATGGACAAAAATGTATTCTATAATATTGCTATAGAAGTTTCTAAAAGGTTCTTTCTCAATACTAACCAGTAACCACCTGTTCTCAGCCTGGCATTGGTCAGTGTACCACTTTGTATGGTCTAGGTTGATTATTATCTTTCTCTTTTCTGAATTAGAAAGACTCAAATGAGCAAAGGAATAAATTACTAAAGGAAAAGAAAGATTGTTTTGGCTAAATATTAAAATTGTCTATACATGAAATCATCTAAACTTTGAAGGCAGGGAAACATTTGGAAAAATATTTGCCCCAAATATGGTGAAAAGTTAATAACTACATAACAATTAATAAAGAGTACATGCAAAAAGAGAAGTAAACCAGTAAGATCTTAATAGTTAATTCAACAAAGAACCATGCACAAACTATAAAATTGAAACTCGCAATAAAAGTGGAAAACGTGATTTCCTTTCAAGAAAAGAAAATATCGGGGCGCCTGGGTGGCTCAGTCATTAAGCGTCTGCCTTCGGCTCAGGTCGTGATCCCAGGACCCTGGGATCGAGCCCCACATCGGGCTCCCTGCTCTGCGGGGAAGCCTGCTTCTCCCTCTCCTACTCCCCCTGCTTGTGTTCCCTCTCTCGCTATGTCTCTCTCTGTCAAATAAATAAATAAAATCTTTAAAAAAAAAAAAAAAAAAAGAAAAGAAAATATCAATCACCGTAAAGCCTGATATATTTTTTTGCTAGAGTTATTTTTAAAAATTTCCTAACAATTTTAAAGATTAGGACAAAGATTTGTGCTGAAAGATACTTACTTAATTGTTAATCATAGGAGCAAATCAAAGTACATAAAAAAGGAAAACAACTCTACATTTTTAAAGTATGAGAGTGCTCAAAACATTTTTGAAAGTGAGGTATATACCATAATGGTTAAGAGCTTGGGCTCTGAAAGTGACCTGTCGGGAATTGAGTTTCACCTTTAACACATATTACCTGTGTAACCTTGAGCAAGTTAGCCTGTGACTCTCTTTCTCATCTGTAGAGCAATGATAATAACAGTTGTTATTGTTGTGAAGATCAAGGAGTGAATACATGCAGAACTTTGCTTTACCCATACACAACACTCAATAACTAGTAGCTATGATTATTATTAAAGATCTCCAATTACAGATATGACAAGCATGCAGGATTTGCCAAAGAGACCTATTGTTCAGAACTGTTCTTTACTCTTTTTGACTGGAGTTTAAAAGAACTTTCTAGACTAGAGAGAGGAAGACAAGATGGAATGGGAAAAAGTTTTCTTGGTTATGTTGTTTCAAGTACATTCCTGGTTATGCAGTTCTGGGATTCATACAACTACTGCATTTCAAAACATCATTCCTATAAGAATGCATTTTTATAAACTCTATATGGTAGGAGTCACAACTCTGACTCTTCTCAAAGTAGGAGTATTAGAGCCAGATATGGTACCTTCTATCCAGATTCTGGGAATCCAGGTGGAGGCACTTGTGTGTTGGGGTGGTTGTGAACTTTGCAAAGCTTGGTACAAGACCTTGGGTCATAAGAGACTCTATTCTCCCAGGAACAGTGAAGTCAGTGAAAAGATCACATGAAGATTGAAGATTTTTTAATGGCAATTACTGTCTTTTTAATACTTTTAAAATATATCCCCCATTTTCATTTGCTAACCTGTTACTGTAAGAAAAACAACAACAGCAACAATAATAAAATCACAAATCAAGGAAAATTTCCAAATGTGACTTTCTTCAAACCATGCTTTCTTTCTTTTTTTTTTTTAAGTTTTCATTTTAATTCCAACTAGATAACATACAGTATAATATTAGTTCCACATGTACAATATAGTGATTCAATACTTCCATTTCCACACCCAAAGCTCATCAGAAGTACACTCCTTAATCCCCATCATCTATTTCACCCATCCCCAAATCACCTCCCCACTGATAACCATCAGTTTCTTCACTATAGTTATGGTTTGCCTCTCTCTCTCTTTTTTCCACATGCTCATTTGTTTTGTTTCTTAAAGTCCACATATGAGTGAAATCATATGGTATTTGTCTTTTTCTGACTGACTTATTTTGCTTGGCATAATACTCTCTAGCTCTGTCCATGTCATTGTAAATGGCAAGATTTCATTCTTTTTTATGGCTGGATAATATATATCTACCATGTCTTCTTTATCCATTCATCAGTAGATGGACATTTGGGCAGCTACCATAATTTGGCTATTGTAAGTAATGCTGCTATAAACACTGGGGTTCATGTATCCCCTTGAATTAGTGTTTTTGTATTCTTTAGGCAAATACCCAGTAGTGAAATTGCTGGACTGTAGGGTAGTTCTATTTTTAATATTTTGAGGAACCACCATACTGTTTTCCAGAGTGGCTGCACCAGTTTGCATTCCCATCAACAGTGTACAAATGTTCCTTTTTCTCCACATCCTTGGCAACACCTGTTGTTTCTTGTTTTTATTTTCTTCTTTCTGCTGGTTTTAGGTTTTGTCTGTTCTTTTTCTAGCTCCTTTAGGTGTAAGTTTAGGTTGTTCTAGATTTTTCTTGCTTCTTGAGGTAGGCCTTATTGCTACAAACTTCCCTTTAAGAACTGTTTTTGTTGCATCCCAAAGGTCTTGGGCCCTTGTGTTTTCATTTTCATTTGTTTCCATATAGTTTTGAATTTCTTTTTTGATTTCTTGGTTGACCCATTCATGTTTAGTAGCATGTTATTTAATGTCCATGTATTTGTGGTCTTTGCAGATATTTTCTTATGGTTGACTTCTAGTGTTATAGCATTGTGGTCAGAAAAGATGCCTGGTATGATTTTGATCTTGAATTTTGTTAAAGTTTGTTTTGTGGCCTAATATTTGATGTATTCTGGAGAATGTTCCATGTGCAGGTGAAAATAATGTGTATTCTGCTGTTTAGGATGGAATGTTTTGAATATATCTGTTAAATCCATTTGATCCAGTGTGTCATTCAAAGCCATTGTTTTCAAGTTGATTTTCTGTTTAGATGAGCTGTCCATTGATGTAAGTGGGTGTTAAAGTCCCCTACTATTATTGTATTATTATTGATTAGTTCCTTTGTATTTGTTATTGTTTTATGTATGGGTGCTCCCATGTTGGGTGCATAAATATTTACAATTGTTAGATCTTCTTGTTTGATTGTCCCCTTTATTATTATATAGTGTTCTTTTTGTCTCTTGTTACAGTCTTTGTTTTAAAGTCTGTATTGAATAGTATAAGTATTGTTAGTCCAGCTTTTTTTTGAAATCCATTTGCATAATAAATGTTTCTCTATCCCCTCGCTTTCAATCTGCAGGTGTCTTTAGGTATAAAATGAGTCTCTTTTAGGCAGCATATACACGGGTCTTTTTATTTTTATCCATTCTATAATCCTATGTCTTTTGATTAGAGCAGTTAATCAATTTACATTTAGAGTAATTATTGATAGATATGTATCTTTTGCCATTTTATTACTTGTTTTGTGGTTGCTTCTGAAGATTTTCTTGATCTTGTGTTTCTCTTTCATGGTTTGCTGATTTTCTTTAACAATATATTTGGATTTCTTTCTTTTTATTCTTTGTATATTTATTAGTGGCTTTTGTTTTGTGGTTACCATTAGATTTATATATAACATTTTCTGCATATAGCAGAATATATTAAGTTGATTTGAACCGCTCTTTACTCCTCTCCTCCCCAGGTTTTAGGTATATGGTGTCATATTGCATATCACTTTATTTTGTGAGTTCCTTGAATGATTTTTTTTTAGAGAAATATTCATTTTTACTGCTTTTGTGTTTCCTACCACATTACTGTCACTTTTGGTCTTTTCTTTCCACTCAAAACGTCCACTTTAATATTTCTTGTGGGGCTGATTGAGTGGTTTTTATTTAGGAAAGTCTTTATCTCTCCTTCTATTCTGAATGATAGTTTTGCTGGATAAAGTATTATTAGCTGGAGATTCTCCCCATTCAGCACTTTGAATAGATTATGCCCCTTGTTTCTGGCTTGGAAAGTTTCTGCTGAAAAATCTGCTGATAGCTTTATGGAGTTTCCCTTGTATGTTACTGTGTTCTTCTGTCTCGCTGCTTTAAAAAAATTTTTTTACACTGTATTTTGCCATTTTTTTCTTTTCAAAAAAGATTTTATTTTTTATGTGTGTGTGTGTGAGAGAGAGAGAGAGAAGGAGCAGGGAGAGGGGCAGAGGGAGAGGAGAAGCAGACTCCCCACTGAGCAGGGAGCCTGACATGGGGCTCAATTCTGGGACTCTGGGATCATGACCTGAGCTGAAGGCAGATGCGTAACTGATTGAGCCACCCAGATGCCCTATATTTTGCCAATTTAATTACAACATGTCTTGGTGTGGGTCTGCCTTTGTTGATTTTGTTGGGGGTTCTCTGTGCCTCAGGTATCTGGATATGTGTTTCCTTCTCCACATTAGGGACGTTTTCAGCTATTTCTTCACATAAATTTTCTGCCCCCTTTTTACTCTCTTCTTCTTCTGGGATTCCTATAATATTAATGTTATTATGATTGATGGAGTCACCAAGTTCCCTAAGTCTATTCTCGTTTTGCATAATTCTTTTTTCTTTCTTTGTTCAGCTTGGTTACTTTCCTTCTTTTTTTTTATTACTTTCCGTTACTCCTGTATTCTAGATCATTCATTTGTTCCTTTGTTTGTTTCTTCCACCCAGCTGTTCATTGCATCAAGTGTGTTGATAAACTTATTTATTGCACTCTTCATCTCTGATTGGTTCTTTTTTAATCTTTGTGTTAAGGGTCTCGCTGATGTTTTCCACTCTTTTCTCAAGTCCAATGATGATCATTGCTTATGATCATTGCTTTAAGTACTCCATCAGGAATGTTATTTATATCTGTTTCACTTAGGTCTTCAGCTATGCCCTTGTCCTGCTGCATTTGGGACAAATTTCTCTTCTCATTTTGTTATGTCTTTGTGCCTATTTCTGTATGTTAAGTGAGTCAGCTGTTCTTGAGTGCCCTGCCATGTAGTGTCTCTTGTTCCCCAGGGCCTGGAAATTCAGTGAGCATCTCCATGTGTGCTGCATGCAGTCTGCTGTTTTGTCTTGGCCACTTTATCCTTCAGGCCAGTTGTCTGCAGAGGCTGTCTTTGCCTGTTGTGGGCAGTGTTTGGTCCCTGCCCTGAAATTGGTGTATTTTAACTGGTGTGCTTATGAAATGAGACCTGTCACCACTGCCACCAGAACAAAGGCCTTATAAAACTCCTGGGTAGGAGATGCAGTGTGAGCAGAGGTTTGTGCTGGTCTTCTGGGGGAGGGGGTCTGCCATGCTGGGACTGAGTTAAGCATGACTGGGAAATGTGCCTCCACTGGAGCATGGGACAGGGGGCTTGGTGTAAGCAAGTTAGGTAGTCTATGTCAGAGCTATGCTGGTTTCCACAGGTGGCCTTGTGCTTATGTAAAGGGCAGGGGAGGGAAATGGTGGCTTCCTTTGTCCCTTTGCTCCCAGAGGGGTCTCTGTGGATGCTGCCTCTTTGGGATACTCTCCAAGACACTCTGAGGTGAGCAAATAACCTCCCCATTATGTGCCCTGGGAACTCTTCAGATCACTGCTTCAGCATGCTGTATGTGTGTGGGCTATTTGCCCTGCCTTCTCTCCAAGAACGACCCAATGTCTCAAGGTTCTCCCTGAGCCAAGCCAGCTGACCTTTAAAACTCCAGGAATTAAGCCCTGCTGGTTGAAAGAATCGTGAAATTCACTCCCTCTTGCTTTCTAAACCAACTGTTATGGGATTCATCTTCCCCATGTGGGCTCCCTTGTGTGCTAGTCTGTCTCTCACCCTTCTCCATGACTGGGGATCCCTCCTCAGCATGGCAAACACAATCTGTTTCTCTCCCATACTGTGTCTCTACACTTCCTATCTTCTTCAATGTGGCCTCTTCTCTACCTTAAGTTACAGAGTTGTTCTAGCAGTCTTCAGGTTGATTTCTGGGGTATTTAGTATGCTTTTCTAGTTATCTTGTTGTATTCATGGGATGAGGCAAGCCTAGGGTCCTCCTAATCCACCACCATCTTCATCTCCCCAAATCACACTTTCTTATCTGGCCTCCAAGGACACTCCATGTGTGGAACCTGGAGACCTTTCACAAATCCCTTCCTTCTCTCCCTACTCAACTGTGTTGCTGCCATTGGAACTCAGAAGTTCCTGGCCACCTGAAACCCCTCTCGAGAGCCCTATTGTCACTAGGTGCTTGTCCTGGCAAGGGCCTAATTCACACTTCTCCTAACATCTGTCCTGTCACACACTTAGAATTCATCATAGCAATACTTACAGGTTTTCCAGTCCATGCTGTCATCTTCAATGGATAAGTTGCTTTGAGAAAGATGGAAGATTCAAGAAAGAACCCAGCTTTGAGGCCAGGTTCCATATTCAGTAACAAGTAGGCTTTGTTAGGGGAAAAAGAAAGCTCTGAGACTTATAAATTCAACTGGAGACAAACCATCTGAGGAGAGAGTAAAAGTTGATGATTTCTCACCTGGACTTACTCACTTTTCTGTAGACATTTCTGTAGATTTCCAAATACAGCCTCAGTATCTCAACTTGGACATTAGGTTTCTGATTATGCCTTGAAATGGCTCTCAGCCTCCTCATGTAAACCTCTATCTGACATCCATCTTTCAAAACACTTTCTTTAAGGGTTTGACTCATATTTAATACAGTATTACTATGGTTACTAGCTGTGATTATAGCTCATTTCAACCTATTTTATTGGGTGAACAAGTTGTGATTCTTAATGTTATTCAGCTATTCACAATCACAGCAGAAGCATTTCCAAATAATACATAAAATCCCTTGTCAAGAGATTTTGTAATGGCATTTGTCAAGAGTATTAAGAGAAAAGAAATTATATTGCAGAAGAATCCTCTGATTAAAAAAAAAATTATCTGAAGACACATGCTTGAGTAGATTATATGGTAAACTTGGCCCACTTTCATTCATTAGTTATATCAGTGGGAGGAACACAACTTGTAGCTACAAAAACATCTCTGTAGGCATGATAAATTTTTTTTTTAAAGATTTTATTTATTTATTTGAGAGAGAGAGAGAGAGAGCACATGAGAAGGGGGAGGGTCAGAGGGAGAGGCAGACTCCCTGCTGAGCAGGGAGCCCGATGCGGGACTCGATCCTGGGACTCCAGGATCGTGACCTGAGCCGAAGGCAGTCGCTTAACCAACTGAGCCACCCAGGCGCCCTAGGCATGATAAATTTATGTGTGATTGGACCAATTGGGATTTCATGGTTTGAAGCATTATTCATTTGTCAGTCTTGTTTAATTGTTTTCAGCAATGTGACTCAATCATATTGTTCATGTCATTGAGAAAAAAAAAAAAAAGGAAATGGTCTTGTGTACTAACTCCAGGCAGTTGGTCTTTGTCCAGATACACTTTTCCATTTGCTAATAGAGTCTTGTTACAAAACTTAGAACATTTTGTGCAGAGTCACAGCCCATTCACCATCTGTTTCTCTATAACATACCTTTTTTCTTATAATGTAAAGATAGGATTATTTTGCATGTTATGAGGCATTTGATTTTCATACCATTTATCCAAAAATATATCTATTAAGGAATAACAGCAAATACAATCAGAATCTCATACTTAAACAATTTTTTGATGAGCATATGTTTAAGGATAAATTGATTTAAAAAATGGGAACTTAACCTAAAATAATAACAAAAAAAGAAAACCACAAAAATAGCTTCCTAAATAAATAATGCAGTAGAAGATGCAAAATCTGCTTACATTACAAAGTACACGAGTAGTCAGCACAACTTTATAAATATCAGATAGAGATATGAATGCTCTGAAAGTGTGTAACACATGATTATAAAAAAATGCTGCCTTAGTTCCCTGATAAAAGTAGAGACAACAGAATTTGATACCTCCTCCCACCCACCTTTAAAGTAACAAAGGACAGAAAAGAAAATTTAAAAAGCAGGAAATTGATTAAAAGACTGGTTAGAGGTGGCTTGCAGTCAGTTGAGTTGCTTCTCAATTGTCTGAAGCTATCACCCTAGATATCTCAGGTAGTGGTTGTCTGCATCTTATTCATCTAAGCATCCCTAGCACTTAACACAGTGTTGGCATGTATTTGACAGATGTATTTAAAATTTTGTTTTCTAAATACAGACACATCTTCAGTACTATAGTACACTTTGAAAATACAACAAGTTTTAGAAATAAAATATATTTGCCCATAATCTCACTACTTTGTGATAAAACTGTAAGTTCTTTGTCATTTATCTGTTGGCATTTTTTGATGCATTTAAGAACGTGTATACACATCCACAAGTAAATACATAATTAAAGTAACGCTCTATATGCCTTTTGAATATTTTTATTTAATTTTTTTGTCATTAAAATGCTTGTACATATTTTTAATAAGTAAAATTGAATTTCTCGGCTTATAACAGAAAAAATGTGTATCCTAATTTATTCCATCCCGCCCTTGATTCTTACTTCTTAGTGATGACTACATTCAACACTTGTAGCTGTTTCTTCTGGTATTTTACTCTATATTCCTAAATAGCATGCTTATACTACTCTTGCATAATTATTCAGTTTACAGTTTTACCAGCTTCCTTCCTACTAAAACAGATGATTTAATTTGTTTATATTTCTCACCTCCACACACATCATTCTCTCCATTGTTAAAAACAATCACATGTGACTTCCACGGACATTAATATTGCAATTATGTTAGTTTTTCTAATATTGAAACATCTGCATGTTTTCAGATCTTTGTTATATAAACTTTTTCAATTTGTTTTCTTTAATAAGTTACAGGTTTTTGCTTATGTTTTTGTTCATATATTTTCTCCTACCTACTTTCTTTGAAGTTACATTTTCTGATTGGAGTGGGGTTTCATCTATTATTATTCCATTTTGTTTAGTAGTAAATACAATCTGTCACCTTTTTCCTAAGTGTACTATGGGTATATGAAATTATGTAATGGGGAAGGAAGAGTATATATGGAACAAATTTGACTCACTAAACTAGAAATACAAACATGGCATGTTCTTTCATTTTTTTTCTAAATAAACCAATTTAACTCAGTTCTCACACACTGGCATTATTGTGCATTCTAAAATCAGACTTTTTCAAGATCCTCCTTATGCATTTAGGTTTTTAATTTTATTTTAATTTAATGAGAAAGACTGAGAGGTATGCTTTAATGACACAGTCCAATAGCATTTTTGTCTACTTGGATTTTATAGTACAAGTTTGTTACAACTGGATCTACATGTGATTATTGAAATATTTTCAACATATAAAACTTCTTAATGATGGATGAACATTTATCAATAAAACACTTTATCTTGATATTTATTCTTGAAAATTCAGATTTGTCTGATATTACATCAGTAATTAACTTTGATAAACAAGATTTTTCTGTGTTGTGTCTCTCCTAATCAAAGCCAATAGGATTTTTAAAACATATGTTTTCATTTAACACATTGCAAAATTAAGTTTCTTTTTCTTTTGGTGTAGTAGGTTTTTAAACTGTAAACTATTCTGAGTCACAACCTCTTAATGGTTACAATTATGATTGATAGGTTGATAATAATGTTAATTACTTAAAGGGCATTGCTATTTAGAATAGATACAAAACTTATAAGTCTCATTGAGGAAGAAAAAGGAGAAAAAAAATAGACACATAGACTTCATGAGGAATGAGAAAGACAATGTACCATAAAGGAGGATTTTTTTTAAACCTTGAAATACTGCTATATATAAGTGAAAGACAACTTTGAAAATCAAAACAATTAGTATGATTTCCTAGAACAAAATATAAACTACCAAAATTACCCAACCAGAAGTGGAAAATTTTAATGGACCAATTAGAATGAAATTCAGGAGGTAATAAAAGATATCCTATTGAAAAGGGCACCTGGACCAGGTTTCTTCACAGCTGAATTTTAAATAATCTATTAAAGACTGATAATGCTATTGAAACTATCCTTGTCCATAAAAAAGATATAAATCTTCCTATCTCACTTTACAAAGCCAGTAAAATTTTAATAATAAAACCTTACCATGATAGCATCTAAAGTAAAATTATAGAAAAATCTCAATTTTAAGTAAAAAACAGACAATTTTAAGTAAAATGTTAGCAAGGACCCAGAAATACATCAAACAAGTAATACACTATGACCAAATAGGTTTTATACAGAAATAAAAGAATAGTTAAATATAAATGTATGTGTCAAATAATCCATTATATTAATAAATTATAAGAGAAAAAAAGATCATATTCTTTGATGCTGAAAAGGTATCTCATAAAATTTATAAGCCATTCCTTTTTTCCTAAAATTAAAACATTGGCACAGGTAATGAATTCATACCTCTTCAAAAGAGGATTTACAGTGAAAAGTATTCTCATCACTTGTTCTGACATTGAAACTACAGAATATCAAAGGGAAAAAATCTTAAAAGTAGCTGGAAAGGCAATACAGATTACTACAAAAGTGTGACCCACTTCTAACAAACAACTCAAAATTAGAAATGAGTAAAATAATATTTTTAATATGTAAAAGAAAATACCTGTGCATATTTCTGCATTGAATAAAAATATGTTTCAAGAAATCGGGTAAAAAAAGGACATTCTTAGAAAAGCTGAGAGAGTTCGCTACTAGACCACAATCAAAGGGAATTCTAACGAATGTGCTTCAGAGAGAAAGTTTCCTTGAAGGTCTAAGATGCAGAACAGAATAATATTGGGGGGAAAAAAGATAAAATTAAGAAAACAAAAGTAAAATAATTTATAGAGTAGAGGAAAAATGAATTAACTGCTATAATAAACTGCAATAGCATAAAAGTTGAAAGGAGGCAATTATAGTTAAAATTCTCTTATATACTTGAATTTTTAAAGAGAAGATAAAGATATTGGGATAGTCCAAGATGGCAGAGGAGTAAGAGACCTTAGTTTATCTGGTCCCAGGAATTCAGCTAGAGAGCTATCAAATCATTCTGAATATCTGTGAACTGAACCAGAGATCTAAGAAAGGAATAGCTGCAATTCTACAAATAGAAAAGCAACACTTTCTGCAAGTTATGAGGTGCAGAGAAGTGAATCCGAGCTGATATATGGGAAGATAAACCATGGGGGGAGGGAGTCTCCATCAGGCCACACCAGAAAGTGATATAGCAGCACAGGGCAAAATCAAAACTTTTAAAAGTCTGCTCCAGTGAGGACATCCCTGCTTGAAATGCACTCATGTGTTGAAGTAGGGTGGAATCCTAGGTGAGAGAGTGTGGTCTCAGGATCCCCAGAGTCACGGAAGACTGGGGGTGCCTGAGTGCAGCAGAGTTCCCAGGCATTGGAGCAGGGAAGCCAGGTGCAATTAGCAAGCCCAGAAGTGGGCTTCAGCTCAGGGTTGCCACAAACCTCGAACTGCAGCAGGGTTGGACGATTGCTCTCCAAGCAGGGGCCCAGTAAGCAGCAGAACTGGGGCAAGAGCTCCCTTCCTCCCCCAAGGGGAGAGGTGCGAGCGCATGCCACAGGAGTTTGCAGGGTTTGGAGACTCAAAACAGGGTCGCTTGCCTGAGATAGAAACTCTCAGTCACAGGCTGGGTGAACACGGAGTGCCGATGGAGATCAGGGGGACAGGAGTGACTGCTTTTCCCTGAGGGTGCACTGAGGAGTGGGACCCTTAGTTTTGGCTCCAGGGTTGGAGATTGGGAGGCTGCCATTTTCATTCTTATCCCTTAAAGCAGTGTAGAAAGCCTTCAGGGAACAAAAGCTACATAGAGCAATCCAGAGCAGTTACTTAGCCTGGCCCTTGGCAAGGGCATTCCAATTCTTCCTGGGGCCAAGACACCTCAATGCAACAGGCCCCTCACCCAGAAGGTCAGCAAGAACATCTGGCCAAGACCAAGTTTACTGATCACACAGAACTGCAAAACTCCAGAGCTAGGTGAAAACAGTATATAGAATTCTTGTTTTTTTTCCCCACGATTCTTTATTCTTTCAATTTAATTTTTTTCTCTTTCCTTTTTCAACCAATTTCTTATTTTATCAGCTCTTTTTTAAAAATATTTTTTATTTTTTTATTTTTTTTGATTTAACTTTTACTTTATTATTTTTTTAAATTTTATTATGTTATGTTAGTCACCATACAATACATCATTAGTTTTTGATGTAGTGATCCACGATCCATTGTTTTCGTATAACACCCAGTGCTCCATGCAGTACGTGCCCTCCTTAATACCCCTCACCAGGCT
>NC_138380.1:87243930-87289807 GCF_054177405.1 Leptonychotes weddellii
TTTTTAGAAAAATTTTAAGTTTTCAGGAAGTTGAGCAGACAGTACAGAGAGCTAAGATATATTTTCTCTTGCTCCCCACTCAGTTTACCCTATAATTAAAATCTTTCATTAGTGTAATATTTGTAACAGTTGGTGAATTCATATTGATATATTATTACTAACTAAAGTCCATAGCTTACATTAGCAACTACTCTTCCTGCTGTACAGATTTGTAGGTTTTGACAAATGCACAATGTCATTTAACCACCATTACAGTATTATACACAATAGTTTCCCTGCACTGAAATTCCCCTGCACCCCACCCTACCACAACCATTGATCTTTTACTTTCTCCATTGTTTTGCTTTTCCAGAATGTCATATAGTTGGAAACATATAGTATGTAGTTTTTTCTTTCACCTAGCAATATATAGACATATACATTTAAAGTTCCTCTATACCTTTCATGGTTTGATTACTAATTTCTGAATTAAATTCCATTGCACAGATGTACCACAGTCATTTACCCATGCACTTTTTGAAGAATATCTTGGTCACCTCCGGTTTTTGGTGATTATGGATAAAGCCGCTGTGTACATTTATGTGCAAGTTTTTTGTGTGGACAGAAGTTTTCAACTCATTTGGCTAAATACTTAGGAGTTTAATTGCTAAATCACATGGTAGCAGTATATTTAGCTATGTAAGAAGCTATCAAACTGTCTTCCAAAATGGCTGTACAGTTCTGAATTCCCACCAGTAATGAATGAGAGTATCTGTTGCTCAATATCCTTATTAACATCAGTGGTGTCTGTGTTTTGAATTTTAGCTGTTCTAGTAGGTGTGTAGCAGTATTTCATTATCTCACTTCAGAATTCCCCCAAGACTTATGATGTTGAGCATCTTTTCATATATCTAGTTGCCATTAGTATATTTTTCTTTAGTGAGGTGTCCACTCAGATCCTTTGTGCATATTTAAATTTTTTTCTTATTAAATTTCAATAATTCTTTTTATATTTTGGATACAAGTTCTTTGTCAGATATGCATTTTACAAATATTTTCTTCTGTTCTGTGGCTTGTATTTATATTCTTTTGTAACTATCTTTCACAGAACCATCTTTTAATTTTAGTAAACTTTATCAATCTTTTCTTTCAGTATGCAGCTGGTATTGTATCTAAGACTCATTGCCAAATCTATGGTCATCTAGATTTTCTTTTATTTTTTCTTCTAGGGGTTTTATGGTTTTTGTGTTTTATATTTAGATGCATTTTGAGTTTTTGTGTTTTATATTTAGATGCATTTTGAGTTAATTTTGGGGGAAGATCTAAGATCAGCACTTATATCCATTGTTTTTCAGGTGGATACCCAGTTGTTCCAGTACCGTTTATTGAAAAAACTCTGTTTTCTTCATTGAATAGACTTTGCTCCCCTGTGAAAAATCATTGACTATATTTGTGTGGGTCTATTCCTGGGCTCTCAATTCTGCTCCATTGATCTATTTGTCTATTTTGCCAATACCACACTGTTTTGATTATTGTAGCTTTATAATAAGTCTTGAAGTTAGGTAGTGTCAGTCCTACAACTTTGTTCTTCTTTAGTATTGTCTTGACTTGAGTCATCCTTCTTATCACTGTATTGTGCTTCCCTCTATGTTGATTAACTACTGTATCAGAAAATGAGCCTCATATTGATGACATAGAATTAGAGATCTGGGCTATTCTATAATGACCTTGTCATCAAAAGTAACAATAGAAGGAAATATTTATTGTTCACCTGCTATGTGCCCGGACCTGGACAAATCACTTTGGAACTCTGCATAAGAGCAGGTGGAAGGGGACTGTCTATGAAGTGTTCATTGTCAGACAGGTGTTTAATAGTTTGGCAGTATGGATATGTATAGGTTCTTGCATACTTTGGGATCTGTCATGAGCTCAGAGTTTAAGCTAAAAACAGTTATTCTGAACAAATGGCTTCAAAATTTCTATTTATTCCAGCAACAAAAATGACAGAGAGTAGTGATGCTTGAACCAAGGTTGAATAGATAATTTGAGTGAGAAAAGAATTACCTTCACAACAAATTTAATGGTAAGGCTTTTAAAAAAGTCTTAAAAGTTTCTGAGGAAAAAGCAGCTGACCAACCCAGAAATAAAATTCAGTCTGGCTTCAGACATATTTTCCATAATACTAAATGCCAAGGATCACCCAGGACATACATAGATCTACAGGTTTTGAGTTAATGAAAAGAGTATCTAATGTCTATATTCCTTCCATATTTATATTTTTAAATATATTTTCATAGTAGTTTTATAAAAAATATTCTCTTATAATTTCAGTTTCCTCTACATCATTTATTATATATATTCTTTTGTCTAAGTCTAATAACTGTTTATGTCTGTAGCCATCTAACTGGAGAGTTAATGTCTTCTTTTCATATTTGTGATGTTCTTAAATATTAAGGATATTGTCTGTTTCTTTTTTGCCTGTCCAAGATGTTACCTTTCAAAAATTATCTTTCTTATAGAAATTTTATATTTCTCCATATTTATCTGTTAATTTCCTTTATAGTTACTTATTTCTAATGCTTTATGCTTATAAGTTTTTTCACAAATTTTTTCATTTGTCTTTTTTTTTCCATTTGTCTAATCCACCTAGAATTCTCATGAATGCATGGTGAACAGTGACTATGCAACCCCCATTCATCAAATCATAATTACTGATTGAATAATTCCACTTTCCCAGTTGCTTATTCATATCACCTTTATCATGTATTATTTTTTTATATACGCTTGAATATTTCTGGAGCATTCATTGTATTCCATTTATCTTCCTGTCAATATTTGAGCCCCAAACTACATTATTTTAATTATCGTACTTTCATTATCTGGGAGGGTAACTCTGCATTCATTACTCTAAAAAAATTTTTCCTTGGCTCTTTTCCCTCACTTCTTTTCCAAGATCAAGTTTAAAGTAATTTGGCAAAATTCTAAAAAAAAAAAAAAAAAATCCTAGCTAGAATATTTGGAAATGTGTGGCTTTGGGAAGGATTGTCATCTTTATAAATACTTTTTCTGGAATATGGTACGGTTTCCAGTGATTAATTTTCTTTTGTGTCCTCAATATTTTTTGTTTATTTTCTTCCTTTAGGTCTGACATCTTTCTTCATATTGCTATTCTTATTTAATCTGGTGTGTGTGTTGTCAGTGTGAATGCATTTCTTTTTTCATTATGCTTTTCTAACTGGCATGAGGAAAATGTTGTTTTTACGTATTAATATTTATCTTTTGTCATATTATAGTCAATTACTAGCCTTAATATATGCCAGTTTACCTTCTTGTGCTTTTCAGTAGATAATTATTTAACTTCAAATTATGATGATTACTTTCTTTTAAGTTTTTGTTTCTTATTTTTACATTTTACACTGGCTCAGCTAGATTATCAAATCACTGTTATCAAACAACAAATATCAAAAAATAATAACAGGGATCCCAGTTATGTTTCTTAGCTTGATGAAAGTGTTTACAGTGTTTAAATTCTAATAGTATGTTTGTTGTTGGTTTAAGATAGATTTTATTCATTTTACTGAACAAATTTCAAAATTCAAATTCAAGTTGACAAAGAGTTTTTTTTAAAGATTTTATTTACTTATTTGAGAGAGAGAACAAGCAATAGAAAGAAAGGGAGAGAGCAAGCAAGAGCAGGGGGGAGGGGTAGAGGGAGAAGCAGACTCCCCGATGAGTAGAGACCTCAATGTGGGGCTCGAACCCAGGACCCTGGGACCATGACCTGGGTGAAGGCAGATGCTTAACCAACTGAGCCACCCAGGCACCCCTACAAAGAGTTTTTTAACACAATTTTGAACTTCATCGAGTATCATTTATCATCTGTAGAAGTGATCATTACTTTCTTAGCCATATTACAATCTTGTATTATCCTATGTCATCTTACTTAATACATTTGCCTGGGCTCCATGACGGGGGCTTCCTCATACAAAGGCTGCCTGGTGCTGCCACACTGTTGAGTATCCATCTTGCTTATAGTAAAAACCAGGGCTGAGCCCCTGACAAGGCATCATTCCCAGGAAGACCTTGTAGGTAGTAGGTTGATTACACTGGATTCTTTCCATCATGAAAGGAATGACCATTTGTTATGTCAGGAACATACAAGAATTCCGTATATGAATTTCCTTCCCTTAGGTAACAGTTTTGCCACCACTATCATTCCAACGTTGCCTCTGATCAAGGAATCATTCCACAGCAGAAGTGTGCTAAAGGGTGCATGTCCATACAATCCGCTGGTGTTACCACATACCCCATCACCCAGAAGCAGCTGGCCTGATAAAACAAAGACATGGCCCACTGAGACTCAGTTACGCCCCAGCTGGTATCAACACGCAGGAAGATAATATATGATTTGAATCAGCATCTGATATGTGGTGCTGATTTTTCCAAAGTCAGCATACAAGTGTCCAGAAAACAAGACTGGAAGTGGGAGTGGTTCCTCATACTATTACACATAATTACCCACTCACATAAGTTTTGATTTCTGTCCCTTTCAAATTTTGCTCTTTTGGAGATTTTGGTTCTCAAGGGAGGTATGCTTCCATCAGCATACCTGTGGCTCCATTGAATTGGAAGCTGAGATTGTCACTTGCCATTCTGAGCTTTTCATGCCACTGAACTTACTATAGATTATCAAACAAGTATTTTATATTCTTTTGTGTGTGTGTTTTTAAGGATTTGATTTAATTTTTGTGTGAGAGAGAAGGAGCCTGAGCAGGGGGAGGGGCAGAAGGAGAAGCAGACTCCCTGCTGAGCAGGGACCTCCCCCCCTCAACGCGGGGCTCAATCCCAGAACTCTGAGATCATGACCTGAGCCGAAGGCAGACGCTTAACTGACTGAGTCACCCAGGCGCCCTTTTATATTCTTTTGTAACTTTTAGTGTCTTGTCTTTTGTCTTAACATTTTATTTTCTTCCATTGTTTTCTGAGTCTATCACCCAGAATTTTGCCTATTTTATCATTTGTTAAACAACTTTCCCTTCTATCCGCTTTTTAAGGTTTTCTATTATATCATTCATTATTTTTATGTTCATCTTTATTATTTCTGCTTATCCTGTGGTTTATTTATTTATTTTTAAAATTTTATTTATTTATTTGAGAGAGAGAGAGCACAAGCAGGGAGAGGGATAGCGGGAGAGGGAGAAGCAGGCTTCCTGCTGAGCAAGGAGCCCAATGCGGGACTCGATCCTAGGACCCTGTGATCATGACCTGAGCTGAAGGCAGACACTTAACCATTTAACTGACTGAGCCACCTAGGAGCCCTCCTGTGGTTCATTTGAATGATAATTTTCACTTTCTTGGGTTGAGAATACAATTTATACAGTTTTTTCTTGTTTTATAGTAAAACATTTAAGAACATCCAGTTTTCTCAAATTCAGATTTATGTTTACAAAACATTGATCTTGTTGTTATTGCTTTCTTTTATTTTTGGTAAGATTGAATATTTTCATGTCTATTGGCTATTTATATTTCTTTCCTTGAAAAATGTTATTTGTCCCCCATTTTTAAAAACTGAGATGTTTTCTTTTGCTTACTGATTTATTTAAGTTTTTAAAAATATGGGAGGATATTGATTTAGGTGTATCATATATGTTGAAGTGCTTTTCCCCTTAGTTCTTCTTTTGATTTGAATTTTTGCCTAAATGAAGTTTAAGTTTTATGTTGTCATTTAACTTACTCTTTCCTAACTTTATTTTGCTTGAATTTTTTCCCCAAATAGTTAATAAATTATTCCACAATTGCTGATAGAATCATTCTTTTACCAGTGATTTGGAATGCTGTCTTTATCACATGCCTTCTAATATACATATTAAATATGTACAAATATGTATATATATAATTTTGATTGTCATGAATCTGCTGTTAAAATATTTCAAGTCAAGTTCTGTATGGCCTCTAGATATCTTTTAAAAAGGGAATTTCTGGTTGCAAAACCATCCATCCATAAGTTGAACTTAAACTTTTCCCTTTATGGAGAACTAATTCCTCATGACACTATAATGTGGGTTGATTGAGGATTGATGCTTATGGCAGGGATGTGGAAACTGAGAGTGTGATATTTTTATGTAATTATTGTACCTTTGGGGTGTTCTCAGACATTTTCTTATTGCTACATGATGGTGGACTGTTGCGGAATGTTGAACTTTATAGGTAACACTGAGTCCTGAGAGGTGGCCTAATTGCCTGGTATCCCATCTTTATTTAATCTCTACCAGGGGACAGTGATAAATGGTTTCTTAAAAGTAGATGAATAAACTGCCACATTAGACATGGCTTTCCTACAAAAATAAGTGACGTTCATAGTAATTCTCCTAGCAAGATTTTTAGCAGATCCCATATATATTAACAGGATGCCTGGAACCCAGTTGGACTTGTAGAGCTATAAGGGAGAATGGGCAGAGCTATTTCCATCATGGCCTGGACCAGGTAACAAACCTTCTTTTCCTCTGTGGGTGCTCAAACCTGGCAAACTTTCAGGTGACTCAATAAATCAGAGCTGCACAATGGACCCATGAAACGTGGGACTTTTTTAGTATTAGGAAGGATAAGGTGTGACGTATTTCTCCATTTTAGAAGAAATTTTCTGGCATGCTTCAGACACTGATTCAATTTTACTTACTCTTGAATTTTGTATAAACAGAATCCTACCATAAATATCCCTTGTTTTTAATCAACCAAGTATCAATTATAGCTTTAAAATTCATCCATAATGTTATAAATAGCCCTAGCTGAATTATTTTCTTTGCTATCCAGTATATTATTTATGAACATAGTATATATTTACATATTTTTATTGGTGTTCTTCCCAATTATGGATCATTAAAACACTTCTAAGAACATACTTATATAATACATAAATGTGGGATAATGGGCTTCATTCTCTTGTTCCTCATTCCTGAGTATAAAGGGAAAATATTCAATGTGTCATAATTGAGTATGGTATTTGCTACAGTAGTTTTGAAAATACACATTACCAGGGTGAGGAAAGACTTCAAGTTTTCAAGAGTTTTTAATCATGAATGGATGTTGAATTTCATCAAATGCCATTCTTTCATCTACTGAGATCTGTGCATACTTTTTTGTTCTGTTAATGTTATAGCAGGAAGTGTTGTGATCCACATCCAATGTGCCTCAGCCCTTCCATACATTCCAGCGAATTTCCCATTGCTGACATCTGCAGTTCTTTTCCTAAAGATTGTCTTGGAAGCTGCAAAAGTCTGTTCTGCTCATGCACAAGGCAGGCTTGAAGTGCCTGGAAATGAACCCTCTTACCTTCCTCCCCACATGGCCAGCCATCTTCAGCCAATGACTGGCATGAGTTGGTATTTAAATACTCTAGCTTCTCCCTTGGATGGAGATAACTCTGAGGTATGTGTTTTATACCAGATGCTTAGTTTCCCCATGGGATTAAACTCCAGTTGCCTGCAATGGTAGCTGGCTTGACAACACATTCATCTTCTGTCTTCTTTCCTTCTCTTTGATTCATGGTTCTTGAACTTCACAAATAAATCAATTATACTGCTCCAGTAAGTACCCATAATTGAACCAGCAGCTACAACTGCACTCAGCACCTATCATGCCTGTGCTAACCTGGACTCAAGACTCAGCTGGGTTTGGACTACCAAAGAAAGAGGTAAGTGCTTTATCCATGATTTTAATAGTGTCACTTATTTCTGCCATTGAAGTTTCTTATTGACTGTTTTGGTAAAGAGAAATTCCAGGTCCTTCAGAAATATGGTCATTAGCTAATTGGACAGAGAAACAATGTAGAGTCTGTCTTCTATTGCTCAAATTAGACATTTCAACTGTGTGTTTAGGAGCTAGGAAAATAACTACAGGTGGGTATAGTGGTTTCCATGGCCAACAAGAGATGAGGGTAAATATTCTGTGAATTGCCTGCCCTTTACATCTTTCACTGGATATGCCAGGGACCCCAGGATATAGTATTAATTCTGAGTCATGGCCCAGTAACTCACCAGTTCTGAATATATCTCTTTCTTTGATACACATTTACTCTCTAAACGTCTCAGTTCCTTTGGGAGATGCTGAGAGTAATAGTGCCAGGATTCACATGAAGTATTATTATTGGGACCAGTGATCCATTTAATGAATCTGACTCTGGCAATGGGTTTGGATGAGGAGTGCAACTTTAGTGTGGTGGTTCAAAACTCTATTTCCAAGAAAAGGTAGACCACACAAATCAAGTATGTCTTCAAGAAGGTCGCTCTTCTGTTACCTCCGATTTCACAAACAACTATTCAAAACTTGGGTCAGACAATCTGATTACCTTTCTGAGGTTGTTTTCTTTCTTTCTTTCTTTCTTTCTTTCTTTCTTTCTTTCTTTCTTTCTTTCTTTCTTTCTTTCTTTCTTTCTTTCTTCTTTTCTTCTTTCCTTCCTTCCTTTTCTTTTCCTTCCTTCTCTCCTTCCTTCCTTCCTTCCTTCCTTCCTTCCTTCCTTCCTTCTTCTTTCTTTTTGAGAAAGAGCAAGGGAGGGGCAGAGGGAGAGAAAATCTTAAGCAGGTTCCACATCCAGTGCAGAGCCAAGTCAGGGCTCAATCTCACGACCCTAAGATCATGACCTGAGTCAAAATCAAGAATTGGACACAACTTACTGAGCCACCCAGGCATTCCCTGGGGTTGCTTCTTATTACTGTCACCCTACATGCCTTTCCTCTAGTGATTAAATACCACTACCGTAATGTCTTCTACCACTTCTCTGGTATCTTGGGATGGCCATGGTAGTAGACTTCAAATATGCTGGCATGCTATCTCTCCAATGTAGTTCTCAAAGCTTTAAAGAAGGAAATGTCTTCTGGAGGACCTCATCAGTTTTAACTAGGGGTTAAAGATATCTCAAACACAGGAAGGGGTTCAGATGATAAGAAGCCAGAAGAAGAAAATGATACAAACTTAAAATAGAACACAAAGACCATAGACATGTACAATAACCCTATTACTCCCTTACCCCCAATATGAGTCATGTCACTTTAATACAGGAGAAAGCATGCATTTGTTTTTTTCCTTGAGTTATCTTTGACTTCCTGGTTTTTAAAAATATAATAAGAGTTTAGAACTCAATTAAATTATGATTTTATATTATATACTGCCATTTAATTATGCTTGTCATTTATACTAAATTTTGGAATAAAATGCACCTGTGATTTTTTTTTCAGATTTTGGTTATAAAATTAATTTAGTGTTCTGTGACATGTGTTAACCAAAAGAAAGAAACAGAACAAAATAGAAAATATTAGAGTGCATTTCACTGCATGCACACAATAAAGGTAAATACTATTTTGTGAAACTTGTTTCTTTTCATATATATACAGTAAAATACAATAAAATATTCAACGACTCTTTAGATTTAACACAATTTCAGAGCTCATATGGTAGACAGTTTATATTATGCCTATTTATTTTTAAAATTATATTTGATTCTTAGTTGGAACATATAGGAGGTAAGCATAGCCTTAAGAAGAGTAGATATATACAATTTTTCTATGAGCCTTGCCTACCTCAGAATGATTTTGTTTATTTCCCTAACAATGAAAATATAACTTAAGTATAAAATTATTTTGTCACAATATTTTTCCCACGGTACTCTTTAATCCATTGTCTTCCTGGGTTTATATTGTGGAAGACTCCATGATCCTATTTTTTTTTTTTGATCACTTTTTTTCTCTGTACATGTAGAGATTTTCCCCTCCCTTTATCTTTTTAATGACAATGTTTTACCAAGTGTCTAGGAGTCTCTTTTATTTCAACCTATCTGCACTTTTAATTCATATACGTTTTTATTTCAAATTACATTTCTAATTATAACTACTTCAGTACTATACTAAAAACAGTCCCGATTATCTCTCATTTTTTTTCTTTTCTTCCTCAAAATTATCAACTGTAAATTAGCATTAAAATGTTAAATTCCTTCATCCCTAAGATATCCTTGAGCTCCGATACAAAAGTATTACTTGACTATTTGAGAGATTCAATTTTGTTTCCCAAAGGAATCTTGCTTACAGCAAAACTATACGCAGTAAGAAGTCAGGTCTGGAGATAGCCTGTGTCTGGATCTCAGAATAACAGCTCACCTTGGAGTTTTCACAAACTGTTCTGTTCCTCTGTCCTTGCCTCATCTCTCAGGCGCTCCCTTGCCTGGTCTCATCTCCTGCCACTCTCCCCTCACTGTACCCTGGCCTCTTTCTAGTGCATGAGGCAGCCTAGATGGACTTCTCTTTGGGAGTTTTGTGTGAGATGTTTCCTCTCCCTGGAAGTTTCTCCCAGATCCTCCCCTGACAAGCTTCTTGTTCTTCAAGCTTAAATGTTGCCTCCTTTGAGCAGCCTCCCCTGATCACTTTCAGTCATGCTCCTTTATGTCATCCTACTGGGTTTTCTTCTTAGAATTTATCACTATCTTATATTCCCTTGTTTTTGGATGTTTCCTGTCTGTCTTTCCCTAGGTACAGGAAAGGACTTTATCTATTCCATCACTGGAACGATGAAGTTTATAACATTTTCTGAATGATAGACTGCTCCTTTATTAATGAGCAGTTCTAAAATTAAAATTATTTGGGGGCCCCTGGCTGTCTCAGTCAGAAGAGCATGTGACTCTTGATCTCAGGGTCATGAGTTCGAGTCTCACATGGGGTGTAAAGATTACTTAAATAAAAAAAACTTTAAAATTAAAATTATTTGGGCTTCCTATTTGAAATTATGTGCACATGTATTTTGTAGCTTCCTAGTTTTAACTCTAAGACACAATCGTCACAGTTTATATATTATCTCAGATTACATTTACCTTTTGCAATTATTTTTTCCTTATAGGAACTACTACTAAGTTATATTTACTATTTTGTATTTTATATAAGATCAAAACCAAGACTGCTTATTTGAATGCTATCTGTGTATATCTCATAAAATTATATTTTAAGTTCTTATCTTTGGCTCTAAGAATTCAACGAACATCATACCATATATGTTATTCCATATTGTATATGACAAATTTAAAGGGACGTTTTTTCTGGATTTAAAAATATGTTTTATTTTATGTGTATATGTATATATGTATACAAATACATACACACACACGTGCATGAACGCGCACACTATTTCCCTAAACATGTCTTGTTTCTAAGAACTTTAAGGTAAATTAATTCAAAATAATAATCAGATCCTTTTAGGTGCTCAAAAACATCTAAGCATTCTTCTTTTGGGCCAGCAAATCACAATCAAATCACTTTCAGAATCAATGAATGGAAGGGACCATCTCCATAAAACAAATATGCATATATCACCTCACGCCTGTCAGAATGGCTAAAATCAACAACACAATAAACAGGTGTTGGCCAGGATGTGGAGAAAAAGGAACCCTCATGCACTGTTGGTGGGAATGCAAACTGGTGCAGCCAATCTGGAGAACAGTATGGAGGTTCCTCCAAAAGTTAAAAATAGAACTACCCTATTTTCTAGAGAGAGAGGCAAACCAAGAAACAGTGCAATTGCACTACCAGGTATTTACCCAAAGAATACAGAAACACTAATTCAAAGGGATACATACACCTCTATGTTTATAGCAGCATTATCTACAATAGCCAAATTAGGAAAACAGCCCAATGTTCCTCAACTGATGAATGGATAAAGAAGATGATACACAGGGCGCCTGGGTGGCTCAGATGGTTAACCGTCTGCCTTCAGCTCAGGTCATGATCCCAGGGTCCTGGGATCGAGTCCCGCATCGGGCTCTCTGCTCCTTGGGAGCCTGCTTCTCCCTCTGCCTCTCTCTCTCTCTGTCTCTCATGAATAAATAAATAAAATCTTTAAAAAAAAAAAAAAAGAAGATGATACACACACACACACACACACACAATGGAATATTATTCAGTCATAAAAAAAGAATGAAATTCTGACATTTGCAATGACATGGATGGAATTAGAGAGCATCATGCTAAGCAAAACTAGTCAGACACAGAAAGACAAATACCACATGATTTTACTCATATGTGGAATTGAAACAACAAAACAAATGAGCATCAGGAAAAAAAGAGAGAGAGAGACAAACCAAGAAACAAACTCTTAACTATAGAGAACAAATTGATGGTGACCAGAGGGGAGGTGGGATTAAGGAGGGCACTTGTGATGAGCACTGGGTGATGTATGGAAGTGTTGAATCACTAAATTCTATTCCTGAAACGAATATTACCCTGTATGTTAACTAACTGGAATTTAAATAAAAACTTTAAAAAATACACATATGCAAAAATATTCATATAATTTTAGTGGGTTCATAGACTCCACCAAGCTTGTTTACTAACTCAGATTAAGAGCTCCTGCTTTACACAATATTTGCTCTTTTATCCTCAAGTGTTTTCATTTGCATTGTTTCATTTGTAAGCAATTTGTAAGTCTTTAAGAAAGAACTAAAGAATTTGTTTGGATTCAGGTAAGCAATTTCAACTTTTTATGACTTCCTCTTCTGAAAAACATTTCATAATCTTAGAAATCAAAGTTGAGAAAATCATATAACTTATTTTTTAATCTTTGTTTCTAGAGTCATTGTTACCTATGAGTAGTAGTCCCAGAGATACAGATACAAGGTGAAAACCACTAGACAGATTCGTTAATTTTTTAAAGCTTCTGTCCAGTATTTAAGGTGACACATTAACTTTTCAAGTTTGGAGATACAGTGTGCCATGTTTTTTCTCACTGAGGCCAGTGAGTCAGACTCTCGGTATCCCACTGACAAAGAAGACTTCATTATTCTGGACATTGACACAATGAATCTAGCGAGTATTCTTTCCAAGCCAGCATATATCCTTTATTACGAGCGAGCATGGTAAACATCATTGATACAGATACACGTCTGTCTTGCTTTAGAGGTGACCAATCTCATAACCTGAACTTTGGGTAAAAGTAAATTACATGGTGGATTTTCCCAGCCTGACTGAATTTGAATCAGTATGCTAATTTACGCTTGAATGTATGTGATCTTTAGAGGCCAGATAGACTTAATAAATATTTATCTTACCATTAATTTATGCATTTTAAGTATTAAATTTTGAAAGAAAATAAATTTCTAGGTTAATAAAATAGCGCAATTAAATCCTTTATTTATTTTTCTCATTAGACTGAAATAATGAACCAAATGGACAAAAAGAAGTCAATAAAAGTTTTAGCCTGAAACATTATTTCTCAAAGATAATGTTAAGATATTATGAAAATATGCACATTGCTTGTAATTGAATAGCAGAAAATCAATGCATTTACCTTTGAAAAGCAGAGGTATTCATTGCCTTCAAGCTTCAGTTTAGGACCTTAGCCTACGAGCTGCTGGTCCTACAAAGATGATCTTCTGGTTTTGTTATGAAAGAAAATGGAAGAATCTCTAGGTAAGGAAAACTTAGGTCATTTCTATCTCAATCTGTATCTATTCCATAGTGTATATGGAACACATTAATAGTTCTGCCTATCATTCTTTGCCAGAGTAGAAAACAGTTTCCAAATAATATAATCTGAATTATCATAAAGCCAAAAATAAGAATGAAATATTTGAAATTATAATTCACTTAACCAGTGAAAACTTGAACACATTATCTTCTTTAGCTGGGGATTTGCAGTCATCTTTTGCATATTATATTTAACCAACAACCAAATTTTAATTTTTAATTAGGAGACATTAAAATATAATTAGCAGCAAATAACAGAGTGACAAAGCTACAAAAATCCATAAAGGTCAAAGGAAGCAGCATCTTTAGCCACAGCAAGAAGTGTTCTTCCATGAATTTAGGTAATCATGGTGACCACTTCACCTTCTCCACATTCACCTCCAAGGCAAATTTTCTAGAAGCAACATTGTTTTTTGAAAATAATAATGATGATAGTAATATAGGGATAGCTGTCAAAACCAGAGAGTGTACATTCCTCAGAGTCAAGAGACCCTCAAACCTCAATAAACACCATATATAAAGGAACATAGCAAATTTCAACACAGCATACACACAACAAAATTAATTCATTTATCAGAGACCAATACAATTTTGAATATGCATTTTCCAGAAGGAAGCAGAGGGCAACAGTGACCATCTGCAGCTGTCAAACCTGTGGAAGTGAAACAAGGCATTACAAAATTCACACAATATATGAATTATAAATGAAAAACAAATGCTTTATCTAAAAAAAGTTGGTTGGTGGCCCAACATATAGATCTCTATATGTATATATTTATATATTTAATGATAAAAATCAGCTTGCATGAGGGTCATAGTCTATCTACTTTGAAGTTATATCACACATACTATAAGCAATTTACAGAATTTGTCAGGTTTGCATATACAGGAATTGCAAAATGAATTAAAATACATTGAAATATAGAACACTCAAAATGTATTTATATAAACCTCCCAGGATTGACAGGGATTGGCCGTAATCAGCACTTGCCACCATTGAACAAGAAATATAATCAAGAAAAAGGTGGAAAAAAATCCAAGAAAAAAGAGAAAATTAAAAAAAAAATCTTTCCTTTATTATGTCTTATTTAAAATAACGTTCTCCTTGTTGACTCGCAGTGTTGATGATTTTGTTGTTGCCCCAAAACCGGGGTTTTGTTTGATGGTAGTTTATGTTCTGTAGCTTTTTGATTTCTGTTTGTTTCCTGCAGGTAATGTGTCTTTTAGTAGGAAATCAGTGGTATCCATAGTAAATATTTACTATACTGATGACGTTCAGGCCAATCCCTGAGCAGTCAGATGATGCTTTAAGTAGCCGAAAGAAAAGGAAAAAAAAAAAAATAGATCTGGCTATTAGAAAATGTCCTATCACTTCACACTAATTTTCTTGAAATAAAAGACCAGTGATTTGCCCAAGAAAATGTTATGAACAAAGCGTGTGATAGCCTCTTCATTTATGCTTCCGGAAGCAGGCGCTCCTTGGGTAGGTAATTAGAGAACAGTGGGTGCAGAGTGGTGCTTGGAGTTTAGGGTCAACTTTGCTGTCCGCTCCGTAGATTTTACAGGCGATTTGCTCTTTGCTTTAAGAAGAGAAAGTGATATTGGAAAAAAGTCAGCACTTTAGATTAAAGCAAAGCACCCTTCACAAAGCCACAAACAAGAAGCAGGACAGAAAGTCCATGGCTTGTAGCTATCCTCGCACCTGCGGAAGAAGTTATAAGATATTCGCTCATCTTGAAGATTTCCAATGCTCCTTATTAGGCTGTTTTAAACACATACATATATATATTTAATTAGCTCGCCAGCTTGGCTCTGGTGCTCATGAATGTCTTGGCATGCACTGCAAATAACAACACATACAAAGTATTTCAGTCCCAGGAAGTTGGTCTTGTTTTGTTTTGTCTGTTTTCAAACAATGCCATCCCATGGTTGGGAACCCTGAGAGGAACAAATCCATATACTCGTCCCTCAAGTAATTCTTTAAGGATCATTCACTCTAGTCATTTGGTTATTCCTCTATTGGTACCAAAAAAAAAAAAAAAAAAAACACATCCCCTGTTTTACTACTGCGTAAGCATAAAACCACAGGAGTAGAACCAAAACAGAGCAGCAGGATTCTCAAGGGCGGGGAGAATGTGTTCTGGGATGGGTGCATGAGGGCATTTTGTTTTAGAGAAAGATCTTTCTCAATTGTTTACTCTTGAAATCTGAGGAAAAGTTAAGTGCTATCAAGAGTTGGAAATTTTTGAAAGAGCTTGAGGACACTGTAAAGGAGAGAACTAAATGGTATTCTTGCATTTATTTCTTCATGCATTTAATTCAGTAAGCTTCTAGCTACTTATGTATTAAATACCTTTATTTGTAAGAAAACAAAAATGTGATGAGGCTCTAAGAATTTCTTTCTTTTTTGGGGGGGGTCTTTCTTTTTTCTTTCTTTCTGTCTTTTTTTTTTTAAAGATTTTATTTATTTATTTGACAGAGAGAGAGAGAGACAGCGAGAGAGGGAACACAAGCAGGGGGAGTGGGAGAGGGAGAAGCAGGCTTCCCATGGAGCAGGGAGCCTGATGCGGGGCTCGATCCCAGGACCTGGAATCATGACCTGAGCCGAAGGCAGACGCTTAACGACTGAGCCACCCAGGCGCCCCTGTCTTTCTTTTTTTTTTAATTGGAGATAGATTGAAACAGTTTGAAGGGGTAAGGGCATGGAAATTCAATCTTTTGAATATTTCCGCTAAATCATGTTCAGGTCCATATTGCCAAATGATAAAAATTGAGGCAAAAACACATGCTCTCAAAACGTCACTGTAGAATAAACATTTGGGGGTTCTAAGATAGCCATTTAGTAGACTAAATCAAATCATTACTGTTTCGTTGTTGTTGTTGTTGTTTTTGGTTAGGTTACTCTAGTGCTGCCATTGATTGTCTTTGTTTGGTAGTGAGCCATATATTTAACATAGTATCTCCTCATAGAAACCTAATGGCTGAAGACCCTGCAGTTAATGGTGAGTCTCAGCAGAGTGCCTTCATTCAAGCCGGGTAAGAAGGTTCAACAATGCAAAAGTGATAGGTCATGTGAAGCTCTCAGCACAAAGTTCATGCAAGGGAAATATATACAATCCATGTAGAACCACTAGCATCAGAGCTTTCCAAAATTAAATATGTATTCTTATTATCTTTTGAAGAGAAATTCTTTGACAAGGATTCATTTAATCAAAAAAAAAAAAAGAAAGAAGGAAAGAAAGGAAGGAAGGGAAGAAAGAAGGAAGGAAAGCAAAAAAAGAAATGATTACATGGCTCTTTGAATAGCCAACTGCACTTGACACAAAGTATGTCTGATATTGGGTAAAGGTTCAAGAAATGCTTAGAGCAATAAAAGCAAGCAAAATGATTCACTCTTCAAGAAAGATATTTTGTGAAATAATGGTTTCCTTTTCAGTGTAGGCATTGCAGATTGGCTCACACTTGCTCAGATCATGTATTTTGCTGCCCCTTCCTCAAATAATCAACCCTTCATAGGAAATGCCTGAGCCCATCATTCCCAAAAAGATATGAAGGGAACCGCTACTTCATTTTGACCCAACATTTCCAACCATACTATGTCCAGCATGTGCAAGTTAAAACAAAATTTACATAAGCAGGGTAATCAGAAAGAAGCCCAATTGCATACTGTAAAGTGTATTTTAAGGTTACTAAAATTTTGAACTGCCATCAGACACGCAATATGCCATTGTAACATAGTATTTTTTTTTTCTAGTAATCATTCATCTGCTCTAGATACATGCATTTCCTAGCATATTTCTATTAAATGAAATGTATTTCTGTCAGGACAATTATAAAGCTTTTTTTTCCCCCTGTACATTAGATTCTAAAGCAATTTTATCATCAAATCACTGGTTGTTTTTCTCTTCTGTTTTAGGTCTTGAATGAAGACATATGGACTCCTTTATCTTTGTAAATCCAAGGACTTAGTGAAACCTAAGACTCTGAAATGCTGTCATTTGTCCTGTGTTCTTTTAACAAATAATCATCATAGTCCTTTCCATTCAGATGTACACTATTCTGAATATTACATTATTATCAAACATGTTATTATACTCTATTCTATAGAAAGTTATTATTATTTTTTTTAAAGTCAAACTTTGGCCACTCATCATGCTTTATTCTTACCTTCACTGATAGAAACATTTTACTTTTGTGAAATAATGACAGCCAGGACTCAGTTAGGAACCCTGAGCTCCAATTTCTTCTGCTGCCTCTCATTTCTAAGATCCCAAATAAGAAACATATTTGTTCTACATTTTCTAAGTTGAGCATAATAACTGTTTGTGTATTATTATTTTTTTTTCATATTAGTATGACAGACATTGTGTTGGATCACCTATTTTGCTTTATTTGGTTTCTCTTGCCTTATGCCCAGGCCAGGCAGGGTGATCTGTTATTCCCTAATACGCCCATGAATTTAAGCAACTCTTCCCCTCAGATAACCTGCACCCATTTTGTGTGTTCCCACCAGCCAGTTGTAATCTCACTCCCCTCTGAACTTCACAGTATATGGGCATTGTCTCTCCAATGGCCTCAGCATGGCCTACATTGACTTGTAATTCATTACATTCATAGCTTATCCCACTGATTACATTGTAAGCTCATTAAAGGCAAGGGACAAAACTTCAGCAATTTTTTTTATGACTCTCAATGTCTAAAACAATGCCTTGAAAGTTTTAAAACTTTTCCCCTTACACAAAGTTCCCTGTGAAGAAGAGAGATACTATTATCTAAATTATGCGAAGAAAATGTGCAGATAGCATGCCCAAAGAGCAGCCTAATAGAACTCAGAGATTTCTCTCTGACTCAGCATGCCATTTCATGATGTCCTTTGACTTCTATTTAATAACGATGACTTTCATTTGTTTTTATGCTTAAAGATTTTCATAGTGCTCTCTCAGGTATAATTCCCCAAGCCTCTGTAACACAGGAAAGGTAGTTTCTCCATTTTGCAAATGGAAAGGTCTAATAAGTCTCCTTAGAAGTCTAAGGAGTGCAGAAACTTAGCTTCCAGTTTTCAGCTCTTCTTATACCTCATGCAACATCCACTGTCACATCACCTTCACTGAGATGTGGAAAAGCAAGCCTTTCTCAAGAGGCTGACTGTGCCAAAAGAGAGTTTGGCTAAGGAGAAATACGAAAAAAGAAAAGCAAAGCCTCAAATATCTTCACTTAATTATTCACTCAAATCTTCACTCAAATCTTCACTTAATTATTATCTCAAAGAACAAAAAAGTCCATCTGTTGCTTTAAAAAAACAAAAAACAAAAAAAAAACCCCAAAAAACCAACCAAACAAAAACCAATCACAGCTCAGGAGTGAGACCTTGGCATTCTGTGCAATCCGGTGGAGATGGGCTGCAGTTACACCACATCGTGAGAACCACTTCCATCAAGAGCTCGCTCAGTCCTGCATCTCCCTGCCTCATTTCACTTAGCACAACTTCCCAGACTGCAAAGTCGGCCTTGCGCCTCTCATCTGTCTGCCAGATGGAAGAACTTAGCTCCCTTTTAGCACCTTCCTTTTTAAACTATTCCATCTGTACTGCCATTTCTTCCCTGCATGCACGGTCATGAGGCTGGAAGACACTGGGCATGTTTAATAATGTAGCATCCCTCTTGTTCACATCAATTTCCAAAATGACTAAAACACATTGGGCATCTACTATGTGTCAGGGAATCTGCACTAGGTAATTTGCATGCATTGTCTTAGTTCATCCCCTCAACAGTTCTGTACAGTAAATGCACAGATCAGGAAAATGTAACTCAGTGACATGGAATACCTCACCCTAAGTCACATGGATAATAGGTGGTAAAGTAAAGAAATGAAACAGCAATGCGAGTCAGATCAATTTAGAATAAGGACGTGCTTTTTTTTATGAGACTCCCTGAGGCAAATGATCTTGCTCCATTGTCTCCACATCTGTTCAATCAAGATGTGAAGCTATTATTTGAATGTACACTAATCTTTTCAGAGAAAAATGCACTGGCCATAACATGCTTCAGAGAAAAAAAAAAAATTGATCTAACATTTCTTCTCCCCAACTCAGAATTGATAAATACGGGATATAAAAACATCATCAGGCTTTTAGTTTTCCTAAACCTTAAGAAGACGTAAAGCTTGCTTTGCTCCATATAGTGTACCAAATGTCGTATGACATAATAATAGTTTGAACTTTTCATATGATAGAATTTTAGAGCTTAAAGGTTCGTCCAAATTCATTTAAATATTTGAGTAAAAGGTGGCTCCACCATCATTCCTACATGTCTTCTTCTAAGAACTTCTTTTTCTCCAAGCTTTTTACTCAATTTGATAGCCTAGGACTAAGAAAGCTAAGCTGATTGTTTTAAGTGCCACCACTAGTTAGTGATGGAGTGAGAAAGACCACCCGAGCTCTTGTCCACCAGGAAAAAGCATCAGAAGAGGATACGGGTATTGAAGTCAAAGAACTAAGAGGAGCGTTTACACAACTATCTGGATAATTTATCCCATCTAAATTATACCAGCTCTTCAAATACCCACTTTCTCTCGGCTGTGAATATTTTCTGATAGGTAAATTTCCTATGTGAGTCCAACTTTTCATTGGTTTAGATATGAGGTACAGTCAATGCAGGGCATCTGTCTATAAATTGGAGTATAATTCTCTTCTTTTTCCTATTTGAGTATCGAGTGGAGTCAAAAGGAACAAGAAAAGAAAAAGAAAACAATTTCTCTCCTGCTGTGTGGCTCCACAGTCTGACTCCAGAGTCTTTATTTTATAAAAGTGAATATTAGTGCGGCTTATCAGCTGAGCAAACCTAAAACTGAAAATACTCCAATAATAAAAGAAGCATCAGTCAAATAATTTTGACTGTAAGGAGCCAAGTTTATAAAGAACGGAGTGTCCGTTACAGCTCTAGGAACAGACAGACCCTTTGACATACTTCTCTTTTATTACAGATGTCAGCTTTAAGAAATGAAAATAGCTGTGTGAGAAAATTCGAGCTGGCTTTTAATGCCATTTTTATTCAGGTTTGCACATACTAAATCACTACTTAAGGGGAAAGGTCAAATAATAGGATGATTTTATCCTATAATTTTTTGAAAAGAATATCTTTTTATTAGAATTCTTACGGATCCATTGCCAATTTCTTCCAGAAAAAAAAAATTTTTTTTTTAAAAGAAATGTGTTTCATTTTGACCTAATACATAAATTGCCTATTTTATTGTGCCCTGGCATGTTGGCAGTAGTTGTGTAAGTTTCCTTTTCTTTTTCCTTTTCGTCAGCAAATTTATACCTCTGTTCTAGTCATGAGGCCTCTTCTTGTAGCTGAGGGAAGGAAAAAAAAAAGTGCAGATGCCCAAGCACACAAAGTCTAATTGCCAAGGTGCATGGCTGATACGCCACTCACCAGAGAATCTTCCAGACTCTATCTGTGGCAGGATATCAGGGTTCCTACCTCCTACAGTGACTTGAGAAGGAACATGTAAAGTGCTGGTTCCTCCCACCTGCTAAGGCCATAGTGTGTCTCAAAACAGCACACACTATCTGTAACTCATTCATCTAAGCAAGACTGACCTTGGTGCACACAGGATGAGCAAATATTTCTTGAACACTTAGTATTTCTTTACCTCTGATTGTGGTCTCATGAGGTCATTATAATCATCTTCCAAATGAAGGACCTGAAGCTGTTGAACCTGCAATGTGTTCGAGTTTACCCAGCTAGTAGGGGGTGCTGCTGAGGTTCAAAACCAGGTCGGTTTCAATCTACACGCTAACGTGCATCACAATTTCCTCTGGAGATTCTTCATGACTGCAAAAAAACTCTAGACTCTCAATACTGCCTGTTAGAAATATTTGGAAATATGAGCTGCTCTGACAAAATGGAATGGAGAGCAATATAAATTAGGGGAAAACAAAATGTTTCCAGAGAGTGAAGTTTTTAATACCATGTATATTTAATAACTCTTTTAATGCATGGATAAGAATGATTTATTATTAGCACTACATTTACCAGTACATAAATAAACGCTGCTCAGGGGCTTGCAACTATTTACTCACGGAGTTTAAATATGCCTTTTGCATGTGCGTCTTCACTCTTAATTAGCATATTCTTTATTCATAATGCAAAGGTAGATATTAATCCACATCTTGTTGGAATGATCACAAATTCCCTGTTAGGGATGACACACGCACGGATAGTATTGTAGAGCATGCCAAATTTCTCAAAGGGCTTAAATAAGCACATTCAATGTGGGGAGTGGAGGAAATAATGAGGACAACCGGGGTCAAAGTGGGATGGCTCTGCATCAGAGTGGGCTGGACTGGTGTGCCCTGAGTGAGGACGCTCATATAAAGTGCACCACAGCGAGAATTACTGACTCCTGAGTGGAGAGAGAAGCAAGCTGTATTTTCGTATTTGAGCCACCACTCACTAGTTGGTGAAATAAAGGATCTCTCTTTCTGCCTACACTTTGCCGCACCGTGACAGAGATGCCCCTCGCCAACATCAACAGAGAAGAATGCCTCATCAAAGAAAGAAACACATCTCACATTTGTAGGGAAATGGCAACTGAGGCACTCAGAATAAAGGCACAGAAGTAAAGGAAAGAGAAGGAAAAAAAAGTTGCAAATATGCGATTTCAATTTTCGCTTATCTTCTTACATAAATTGGAAAGTTAAGATAGCAACATAATTCATACAGTAATTTGCCTACATTTAAAAACTAATTTTAATTGGTCAGCGATGTTTGCTTTTGAGCAAAAAATTCCTTGAGGACCTAATGCCAACAGGTTATAGAAAAACACCAATTATATAGCTTCAGAAAACACACTTCTTTTGACATAAGAACAATGTTTTAAGACTTTACCCATACGCTTTCCAAATTTGAGCCAATGGTTGTAGTTTTTCCTTAATCCAGCTGTTTCAAAATTATCTAAATTAGAATGTTTTATAAATGAACTTCATAACAGAAATGACCTTAGCCATCAGAATTAAATAATTAACAGAGATGAAGCAATATATAATTTTAATCCATATCCTTTTTATCAAGGCATGCAGATACAATAAAAGTACATAGTTGCCAGGGACTGCTCATCGAACTTCCTAAACATAATTTGATACTAAATATAATTTTAAATAAATGAATATTGTTGTTATAGTATGCAACGATGGATGACCCAAGTGTATTCTCCATTAAAACATAGGTGTCTGGGTTTGTTTTGTTAGAGGTTGACCAGATTACATAAGAATTCATGCATCTTCTCAGCAGTGGTATTATCCTAAGTGGTTTGTACTATACATAAACCAAAACATCATACCCAATCCTTAAACATCTATTTAACTCTAATTACATGCTAAACACAATGCTAGACACTGCAATAACATAAAAAATATCAAGACATAGTTCATATCTTCAAAATACTTATATTTTCAGACTGTTGGAAATTGAGTTTTTACATTCTAAAGGGTTTTTTTTTCTCTTGAGTAGTTGTGTTTCTACTGCTTGCTCTGTACTATTTTTCAAATTAACCATTTACAGCGCTAAGAGAAATCAGAAAATTAATAAATTTATTTAATTAGAAAAATTAAAACTCAAATATGTTCCAAATGGCTGAAGAAGATGCTGCTAAGAATGTGTCTATAAAATAAAACATATAAATGACACAAGAAAGAAATCAGTCCCATAATAGACCCCCTCATTTCACAATGCTTAAGACCCCCCCTACTTTACAATGCAGAGTGGCTGCTTTACTTAATCTTTATTAAAATGCTCATGTCTGTGAAGATAATGAAACTGCTTAATGTAGTTTCTTACTTTTTATTTTTTCAAATACAAACTCTACAAAATACAAAAAGTTGTATTTTTTCAAATACAAACTCTGTGGCTCCACAGTCGTCAGCTTTGTGGAAAGAGGAATCCTAACTCCTAGTTTTACAATTTGCTTTAATTCCAGCATTACGAGTTTAACCTATGTTGGGATTTTTAATGCATATAGGGTTCGAAATTCATGCAAAAATGCTCTCTCAGACTTTTTAAAAGACATATTAAATAAAACATAATTATCATTTATAAATCTTCCAGGGTACTAATTTTCCTTGACAGTACCAATGACTGCTCACCGCTCCGAACTCCCTCTGAATTGGGGGCTGAATGAGTCATACTAGTGAGAGGAAAAATGATTGCATGATATTTAATTTATGGACTTTACGTGTGCTTGATTAGTTTAATCAAAATAAATTTATCAAGGTCACACTCATTATATTTAGAAAAACAAAAAGAATAATTTGAGGGTCAGATTCTCCATCCAGCTCCCAGGAAATAACATACAGTGTTCTTAATTTCCATGCTACTAGCAATTTCCGAGTATGCCGCTTTCAAAGTAGTACTTTTACTATATATATATGCACACACGTACACATGTACGTATAAATGTGTGCATATGTGCATACATGTGCGTGTATATATATTTTTAATTTGTCACTACCTCCGCAATCACACCCATTATTTTACTTTGTCTTTTGTAATCGGTTGAACATATTTTATTTGTTAGTTTTCTCTCTCATGAGCTGTCATTGGTCTCTCTTTTTTTTTTAAGATTTATTTATTTTAGAGAAAGAGAGAGAGAACACGTCGGGGGAGGGCAGAGGGAGAGAGAGGGAGAGAGAGAGAGAATCCCAAGCAGACTCCCCACTGAGCATGGAGCCCGACGTGATGCAGGGCTTGGTCTGAGAGCCCCAAGATCATGACCTGAGCGGAAATCAAGAGTCAGATGCTCAACTGACGGAGCCACCCAGGCACCCCATCATTAGCCTATCTTTAAATCTGGGAAATTTTAAATAATGTGGTTTTTTTTTTCCATATAACAAAAGCAATGGATTATCATTGTATAAATGTTAATTATACACACAAAATAATCAAATAATTAAAAATCATAACATCTTGACTTTTGCTGTACATTTTCATACATTTATCATCTTTCTATGCAAGTATCTCAGATTGACTTAAAGTTTTGTATTCTTTATTTTTTACTTTAATGTTTTGTAGCCTGTATTTCTCACGTTGTTTTCTGTATTGAATCTTATCTAATTTCATTAAAACTTGATTTTAGAACCTGCGTAATACTCACTGCATGGTTTTAACATTTTAACACATTCAAGTAACTTCCTTACTTTTGGTCATTTGGGTATTTGCTGTTTTGGGAAGGCCTCTGTGAGAAGCATCTCCGCTCATGCCTCTGGGCTTGCTTCACTACTGATCTTTTTGGACTTTCCTTCCAGGAACATCACCTCAGGTATGAGTGGGTCACACGGTCTAAAGCCCTGTGACTGAGCTTTCCAGATAAATGTTCCTCTAGAAGGAAAGTACCAATTCACCGTGCAAGTAATCATATAGCAAAATGCCTGAGTCACTGTAACCTTGATGATACATGTTGATTCTAAAAATCTTTGCCAAGATTATATGTTTCAAGTTTTAAAAAAAGACTAGGGTTTTGACTGAGACTGCATCAAGTCTACAAATACTTTTGAAAAACCTGACACATTTAAAATTGAGACTGTCCATCCAAAAACATGCATATTCATTCATTTATTCCAACTTAAACTCTCTGAACAAAGTGTTCTAATGGTCTTCATATTTAGACTACTTGCGATTGTTTTTAAAAAAACTAGATATTTTATACTTTTTGTTGTTGTTGTTGTTACTACTGAAAATTATGTATTAAGCCCCAAGTATTTTCTATTTCAGTTTTGCTGTCAAATAGAGAATTAAGTTTATTTTGATATTTCTAAATCATTTGGAATGGATTACATAATTACAGCATATGTAAAATTGAGATTATTTTCTTCTTTTCCTAAGTATTAGACACACATATTTCCTTGTCTGCTGTATCACTTTTTACTTAAATTTGATTTAATTAAACAAATGTTTTGAATTACTTATAGTAAAATGTTATTTTCACTTGCATATTTTGTAACTCTAAATCTTCAAAGCCTCAGGCCTCTGATTTTATGCTAATCTTTCTCTGATTTTTCTTTTCTGCTTAGCTCTTTAATTAATTTGAGTTCATTTGGATACATATCATAAATTACAATAATGTTTCCTTTTGTTACTTATTAATTAAATAAATCCTTCCTTCTTATATTTTTAGCTCATCAGATATTAAAATATTTTATATAATTTGAGGGATTTCCAGGCTTATTTTCTTTCATCTCTATTCATATTTATGTTCCTTTATTACCCTTTTAAATCATAGTTATTTAATAATATGCTTTAAAATCCTGTAGGTAAAGAGGAAGGAACCAACCATTGCTGAACTCTTTGCCAGGTTTACTCTGATAGATATTTAAAATACATCATGTCTCTTAATGCAGAAAATGGCCCCTTAGGGCATATGTGTTAATATCTGTTTTATAAATTATGGCTCTTGAGGCTCAGAGATATTTTGTACACAGCTCGCTCAACAAACAAGCTGGGGTTTACTCGTTCTAAACCCATTTTATTTTTTTCTTTTTAAAGCTTTTACCTGTTCTTACTTACGTTTTTAGATGTATCTATGATCATTTTATGACTTTAAAAATTCTGAGGGTCTTTTTTGAAAGCTTGAATTTAATAAAGTTAGCAGCCAGTGAGCATAATTGTGGTTTCCAAATACATGCTGTTTATTCAGGCCACATAGTTCAAATTCTTAACAATCCTTTGGAATTTTATTACGCTTTACAGTAAGGATCTAGTTACAACCTTGGGCAAGACAGCTGGTCACTAATATATTTAGTATGGTTATATAGGGGAAAATTTATCATCAATTAATGGCATTGTGACAGAAGTAAAAAAGAAAGTTCTGAAATTATACATGATAAAACATAAGCCAGGAACAAATCCTTCTTTAACCCCTCATCTACACTCACCCAATAAGGAAAATACGCACCACAGCGGAGCCAGGTGGTGTAGACCATTTACTCTCAGCACCTCATTGCTCCTAATAATAATCAGAATAATAAAAAAGTGTATGCAACAATATTAATACAGCAACTAGTTATCATTTCTTGAGGGCTTGATCAATGCCAAGCTCTCTCTGCATATGATTTCATTTAATTCTCAAAACCTGGTGAGGTTTATACCATAGTTCCCATTTAACAAATGAGGAAAGGGAGACATGGCCAGCTGTGAGTGATGGAGGTGACTTGGGAAGGGCCTTCCTCCTTAGCTGCTGGGCCCATGGCCCCTTGTGACTGAAATGAATGCACCTGTGTTAGGCTTTAGGCGACAACAGTGTTCCTTGGGAGAGGGGACGCTTGTCTTTTCCAGGACACGTGTTACTTTGACCAACAGAATTAAGTCTTCCAGCAACTTCTCAAACCTTTGGTTATCTATCCAGAAAGCTGCTCACCTGGCAGCTTTCTGATATCTCAAATCATGCAATCGTTAGAGACGAGCTTATAACACGGGCAATTCTGCTTTATGTCTCCTCAACTACAGAGCTCCCGGCAATCACAAGTGAATCCTAATGTGACCAGTGGTGCATTGAAAAGCCCTTCCAACATAGAGCTGGGCCTTGGTTTTATGGGCTCAGCTAGTTACTGAATTTCAATGAGTTAAATATGGGTTTGCGAGCGAATTTAGCCAGTATAGACTTTTAATCTACTTAATTCCGGTTCAAACACAGCTCTAGCAGATCCAGTGGCCTGTATTATCTAAAGCACTGCCTCAAATCTATTTTTCACCATATTCATAGACACTTGATTTACATAGCAGCCATTTAACTGATAGAATTACAGTGATCAAATTAATTTAACCTGTGTAAGCAGCCAAGTTGGATCATTTAAACCAAAATCAACATTGAGGTCTAAATTATATTATTGGCTCGCTACCGGAAGGCAACACACACTTTCCTCATATTTTAAATGAGGAAAACAGCCTCCTGCAAGACCCTCAGCCCCTCCTCTGCCTCCCCGCACCAGCTTTGAATTCTGTTTCAAGATCATGCTTGCTAAATCCGGCCATTGTTGGAGAGGAGCCATGTTTATCAGCCACAGAGGAACTTCGGGAGCTCTTGGCTTCTAGCAGCTGTAGGAGCAGCTGCCTCTCAATGCTCAGGTTCAGCTCACGGTGAAAACACAATAATCATATTTTGGAGTTCAGAGAATCAGCATCCCTGCTGAGTGACTAGAGGCTCCATACGTAGAAACATAACTACCCCTCAACCACGGCCAGTTTTCTTGTAAGTGCCAGCTGTTGATCACCGGAGCGAAGAGAAGAGCTTCACAAAAGTCCATCTCAATCGCAGAAAATAATGGCAAAAGACCAGTTTCCGTACAAGTATTTTGTAGCATCACACACATGCATGCCTATCTCATGGTAAGTGATACAAATGTTTTCCTCATCCATAAGAACTTTTTAGAGCTAACGATTTTCATAATTTGCTGCACATAAAAATGCCTATTTTTGGTTCTAGATTCAGAGACTTCCATTCAAAAGGTGCTAGGTGGAGTCTCAGAATATGAATTTTTAACAAGCTCCCTGGTGAGTCTGGCTTGAGTCGTCTGCAGGACACTTGGAGAAACACTGTTTAGTCTCCGTCGGTTTTGGAATAGTGGTAGTATTATCTATTTATGCAAATATAATTATAAGGAAAAAAAATAAAAACAAAGATTTACTGTCCCTGTTTTCCCTTTCCCCTGCAAACATGAACTCCATTTGTTCTAGGCACCTGGAGGAATACAAATGCAAATTGTAATGTGTGCAGCCTAGAAGTTATTGTTGGGTGACCAACTACCCCGTAGTGCCTGAGACCGAGGCTTCCCAGAACGGAGGGTGGAATCCAGCCCAGAAAGGAGGAAAGCCCCGGGGAAGACTTCCTACACAAGCACAACAATGGATTCAAAGGAAGCATAAACAAGTTGCTGCCGAGCCTTGAAGGAGGAAACAACCAATTCTAAGAGGATCCAAGGAAGCTTTACAAAAGAATTTGCATTTGAGTAGGAACTCGGCTAGGAGGGAAAGACCCACGCAGAGACAACACCTTTGCAAAGTCACAGAGGTAAGACGGTATCTGAAAACATTGAGGAAATACTAATTAAGAAGATTATGGGCGTGAGGATTGGGAACTCAGGAGAAACAAGGCTGGAAATTAGACCATGAGAAAGTTTGTGATAGTGCTTTGGAAATAGTAATTCATACGTGCTCTGTTGTGATCTGTTCGGAGCATTAGCATTTAAACAGGCAAGGTATTAGGAGCTGTTGCAAGAGACGGGGAAAGTGAAGAGGGCCTATGTTGAGAACTAAGTCCCTGTTGGGAGGAACAGAAAAGATGCAGTTGTTCAAGGATATTTTAAAGAGACAGTGGGACTGAATATCGAATTCCCTGTGGCAACCGAAGGAAGAGAAAATAAGAACGTTTTCCAGGTTTCCACAAGACCTGTGTTTGTGATGATGTGATTAAAAGAATTTGGGAACACCAGAGGAAGAACATTTCTTTTTGGTGAGGAAGCTAAGATAAACTCAGTTGTTTTGAGTGTTTGTGTTTAGGGGCCTCACCACCCTAAAACCTAAAACCTTGTACCCTCCAACAACTTTTTTTTTAAATCTCTCAGGAGTCAATGTCAGTTGGGCTCAGCTGAGCAGTGCTGGTTGAAAAGGCAGCAGGGACTGAAGTTAAAGGCTTCACTCAGTAAGGTGGTCTCAAGGTAGTTGGACTTCTTAACTGGTGCCTGGCTTCCAAGAGGCCACAGCTGATGCTGCCTGCCCTCAGAAAGGCTAAATCTAGACTTGGCATTGCATGAGCCACATAACTACTTCATACCCTGTCAGAGTGGCCACAGGGCAGCCCGGGTTGGGGGCCAGGGGGCCAGGTGCTACATCCCAGTGGGTGCAGTCATCGCTACCTGCCACAGTGCTCGTGGAGATGGGCTGGGGGACCAAGGTGAAGCCTAGTCTGGCTCTCCGGAGAGAAATCGGAATCGGAAACGTGAGCGCAGGAAATTCGTGGGGGAAAGTTAGCAGTCAAAAATCTTAAAAATGGGTGATTAGATCAGGGAGTTGAGACTAGAACAGGACTGCATTTACGAGAGAGCTCGAACTCTTTTTTTTTTTTTTAAGATTTTATTTATTTATTTGACAGAGAGAGAATGAGAGAGAGAGAGCACACGAGAGGGGGGAGGGTCAGAGGGAGAAGCAGACTCCCTGCCGAGCAGGGAGCCCGATGCGGGACTCGATCCAGGGACTCCAGGATCATGACCTGAGCTGAAGGCAGTCGCTTACCCAACTGTGCCACCCAGGCGCCCCGAGAGCTCGAACTCTCAACAGCCAGTCCGAAGACAGATGCTACTAGCAACTGCGCAGGACAAGACAGGAGAGGCGAGGGCACAGGTTTGGAGACTGCAGGGCTGGCGGTGAAGAAGGCGCTAGGAGTGGGAGTGGGCGACGGCGCCCCCTGCCGGATGGTGGCTGGCGGCTGGGGGAGGCAAGTCGGGGCTGGATTCAGTCTGGTTTGCCAGTTTTCCAGGGCTTGGGGAGGGGTCAGTAGCAGGGAAAGAAGACAGGAACACAGGGAGGACTGGAGGGGTGGCCTATGGAGGGCACCTTTGGCTTCTGGAAGGAGGGTGAGACAGGAAGACTCAAGTAGAGGATGGGGTAGTATAGTGTGGTGTTTGGGGAGGGGAGAGGCTCAAGGAAGTCTCTGCGTTCTCTGTGAAGGTGGAATGAAACCACTCCGGGCCAGAATCAGGAATTCTTCCTCCTCAGAACATCTTTATAGGACATTTCTTCTAATGTTAGTTATGAGTGCACAAAACTGGAGAGAGTTCAAAAGAACTGGAGATGAGAAAACAAGGGGTTGCGAAAGCCAAGTTTTGTTTATCTGTTTGCTTTACCACTTTTCCTCATTGTTTTAATTATGGGTTTTATCAAGTGAATTTAAAAGGAGATGTCATAAAGGTAAACAGTTTAAAGCAGGAGGATACAGTCACATGCTCACTAACTTTTGGAAAAATACTGGGAAAATACGGGAGTACTATATTAAATGACAGTTAAATCTTTTCTTTATCTTGTGGTGTATAGATGGAAATAGGCTCTTTTTCCATCGTTTTTTTTGGTGTAGATTTCTGCTTTACGAAAACTGGTTAATTGTATGACAGTTTGAACGTTATATATATGTATATATACCAAATTCCTTTCAGCCAATACTTTTCCTGCATAGAGACAGAAATTCTTTGACAGAAAAATACTACGAATTAAGAATTGAGTAATTCAGCCTAAATAATGTAATCAACTAAGTCTAAGACTATCATGAAGAGAAAAGGCCAGATAAACCAGACTTTTGTAACACATGTACCATGGATAAGCATGCCTCCTTGTATCGAGTGAAAACAGACAAAAGTCTACTATAGCACTTGGCCTGTAAAAGCAAGATTTTAATTTTTGTGTCTTCATCATGTCTTGCCTTTACTAGAGTAAGAAAAAAAAAGATGCATGATCAGTGGAATTTACAAATATTTTGTTTGCTCACAAATAAAAATATGCACTCTTTGAAGAGAGGAAGTATGTCTCCCATTTTTGTGTCTTGTGCCTGGCACAGAAGCTCTCAAAAGGATGGAGAGTGAATAAATGAAGCATGAGTATTGAAATCAGCTTTATTTGGATATAACCTGAAAAATTATAAAGCGAAAGTATAAACCAGGCTGTAGGTATTACAGCGAATCTACTCTATACATATCCATCCCAGAGACTGTATTTTATACAATAATTGTGCAAGCACAGAAACTTACACATAGATAGGATGGGTGGCTAGGTAACCCCAGCTTCTTAACTAGAAGCTGAAAAGTATTATTAAACGTATCGAAAATATTTTCCAGTATTCACTGGTAGAAAAAAATAGAAATTAAAGATTTTGATATATTTCATATTAATCTTTGCTATAAGCAGATGGCTTTGGATGCATATAGGCTTTCATGAAGTCAGCTTCCCTTCTTCCGTCTTGCTTTAGAGAAAGCAACAAGCAAGGCTTGGTGTGGTGGAAAAGAAGCAGTGATTTCTGTTTGAAAACCGTTAGAAGATATTGAGAGTTTTACCATTTAGCTCCAATCACAACACCAAGAAAAATATATTAAAATAGATATTTTTAGAGTATATTATTTCATCTAAAAGTAAATAATTTAGAAATAGGACATTTCATTCCATGCTTAGAACCCTCCACTGGAATAGGTAATCCATTTGATTTTATTCAACGAAACAGATTTATGGTATCTAGTTTGGAATATTCTATATAGGCTAATAATTTGACTTTCATGATTTGGAGTTCTCACGAATAAGGTCCTAAACTGTCTGCTGAAGCTACTCTGTAATTTTGCATATAGCGTCTGGCTTCTTTTTTCGTTTCTGCATGAAGGAGAGGGGGACAATGTCTCCAGAAACACTGACTCTTTGTCAAACAATGGCTACAAAAATTCTAACCATTAGGCGCATATATAAATGTATTTCTGTGTGCTATATATGAATATGTGGTTATACATGCATATAGATATCTGTGTAATGTACATTCTAGCTATGGTTTTGTTCTTTAACTTGAAAAGCAAAAGCGATGAGAAAGAGGAAAGTGAAACAAAGCCACACACATTGAGCCTTAGGGTGGCTAAGAGACTAAGCTATTTGTTTATCAGATTGGCAGAAACTGCCATGACCGAGGGATGCTGGGATACTTGCTCACCTACATTTAAAGGCAATGCAAACAAACTTCCAGGGACCCTTAGTCAAGCTGCCTACAAATCATATCCATTAGCACGTGATGCATGAGTAGGAAACCTAGGTTGACACACATTATTTTAAAAGTGCATATATATATATATATATATATGTATGTATGTATTTGAAATCCTCCTAATGAAATGACCAGGATTTTGTATTTAATGGCTAAAGTGACACTGAGTGTTAGCAATGTAATTTTCTATTACCAACAGTAGTATCAATAATTCTTCAATGATAAAGTGTAAAGGGAAAAACTTAAAGAATGATAAATTAAATATTTTTCTGCTCCCTTCACCCTGTAATATTTCGTCAAGTGTTTGAACAAAATACAGAACAGTCATGGGGTTGTGCAGGGTACTGCTCATTCCAAGGAGCCTTTATCCCACATCAAGGTTAAAACTTCAATGAGTTTCCATTGGCTGAGTGATTGCATAAATTAATGTCATTCAGAACAGCTTTAACTTGCACAGCTGACTTTGGAAATGTGTGACTAAGCTCCTAAATTGGCATCGAAGGCACATTTACGGGAGTTGCCTTATCTCTGCACCACTTACTGCCTTTCATCCCCCCCTCACTTCCTCCCATTATCATCATCACTTTCATCACAGGCAGCTGAAGTTTCTCCTTCAAAATCAAAAGCCCTTGGAGAACAATCCTGCCTTAAAGCTATGGGCCGCCGAAAATGTGTTGTCTCTTTCATTTACATTTTGATTAAGTGAAAGTCTCTTAATTGGGGCCATTATCAATACATAAATCTGTAGAGAAAATGAACATGCATTTATAATGCAACCAACATTACATGATTTACTGTTCTTATAGTGTGTAAATACAGAAGGGGAGAAAAAAAAAAAAAGTCTAGCTCTGAGGTCCCCTGGACATGAGGCCCTGTCAGCGACTCACAGGGCAGCTCACACCCTCTGTGAAGGCGAGCCTCAAGCTCCCCGTGTCTCATCCCATCATTATTTCAACTGAACTAGGTCTCCAATTTCAAAACCATCACACACAAATCTGTCTACTCTACTCGACCAATCTTCCTGCGGGGAGGTTTGTGAGTGGTAAAATGAAAGGCTCAAAATGGGTTTCCATACCTGATTGTGGACTTTGTTTGGGGATTTTGGCTACCGCTTGAGGACTGGAGGTGGAGTACATTTGCTGGTTGGCAGAGCTGTGGATGCTGCTGGGAATGGCCGCGGAGACATTCTTGCGAGGCTTCATATCTTGCAGCCACATGGGCGAGGCTTCGAAGGCCTGCATCCTCCTGGCATGGCTGTTGGCGTTGACTTTCAGGTAGGCCTGGGCTTTGTGTTCCTGTAGCTCTCCGTAGTTGGCATCGGTCACCCTGCATTCGTATAAGCCTTCATCCTTTTTCCTCACTTTGGAAATCTGAAGCTTGTGAGAGATGTCATTGCCTTGGACTTTCACTGTCTGAAAAATTGCAGGTAAAAAAAATAAAGTGCTACATCAAACGGTTTTGTTCCCACACTTGCTCCTGAGCTTGCTAATGCTGGAAAATTAAAGGGTCTTAATGGCCTCATAGCCACAGTCAAAGAACTATTTATTTTCTCAACAGTCAAATATGCAGGTCATATTTATCTCATTGCACTAACAACTGGCTTCACAAAATCATGGAATAATTAGTTCAGTCCAGCCAGCGCCAGATTCTATTAGCCATGTGGTCCCCATTTCCCAGGTTCCAGGAGCGGTCCTGCCATTTTTCCAACCACGAGATTGACCTCTGCCTGGATAGCTCAGTCAAATGAAGCACCAACAGAAATATGGTAAATGATTTAGTTTTACAGCCTCTTTTCTTCACTGCAGGCTACAACTCTGAGAGATCACAAAATTGTTTTGTTGCTCACAACAGAGTTTGAGACTGTGTTTTTATCCCCGCACTGGGATGCCTTACTAAAGGTAACTGACAAAAATAGGTGTGAATATTTAACAGTCTACTCAAATGTTTGGTGCAGTCTTACCAATAGTCTTGGGGTGGTATGGCTCAGGGTACAGATTAAGGTCACCTGGAGTCTTATGGTCAGCGTGCATAACCCCTGCCATGGTAGGGTCTTTATGCTACTGGACCTGGAGATGCCATCGATCAGACACTGGTTTGATTTTCAAAATTAAAACTGGCTCTCTTATTTCTTCTAATAATGTTTATGCCAGATTAATAGCAAAATTATATGTAAATATTAAAAGATTATAAGTTTGTATTACGTGTAACATACATGAACACATGTATATCCATAAACATCTTTATCAGAACAGTTAGATTTTACATACATCATATATTATCCATGATAGGATGATGGATTTCATAAGACACTCAGGATTTAAGGATTTGCATGATTTTGGAAGACAGAGAAATGAAGTAAAGAAGGCATACACTTTCAAATGGCCATAAGTAATTAAGAAAACTAGGGAAATGTTCATTGTTTTTTACATACAGAGTTATATATACGAATAGTTATCAGTATTTGAACCATAACCATAGTATGTATTTATTTGTATGCAAAATTACATATTAAGATACTCATACTATGAAAATAATGGGGATTAATAGTTTCAAATATAGTCTCAGTTGAGTCTCCTAATAAAGTTTGAGATAGTTGGAGTACTTATATGATTATTATTTTAGAGAAGAGTAAACTGAGGTTTGGGGGTTTGGGTCCTTGATTCTCAGCATTGACTGTACATTAGAGTCATCTAGGGAGAGTTGTTAGTAAATGGTCTCATTTGGGGGCACCTGGGTGGCTCAGTCAGTTAAGCTCCAACTCTTGATTTCAGCTCAGGTCATGATCTCAGGGTCGTGAGATCGAGTTCCACACGGGGCTCTGCACTGGCCCAGTGGAGCCTGCTTAAGATTCTCTCTCTCCCTCTGCCCCTCCCTCCCCTCTCTCTCCCCCTCTCTAAACTAATGATAATAATAATAAAGAAAATGGCCTTATTTGGATTAATGTGGAAACATTAAGCTTGCATCTCAAGGAGGCACAGCTCCTATCAGTGTTTGATAAAAGCATTCCTGAGAATTCTAAGTTAACAACTGCTGGCTTAAGACAAATGACCAAGGTCACCCGGTTAAACTGGGAATAAACTTCTTTCTATCTCAGTCTGTAACCAGAACTTTTGCTGATTCACTAGATACTATGAACTTTTAGCATAGATAATACTGTTAGTAGTTATGTGCATGATCATGTATCTTAACTGTATGGCTCCCTAGTTCAGGATGTGTGAGGCTATTCCTTACTGGTCTTTGGAGGATATAATCATGGCCAAAGGGTGAAGCATGAATAGTCAGTGAACAATCTAGCCACTACATATATGTATAAAATTGAAATATTTAAGGTAAGTATTGTCAACAATTGATTTTACCAGTAAAACCTTTCTAGCACTGTATGAAAACAATAATTTCTGTAATATCATAATAATTGAATTGAAATATTCTAAAAAGTCAGTGAGTTTATGAATATAAATTGTAGTTTTTGGTTTATGTCTCATTTTTGTTTGATATTTGCTTCCATGTTGAGATTATACACTTACATCACAGAATTTGGTTCTATTAGTACAATATATTTTTATACTTTTAGTTGTGATATAACTCCAATCTTATATGACTTTTTTACTATTGTAACAGCTTCAGAATAAATTTTCTTTTTTAATATAGGTCACTGGATTTTTAGATTCTTAAAATGAATAAATAGTAAGAATATATACTTATATATATTCCTATGTATAGTATATATGCTAAGCAGACCTTGTACTTTCTGACTTTATATAACTATTTCATTTCTAGTAATGAAAACTTGCTTACTATTTATGAATGAGTTAAGCAGTTCTATCAACATAAAGTGATTCTAGGAGGCTTCATTGGTGGTGTAGTAAAAAAAAAAAATACAATTTTCTTTTTATTTCTAATTTCACATAGCATTATTAAAAGTCAAAATACAGGGCGCCTGGGTGGCTCAGTTGGTTAAGCGACTGCCTTCAGCTCAGGTCATGATCCTGGAGTCTCGGGATCGAGTCCCGCATCGGGCTCCCTGCTCGGCAGGGAGCCTGCTTCTCCCTCTGACCCTCCCCCCTCTCATGTGCTCTCATTCTCTCTCATTCTCTCTGTCTCAAATAAATAAATAAAATCTTTTAAAAAAAAAAGTCAAAAAACAACTCTATTTTCAATAGGTCAACCTCCACGAATTATGTTTTATATTTACATTGCCTTATGGTTTTATATTTATATGATTTTGAGCATTGTCATTAGAAATACATTGCATGCATTATGAATCACATTGAAAATTGAGTTGTTTTCAATACAATTTCAACATCGTGTTGAATGCTTTAATTTTTTCCTGCCTAGGAAGATTTTCATAAGTTAGTGTTTTACTTCCTATTAAAGGATAAGTATTTCTGTGATTTTGAATGAATATTAGTATTGCAGTCCTATACTCCTACAGTTATGTAAGTGCCAAAAAGAGTAAGAAGAAAGTGTCACACTCCTTGGCTGGCAAATGATTCTCTAGTAATTGTTTAAATATTTACGATATTGAAATAAATAATTTTATTGTATCAACTCTAAATCTGCTTCAATTTTTATGTACCCGGTAAATAAGAAAGAAAACTGGATCTCGTCCTGCGTTCGTGAAATTGCCTTTTTCCGGGACAGTAAGTTAAAAGGCTTTTAAAAACCGAAAATTCCCCTAATTTTCACCTGGGCCCTGCCTGGCAGCTGACAAAGGCACGCGCCCCCTGTCGCCTGTCGCTGTGATACTCACACTGATCTTGGTCCCGTCGTTGTCCGGGTCTCGGTCGGGCACCAGCTCCACCTGCGGGAGAAGGAGACAATGCTCAGGCTCGGGACCCCGACGGTCCCCGTCCTGATCCGGAACGCAGCCGCGCCGAGCCAGCTCGGCGACACCCAGTCGTGGTAGCAGGAACGTCTCGGTTGGGGTGATTTAGAAAAGAGACCGGCGAGGACCAGCGCAGCCCCAGCCGGCGGGTCTGCCGCCAAGGCCAACGCGGCGCGGGGCGGCGGGACCGCGCGGGGGCGCTGCCGAGTCGCGCGCGCTGGGATGTGGCTCCCGGACACCGCGGGCTGGTGAGGGCTGGACTCCCGGAGGGGGCGCGGGCGCGAGTGGAAGTTTGCGGGGACAGGAGTCTGCGTCTTTGCCCGGCCTGCCTCTCCTCTCTGGGGTCTCTTCCAGATTTTCTTTTTTCGCTTGGGCAAGTCCGCCGCCTCTTTTGCTGAACTGTTCAATCTCGGTTCTGACCCTCTCTCTCCCTCCTCTCCCCGCTGCTTCCCTTTCCCAGTCCCTACTCCTTTTCTCCACACCTCCCCTTCCCCTCCCACCCCTCCCCTCCGCTCTCCTCTCAAGCGTGTTCAAGAGTAGCCTCCGCTCCCCTCCTTCACTCACTCCCTATTCCCTCTACCTTCGCACCTCGCCGCCTCTTTCCACCGCCCCTCCTTTCTCTCTCTCTCCCCCACTTTCTTCCCCTTTCCCTCCCTCCCACGCCCACCTCCCCTTACCCCTCCTTTTCCCTCTTCTCTCTCGCCCCCCTCCTCCCAATCTCTTTTCTCCCAGCCTCAGTCGTGAGAAGAACTGACAGGTGTGTATGTGTGTGTGTGTGTGTGTGTGTGTGTGTGATGGAGACACAGAAAAATCCCTCCCGACCCCACCGTCCTGGAAGGGGGACAGAGTGTCCTGGGCTGTAACGATACAGTAGTCCCCCCCTATTGACAGCTTGACAATAGCCGGTACTAAAAGGAGGAGGTTACTCCCAGTTTTAATCTGGAAACACTCCACAAGCCGACTTCCTCCTTGGTTTTGACGTAATGTCACCAGGACACGTTCCGGCTCACCCCCTGGCATCACTCACGCTAAGAGAGCCAGGCGGGTCCCCAGGGGCGTCCAGTATCCCTGGGTGCACCTAGAGGACCAAGGGGGTGAGTGGGACAGACGCACGCGGCGTTGCGGGCGACGCGACTCTGCTACCTGCGCACCAGCCACCTCGGCCCCGGGCTCCAAGTCCTCGGGCCCCCGCAGGAACCACCACTGGATCTCCAGATACACCGAGGCAGAGCCACTTTGGAAAGCGCAAGACATCTCCACATTCTGCCCCTCGGTCGCCGTCACGTTCCGCGGAAACTCGGTAAATTTTGCTGCAAAACAGAAACGCATCCTTTTGGAATACCCACACCACTCTTGTCAGCGTCTCGTTCCTTGAGAGCTCTCTACATTTTTCCCGGACTTAAAAAAAAAAAAAAAAAAAGGGCAACAAAACCCCTCTGTGACTTCTCGGGCTTTGCTGGTTCCCCAACCCCTTTTCCTTTGCCTCATTCATGTTTATTTTTGGTATCATCCTAAATAACTTTGTTGTTGATGAAGTCCAGGTAATGGAAAGGTTAACAAGCTGCCAAATAACTCACCTCTGTTAGCCAAGTTGCCCATAGTTAGATCCATATACCTTTTGTCAGATTGCAGCATTACCCAAAACTTACAGAGGGATTCAATGAGCTACATTTTTGACAAATCTGTCAAGTTGATATATGGGGAGAGCCTCTTGCTCTAAGTTTCTAAACAACCTATGACTAACTGGTTGTTTCAAGTAATAGAGAATGGATCATGATTACCTGTCAAAATGCACATGCCTGATATATCAAAACAATTACTAGCAACTGTGGTTTTAAGGCCACAGCAGCGAAAGGAGTTGCACACTTTCTAAGCTGTGAACATTTTTTTCTTTCTAGATTAACCTTCATATTTGTTCTCATCAAACTGTATTGTAAATTGCCATATATCATGGCATATAAGAATCACACATCTGATTTTAGTTCAGAGTGAAGACTGTTTTGAAGTCACCAGAGATTTTTTTTTCAGTCTTTTCACTATCAGTCTCGACACTACCTGTCTGCAAATTCAGAGTTAAGGTGAAACTCACAAAAATGAAATGTTCCCTTTCTCCCAAAGGCATTTCTTTAACATGGAATGCTCTGAGTGGTTGTTCTTATCTTGTCTGAGGGATACTTTGTGAAGAACTGATGTTTCCCTAAAAGTAATCCTGGAGAGATTTGTGGCTGATGGAAGTGCAGAGTTACAACGCACACTCGTGGACAGGAGGACTGAGGGGCTGCAGGACTGATTTAGGGTGGATGCTCTTTCCCCCCACTTTTTAAAGAGGCACCATCAGTGTGTCTTTTCAAAATTTTAGGAAATACCAAAACGATCTCAACTGAAGGGGAACTGTATTTATACTTAAAGGAAGAAGCAGATGTTAAAGAAGACATTCTGATGTGAAAATGACTTTTCTGTTTAAGCTGGAAGGAGGAATATGGCATTTCTGCTTGCAGAAGTGATGCAGTCTTTTGGCAGCAGAGATGTGATCTGTTCATGGTGCTGAAATGATCACTGCAGCCTGCGAAGTCCCGAACAACTGGATTCAGCAGGCTGCTGCGGCTTGTAATGCAAGTCGTGCCTTTTTATGGGTCCTCAGAGGACTCTGTCCTTTGATAAACACACATGCAAACGAAGTCGCAAGGACCCAGAAAAAGGAAACTAAACCAATTCTGCCTCCACTGAGGACTGGCAATGGAGAGCCCCCCATCCCCAGCTGTTTGTTTGCCATGATTATGTATGCATGAGTGGTTACCCAGTGCATGCACACAGATACAAGGCACACACACACACACACACACGCAACCCTGTGTTTGCACTTGCCCAGGAACCCACTTCATTGTCAGGCACAAAGTAGATTTGCTCTCAAATCTAGCTTGCCTACTATTTAATAAACTTTAAATAAAAACGCCAAACAGAACACTATTCCACTGTTACTTGCTAAGAATCTCACTACATTTGCTTGGCCGTTCTTGGAATATAGAGAACACACACACACAGAGACACACACACTCCGCAAGCAAATGTATATTTGCCAATGAGCACAGACTTACCTTGAGAAGACAGCCCTTGTTGAACATATAAAACGGAAAAGAAAACAAATCCAACATATGCCAAAAAGATCCCCATCATTCCAAAAGGGGGGGGGTCACATCAGTGTAGCCAACAGCCAAAAAGCCCAAAAAGATAGGAATGCAAACGTATCAGAGGCTCAGTCTCAGAGCCCTGCGCGCGACCCAGCAAACATCCTGCTGCTCACTCCGCGAGGACTGGCTCTGGGGAGAGGGGAGTGCAATTCGCGAAGGTTAAAACCAGCTGGCTCGGATTCGGAGAGGCTTCGAGTCCACACTCGGGCTTGTAGCGCGGGGAAGTGCCTCCGCTGCTTCGCTGCCTGCTTTCAGCTACCTGGCAGCTCGTCCAACGTCAGCCCGCTGCTCCGGCTTGCGTGATCACTGCCCTCCCTAAACGCCGAGCCAGCTCGGGAAGTGGGGAGTGGGCAAGGGGGGCGGGCTGGAGGACTTCACCGGGCTCGCCGCGCCGCAACTTTTCCCTCTAATGGCTGCGATGATGCCTTTAACTCTCTGCGCGCCGGACGGCTCCCCACCTGCCAGGAACGCGGGCCGTGCAGCCCGCGGCAGGCTCGGGGCTTGGCGGCTCCGTCTACGTTTTCTTTCTGGAGAGCAGGAGCATTTATTTTTTTCCAATTTGCCCTTTTTCCCCATCGATTGAATCTTTCTTGCCTCGGCAGACTGGATCGCTCGCGCTTAAGAGGACAATACAGTTGTAGGATTGCGGTGTAGGATTGCTGGGGGCTGGGAGCTGGAGATTTGGGAAGGAAGTTGCGGCATTGTTGAAGGTGGGGAATGGGATGGGGTGAAGGAGACTGCTTTGGGGCGATGAAAACAGTCATTTGAGGGAAATGTCGCTTAACCAGTTATTAACTGCTTTAACTAGAATGATCACATGCTATTATTCCTCACGAATTTATTGCTGAACAGCCTCCCGTGGAGGAGAAACAGCTTGGGCAGGCACCATACCACTCCTGCTGGCAAATGGAAAAGACAAAAAGTAAAAAGTCACGTAGTGAGAGAATTTTCCAGAAAGAAAAGCCCATCATAGTGTGATTACTTTGATTTTATTTTATTATGATTTTTTAAATTCATACACCCTTCTGCCTTTCCTGCTGTCATCTGTGTTGTGGAATGGGGGAGGGGTTTTAAGTACCAGTAAGGTCTTCATTGCATGATTTTTCTTTTTGTTTATTTGCTTTTCTTTTGCATAACAATAACTAATGTTCCTTACGATACATGAATAAAGAATATTATTTTAGGGGGAGAAAAAGCACAGTAAGTTTTAGGATTTGGAACAAATCCACTTATGTGCCCTGGAGAGGGTTTGAGATTGAGATATTCTGTTTCTTATTAAGAATCTACAAACAGTATGTTAAAGACTCCATTTGTCCTTATGAAGTCCAACCATTAGCCAATGAATTTAAATCTTTTCGACAAAATTAAAATCATTTGCCATCCAAGCAGAACACCAGATATTTTATTCCCATTATTATTTCTATGCAACTATACCACAAATCTTCAAAATTATTTCAAAATATGACTCAGCCTTAACAATGCTGTCAGGAAACTAGTGCAATATATGTATTTTCATTTTACTGATAAAGAATTTGTAGTTGGCTAATTCCTTCACTGACCAGAAAGAAATTAACCTTATCAGAGCTGTTGGATTTCTAAACCACTTATCCTTCTACTGCTGAACACAGCAATAACTTAAATGATCAGAACATATTGTAAAATACAATAGTATTTATTTTCTGAAGATATATTTACCTTTCACTATGGGTAGAGACAGAGTATAAGATTTATAAGATTTGGAGAAAGTCATGGGGAATATTTTACCTCTGTTCATGTTTAGGCCAACAAGACTCCATATCCTTCTTGTATTGAGCAAAGGATTCTGAAGTATGTCATTTCAAGAAAATAAGTCTCTTTACCTCCAAATACTCTCTCATGGAGAATGTGTTCAGAATATAGAAACAATCCAAGTTAATATACTTACCCCATCCTTAACATTATTTGGAAAATAAACAAAACTTTGCAGGTATTAGTTGCAGAGGTTACTTGTCTCCAGCTTTAAATTTTATCCCTAACAAGATATGCTCAATGTTTATTTCACGGTTTTAGAGTTAGTTGAAGCATTTGACATAAACACGAGATTAATATGTCATGAAAATGTCCTGACTTCAAGGTTATCTGCTGTTAGAACAGTTTCCAATATAAAGAAAAGGGCATCCATTTTAAACAAGGGAAGTTCTGAATTTATTTAGCAAAGCACCTGAAATTCTTTCAAAGGGAGCTTGATCTTGTAACTATAAAAATACAATAAAAATAAGTTGAAAAAGTGTTAAAGTGTGAGAAAAGCTTTTATAAGACAGATAAACTGTCAAACTATAAGCATTTAAGCAACAAAAGAAAGAAAAAAGAAAAGAAGAAGAAATAAAGTAACAAGGAAGACAAAATTGGAAAAGGATTTATGTTCTTTTCCTTCTGAAAAATGCCTGATTGGTATTTTATTTTCAATTTTGCCAAGATAGACCAATAATTTTATCTTAAATATCATTTATATTGTGTGTATTATATTATATTGTATGAATTGATACTATTGTATAATTTCAAGGACTATAAATAGTGTTGGTAAACACACTTGCATTATTTCCTTTAGAACATTTGCCTTATTAAAGCCAAAAATGTTTCTATATTAACAGTTTGAAATCATAAAAAAAGTTTAATTAAATAGTAAATATATCTAATATATCAAAATGTCACAGTTCTGAGACAAAGTCCCACTATTTTTATAAGTCCTTATAAAACACCACATTCTCCTATAAAATTGGTGGTAACTTACCAGGATGGATTACTTGTTTGCATCCAGAAATGGGAGAGACATTTCCTTCCCATTTCTCCTTTCCCAAAATGGTCATTGCTGGTGTCTTACCCTATAAAAATGACTGCAAATCTCTTCTTCAAACAAACAAACACCTTTCTGTGAACTAATCCTCCAAAAATAAAATCTTAAATCTCATTTTTTATTTTGTTTTTTTGTCTTCTAAACTAACATTTGTTTTTTTTTTCTATTTTAAAATTTAAATATTTGTATCACCACGCTATTTTCCCCCTAAAATATGTAATAGAAATTCTTATTTGAAGATGCTTCTTCCTTGGGTATAAGTCAATCTTTGAGTTCATTTCATTGTCTTTCTTTTGGTATCTTATTTAGATTGCACTGCACTCTTTTCTTGTATATAAAAACTTGTTTAACTTTATCTTGCAAACACTGCTGACTTATGATGTCCACAGTCTTTCCTAAACACTTTCAGAGCCTTTGATCCACCCAAGAGCTAAGCAGGAGAGGGGTTCTTCAAGATCTGTGATTGTCAACTGCATTACCCACTTCTCCTAAGACAGCTTTGGGGCATTTGTTCACTTTGAACTTGACGAGAATCACCATATTTCAATCCCAAAGGCTCATGATAAAATTACTTTCCCTATTCTACTTGCATAATCTGTCCTAAATTGGGGCTTAAGTGCCCAATGTAAACTTTTAAAATTGTCTCAATAATTGGAAAACCCCAAATTAAGTATTTTATTTAGAAATAACCTTTAAAATAGAACCATCTAAGAAATTAGAAGATCATCCTTGTGGATCCAGAAGCATAAGCTTAATTTCTTCACATCTCTGGCAAGCGGTTTAGTTGAACTGCTCATAATTTCCATCCATGCACCAAGAGGTTCATTCTACTGTGTTCTCAAACATGGTCTTTGGAGGAGCTTAAGACTGCATAGAAGAGACTATTTCAGGGCCTTGAGAAATATTTTCACCTGTAACCTCATGCCTAGAGTTTTTTTTTTTTTTCTAACTTGGGGAAATAAAAGGAAATAGACCTCTTTAGATATGGAAGCAATATAAAAAATCCACAGAGAAACTCTTTCAACAGAAGAAAATAAGAGTCAGGAGAAAGTCACTAACTCGTATTAACTGAAGATGAGCTTTTAAAATTTGTTTTCTGTTGAATTATAGAAGCCGATGCCCTGGTAGTGCTGGGTTTACTGGTCTCCACATGTCACATTTTCAAAGATATGAGAGAGTCAAGAGCAAGATAATAACAACAGAAACAACTTATAAATGACATCTCTTTCTCTACATGTATATAGCATGTATTCCTAAAATGAATGAATTTCAGAAATGGTATAGAGCTTAGTAAGCAATCAATCCAAACTGCTCATTCTACATATGACAGGCCAGGGACTACAAGTAATGACTGCTCACTTGCGTCACAAAACCAAATCAAGACTTTCTTTCGTCAAGATCCTAAGATCCACAATGCTTACAACAAAGGATTGAGGGTTAAATATCCTAGGGCAAGCAAACAAAACTTGTTCATGCTCTTAGCTCTATAGGGTATATTGAAAAAGTGACCACTAAAAAGAAAATCAATTGCACCCAAACTCTCTCCTAGATGCTACAAAACAAGTCACTTGAAATTCCAGATGCTGAGAATAGTCAGTGAATTTCCTCCACACAATTTCTGGTTGTCTCATATTTTGCATCTTATAAAATAAACAATTCGGAGAGGAAGAATAACCAGCGGTCTTTGGAAGTGATCAGCATTGTAAATAGCCAGGTGGCCTAGATTGACTAACTGCCCATTTTATGGCTACTGGTCATTTTAGTCTTCCACATGGCATTTCTCCCTTTTTCTTTTCCTTTAATGCATGACCAAAATATAAATTACCTAGATCTAGCTTATATTCTGTGAATCTCTATGTAACTTTGTAGTTGCAGTTCACAAAGTCAGAACTCAAATTATTCATGAGGTCATGTTATGTCATTTTCAAACTGTAATATCTGGTCTAGATGTGACCTCCAGAAACGGCAAAAGGAAGTGTCATATTTTCTGTAAAAGTTAATATCACGATCTGCTTAGATGTCCTCCCCAAAACTCATGGACCCTTACCTTTATCTTATTTTTCTCTTGTGAAAGATTAAAATGGGCTCATAATCAAACATAAGTTGTGTCTGTTAATTTCCTAATTAGCAAAAGAAGTTAACGTGGAACTAGGTGCCTACCCTTAGTAAAAAATCTAAAAAATCTACAGCTAAAAGCCATGAAGTTAGAGAAGTTGAGGCTGCTGTAGCTGCATCTACCATCTCTGGAATGTTTCTTCTTGCTTCAAAATTATGCCGCAGTCAGTTGAAACTTGGGGTTTGTGATATTTCTTAATTTCAATATATGCTTTCTTTCATTAAAAATCCCATGGGTTTGATTAGACATGAATAATTACATTCTACATCTATTTTTGTGCAACAGATAATTATTTGGGGGAAAGAAAACCAAAATACAAGAAAAGCAGCAATTTTTGGTAGAGTCCATAATTCTAAGCTTGTCCATGATTCTTTGCCTATATTTACAGTATGCATGAAAGTAAATAATAACTTATAATAATGCTACTGAACATCTTTCAAGGAACGAAGCAATTTACAAACATTTGACTAGCCTTACATTTTTAAGTATACATATTTCCTAATTCAAAACATTTTTAAGTATACATGTTTTCCAATTATTGAATATTACAGACTGGGTTCAAGCTTCCCTGTAGCATTTATTATCTCTATGACCTTAAGCAAGTGTCTTATCCTCCCCGAATGTCACCCAGTTGCCCTGTGAATAACAGTTCCTGTTTTATACTTT
>NC_138380.1:87290307-87342734 GCF_054177405.1 Leptonychotes weddellii
TTAGAAATTAATGTTTCAGTATTTTATCTTACTGGAAGTAATCTAGACATTAAATGTATTCCCAGCATTTAATTTAACTTAGCAAAATTCTAAGAGTGGAAGTTATCAAAGAGATTTAGAAAACTACACATACCATAAAATAAATATTGCTGAAAAGTTCATTTATAAACTTTTATCTTACATTTATTTAATTCATTTGTTCTTAACAATTATGTTTAGATTAGTCATGACTATTTCATGAGTTATCAAACAGCTAACCATTATCTTAAGTTATTTTCTTGCTGATAAATCCTGTAACAGAGATGACATAAGCTTATTAGGTTTTAGTAAACCTAAGTAAGATAAAAATATTTTATTTGATGCTGATAACACTAAAGATATGTCTGTATTGATTAAACCAATGAACCTAAACTAGCTTTTATTTACCAAAAATTATCTTATATCATGTGAACTTGAAAAACACCTGGATTAGTGCCTACTATAGATCTGAGATTAGGAATGCTTAATTTATAAATGCTTAATTTTAAGCTAATTAAATAGAGCTCTATTACAAATCGATTTTAGCACTGCCATCCAGAGGGGAAAAAGTATCACATAGCTATGACATACATGCATAGACATACATACACATACAGACAAATGCAAAGAGACCTCACTGTTACTAATATTTGTTGAGAAGATTTTTCCTTTGTCCAATTTCCAAATACTCCCTCTCTCTCTCCCTCTCTCTCTCTTTTTTTTCCCCTTCAGATGAGAAAACTCTCCCTAGAGTTTCCATTTCAAAAAATGACTCTTAGGTCCTAGAGTAGGTGAGTGTAGAAAATCTACCTCACAAAGGCACAGAGAAAACAACCAAGTTTCTCCAAAAACGACTTTGGTTTCCTAAAGGCAATACTTATAAGTCTCCTAAGGTAAAGAAGGGGGGGTTCTGGGATTGGTAGAAAGAACAGGTTGACTGAATTGTTTCTGGGTTTGTGTTTCTGGTTTTGCAAATATTTGTAAGCTAGGGACAGTTGTTTTTAATCTCTCAAGGAATTGGGTTGCAACTTAAATGATCTAGGTTGATCTACCCATCCAACTACATTATCCTCAATTTGTTTCATTCCCTCTGGGCACATAGCTTTATTTCAGCTTAGAGTAAAAGGACTAAAAAAAAAAAAAAAAAAAAAAAAAAGTCCTATCAAGCTCTGAATATCAGCTTCCAAACTATTTACCAGTCTAGTGAGAACAAGTAAACTCACCAGTCTGTGAGGCTGAGTAGAAGAGCGGGCTTATAGGGCCTGCATTTTTCCCTATGGTTTTTCCTCCTTATGACAGTCAGGCAGAGACAAAGAAAAACAATGACCATCTCTGGGAGGAAAAGGATCAATAAAAACCTAGAGTACTTACAACAGAACTTTACAGAGTCACTATATCCAAGGAACTTGTTCCACAAATAGTCTCTCCTGATAATCTAAATCTAGAAAAAGAAAAAGGATTCTCACCACTATCACTTCCACTGCAGGTAGAGATCCAGGAGCCTGACATGATAAGAATGCTTACCTCCTGCTGTCACTTGTAAGACCAAGATCTCTTTGCTGTAGCAGCATCAAAGCCAGCAGTGTCTAGTCAGTGAAATATTCTGCTGACTATACCAACTGCTGAGGAAGGAAAAAATTTCCTCTACCTTTCTGAATTCTTTAGCTGGTCTAAAAATCATGTTAACATAAAACAGATCAACAGGAGAAAAATAAATTGAATTACATATGTTCAGGGACCCCATAAAAATATGAGGCACAAGGGCAAGCCAGGCTATTGAGGCTTATATGTCATCTTGAGACAAGGAATGGGATAGAAACCTGGGACTTTAAAGGAGAGGAGGGTGATTCACAGGATAAGAAGAACAGATGTTTGTGAATTAGATATTTGTCCTGCCATAGAGATAGGTCATTCAGATAAAAGTTATCTCTTAGTAATAGCTCTCTTTCTAGGCCAGGTCCCTTATCTAATTTATTTTAGGTGGTTTAAGGTTGAGGTAAAAGTTTTTCTTGAGTCTGCTAGGTCTTGATTGCCTTCAACTCAAAATAATCCATATGCCAAAGACATACCCTTGGCACATTTTGGAGGATTTGTTCTGAACCCTGTCAAAGCACTTGTATTTGTGTTGAAGAATGTGTGGGTATAATGAGAATTTGATAGTGCAGTTGAGAAAGTTTTTTTAAATAGCAAAAATTCCCATCTGTATTTTTTAAAAATTTTTTGAATAAATTAGTTTTTAGTGTGTTTGTGGGCTTTTGATGAATTTTGTGCTCAGGTTTTTTTTTTTAAAGGTTTTATTTTTAAGTAATGTCTACATACAACATGGGGTTTGAACTCACAACCCCAAGGTCAAGAGGTGCATGCTCTACTGACTGAGCCAACCAGGTACCCCTGCTCTGATTTTTTTAAATGTAGTAAACATTGTAAAACAAATACTGGAGGTTACAAAAATTGTACAACTTTAACATTTACATTAGCTTTCCATTAATTTGTCACATTACTTGGCAAAGATTTGGGATTCTCTCTCTCTTTTTTTTTTTTTTAATATTTTTGAAGACTTTGGCGAGTACTCAATAAAATAAAATATATGAATGTATAATAGAGAATCTGACAACTTGAGTGACATTAGGAAATAACCAGTCCTTACTAAATAATCTAAAAGATGTAAGGCATTTATTTAAATATAAATTCATATAAAGGGGTTAATACTCAAAATGCAAAAGGAACTCATGCAATTCAATAGCAAAAAAAATCTGATTGAATATTAGGCAAAGGATCTGATAAACATTTTTTTCAAAGGGGGCTGGGTGGCTCAGTTGGTGAAGCATCCAACTCTTGATTTCAGCTCAGATCATGATCTCAGGGTTGTGAAATCAGGCCCATGTTGGGCTCCATGCTGGGCATGGATCCTGCTTGGGATTCTTTGTCTCCATCTCCTGATGCCCTCCCCCTGTCTAAAAAACAAAACAAAACAAAAAAATATTTTTTTTCAAAGAAGACATACAGATAGCCAACAAATACATGAAAAAGTGATCAACAGCACTCATCATCAGGGAAATGCAAATCAAAACCACAATGAGATATCCCTTCATACCTGTTACTGAATGTCTATTATAAAAAAGATGAAAAAACTGTTGGTAAAGATGTGGAGAAAAAGGAACACTTCTGTACCACTGGTCGGATTGTAAATTGATGCAGACACTATGGAAAACAACATGGGTGTTCCTCAAAAAACTAAAAATACAACTATTATATAATCCAGCAATTCCATTTCTGGGTACTTATCTGCCAGAAGTGAAAACATGAACTCAAAAAGCTATATGCACACCCTCCCTATGTTTCTTGAAGCATTATTTTTAATAACAAAACATGAAAAAGCCTGTGTCCACTGATGGATGAATGAGGAAAAAATGTGATACACGTACACACAAACACACACATACACACACACACACAATGGAATGCTATCCTGCCATAAAAAAGGCTGTCACTTGCAACAGCATAGATGGACCTTGAGGACATTTCACTAAATGAGATAAGTCAGAGAGAAAGGGACAAATACTGTATGATCTCACTTATATGTGGAAGCTAAAACAAACGAATAAACCACCACCACCACCAAAAAACCCCAAGCTCTTAAATACAGAGAACAGATCGGTGATTGCCAGAAGTGGGGATTGGAGAATGGATAAAGTGGGTAAAGTTGGTCAAATATATATGTCTAGTTATAAAAGAAATAAGTCCTGGGTGTGTAATGTACAACATGGTGACTATAGTTAATAATATGAAATTATATATTTGAAATTTGCTAAGAGGGTAGATCTTAAAAGTTTTTAACACACACAAAAAAACTGTAATTATGTGCGGTGATGAATGCTAACTAGACTCATTGTGGTGAAATTTTTCAATATATACATATATCAAATCAAAATAAACAAGTGAATATAAAAATAAATTATATATATCTATAGCCTTATCTATCAATTGATAGATAGATATGGATATATGATAGGAAGAATACTGCATGCTAAAAAGTTAGAATTTTCTTTTTTTTTAAAGATTTTATTTATTTTAGAGAGGGGGGGAGGGGCTGAGGGAGAAGGAGAGAATATCCAGCAGACTCTGTACTGAGTGTGGAGTCCAAATGTGGAGCTCAATCCTGTGATCCTGAGATCATGACCTGAGCCAAAACCAAGGGTCAGTGTCTTCGCTGACTGAACCACCCAAGCACCCCCAAAACTGGAATTTTCTAAAAGTGTACTGAGAGGAACAATTTCTCAGCCTAAAGACTTTTCTTAGTGGCCAAACAAGAAAATGGAAAAAAAAACCCAAAAACCCCAAAACAAAATACCCATCCAACTAAAAGAGTTACCAAAATAAAACTCCATGAAAGTGGATGGAGTGTTAGAATTTTAAAGGGAGACATTGTTGAATTTGAAAGTAAAAAATATTGAATAAAGTGTATTCAACATGTTTTTTAAATTTGTTTAATTTATATTTTTAATAATAAAATATTTCAAAAACAGAAAAATCTGGAAAATACAAAAGCAACATAATACTTGTCAGGCAGATGTGGCGTTCTTTATCATATTTGCTTCAACTCTTTCCCTCTTCTAAAAAACGAAAGGGGGAGCCTGGATGGCTCAGTCAGTTAAGGGTCTGACTCTTGGTTTCAGCTCAGGTCATGATCTCATGGGTCATGAGATTGAAGCTGCATCAGGCTTCCTGCTCAGTGGGGAGTCTGCTTGAAGAATCTCCCCGTCTGCCCCTCCCCCCTCTTGCCCACTCTCTCTCTTTCAAATAAATGAATTCATCTTTAAAAATAAAAATAAAAACAAAAAAGTTACAATTAGAAGTTAAAAATCCCTACAATTCCCATCACGTTTTTTAAAGATTTATTTATTTATTTGAGAGAGAGAGAGAGAGAGCGTGCGAGCACACTGGAAGGGGGGGCAGAAGGAGAGAATCTCAAGCACACTCCCCACTGAGCCCAATGTGGAGCTCCAGCTCACAACCCATGAGATCATGACCTGAGCCGAAACAGAGTCAAATGCTTAACCAACTGAGCCACTCAGTCTCCCCTCCCATCCCATTTTTGTCTTTCATTATTTCTTATTTGAAGACTATAACTTTCATTTATGTTTAATGTAATTCCTATCCATATATATATCTCAATAATATAATTTAATTATTTAAAAAATTCTTAAACATTATTACATTGAACGCATCGTGTTAGAACTTACCTTTTCAACCCAAACCCACAACTATATAAAGTTAAGGGTGCCTGGCTGGCTCAGTCAGTAAAGCATGAGACTCTTGATCTTGAGGTTGTAAGTTTGAGTCCCATGTTGGGTGTAGAGATTACTTAAAAATAAAATCTTTACCAAAAAATCAACAGTATAAAGTGGAAGAAAGAATCAATACATATATTAACTCTTTCAGATGGCTAGATTAAATGGATATTACTGGATTGATACAGTTTAACAATGGTTCCCTTTGCGTATTTGAGTTTAATGGTAACATTTTTATTTTTGTAATGTATTTTTAAATTTATTATGATAGATTTTATTGCTTTCATAATTAAAGTACATATGCATATACATTTGAGAATAACAGACAAATCTATATAAAAAAGAATTCTAAAAAAATTCTAATAACACATTCTTTATAAAATTATGAATTGCAAAATGGACTCAAAGAAGAAAATGTGAATAACCATGGAAGAAATGCTTACAAATCAGTAATGATTAACTAGTTATACCCTTCTGCTTCTCTCCCACACTACTCTTTAGAGTTATCTCACCATGGTAGTTTTAGATCTGTTCTTAAAATATCAAGAGTCAGAAAATTTCTGTTTCAGAGAATAGAAAAGGCTTAAATGCATCCAAATCATTTCACAAAGTGAAATTAATTTTGTATCAATCTAATCTGACAGCATAATTACATTACAATTATTACAATTTAATTACAGTAACTGCTCAGTATTATACAAACATTTTATAATTTACTTCTGCAATTAAGGTATGGTTTAAAGGAGATTTTTTAAGTACACAAGATTGTTTTGTGGGTTTTATATAATATTAATGTTAACCTCATTTTTGATGTGTTGATGTTGGACAACAAGAAAAGCATGTTTGTGTGGTGTTTCTTGCAGTAGGAGCTTCATAATACAATATAGCATAAATATAACATCTTCTGTTAATCCTGCTGAAACACAGCTTTTCGGTGACTAGCCAATCCTTGGTGTATGTGGTGATGACAGTCAAATGAACTGGAGGGACTCTTACTATTGAAATGTTTTCTTCAATCATGTAATCCTTACAGACTTTCATGATGTTCTATCAGAGTTCTCTTCCATAGCATTGACAATCCTTTCCACAGGGTACCGTATGTAATGAGCCTTAATGGTCCTTATGACTCCCGGATCTAGAGGCTTAATTAGACATCTTGTGCTTAGGGGCAAGTAGACCACGTCAGCACCTTTGGTGTTGAACTCATGGGGTTCTGGGTGGCCTGGAAGGTTGTACAGTATTGAAAGAGCTTTAAAGAGCAGTCTCTTACTGGCAAGGTACTTTCTGACTTCCTGACTTCAGGAACAATACATCAATGGAACCAATCCAGGAAAAGGGTTCTTGTTGTCCAGGCCTTCTTGTTATACAGCCAAAAGACTGGCAGCTGGTATTTATCTTTTCCCTTCAAGGCTTAAGTGTTAGCAGCTTTATAGATAAGGACAATTTTGATTTCAAACCCAGCTGCATTTACACAAACAGGAGATTCAACCTATTCCTTCTTGCCTTAATTGCCTTCTTGCCTTAATTGCTTGCTTCTCGTCCTTACTGATAAATGTCTTGTGACACTCTTTTCCAGAATAGGGTATTTTTTGTCTGCATTAAAAACCTGTTCAGACAAATACTCTTCCAATGCTTTTCTTAATGGCATCTGGGAACTCCTCTGCAGCCTCTTGGTCCTGTTATCTTGACATTTTTAAAGCCAAACATCTTCCCCAAATTATCAAACCATCCTCTTGCTAACATTAAATTCTCCAGCTTTTAGATCCTTCACCTTCCTTTTGCTTAAGTTGTCATATAATGAATTCACTTTTCTCAAATTTTATTAGAGTCTATAGTTATGCCTTTCATATAGCAATCCTGTGCTCACTTAAAAGCTGCATTTTTAACAAAAGATAGCAAGGTATTTTGCAAAAAGTGCAATGTTTTTGTACCTGCTGGTGTAGCTGCAGTGATTGCTTCACAAATTTCCTCTCCTTTATCTTTCTTTCTTTTTTTTTTTTACAACGGTTTTTATGTTGAATTCATTTACCTTGCAATGGCAGGAACTGCGTCTGCAGACCTCAATCTATAGTACATATCAAGCAACTCAACTTTTTCTTGTAATGTTATGACTTTGCTTCTTAGGAGAACTTCCAGCATCACTAGTGCATGGGTCCTATGGTCTTATTTAAGGTTTATGGTGTTGCACTAAGCACAATGAAAAAATGCCAGAGACCATGGGACATCACTTTTTACTGTGATACGCAACTTACTGGAGAGACGAACTGATCACATGGAGATGATTAGCGTCACATGGCATTTTAAGCAAATGCTCACAACATCATAATAGCAACAGGAGGTGGCTACAAAAAATTAGTATGGTAGTATGTATGTACTACAGATTAATATCATGCAGTTATGTTTTACTACTGCATCTTTACCTTTCTTTACATTTCTCTCGACGGTCGATGGCACTATGTATGGTCAATAAGTGTGTGCACAAGTTTTGAGAAATTTTACTTTTTATAAAATATTTATATACATTTTGTGGTCATAAGTGATAAAATAGACTAGTATCCACATATGTTTCATGTATTCATGACATAACTTTTTCTTAATTTTTTCAATATTTCTAGGCTACAGGATGGGTTTGTGAGTTTTTCCAAATTACTGCAAATCTCCAAAAATGTTTCCAATATATTTATTGAGAAAAATCTGTTTATCGCTGGACTCATGCATTTCAAACCGATATTGTTCAAAGGTAAATATGTATTAAATAAGGAGTCTTTATTTTTTTATTTTTTTATTTTTTAAAGATTTTATCCATTTATTTGAGAGAGAGAATGAGATAGAGAGAGCATGAGAGGGGGGAGGGTCAGAGGGAGAAGCAGACTCCCTGCTGAGCAGGGAGCCCGATGTGGGACTCGATCCCGGGACTCCAGGATCATGACCTGAGCCGAAGGCAGTCGCCTAACCAACTGAGCCACCCAGGCGCCCAAATAAGGAGTCTTTAAAGAGAAATATACATGAAACAATGAAGTGATCAGTTATATAGTGATCAGTTGATAAAAATGCTGTGACCAAAGCCTCCCAGAAAGCTAACTCTGTATTGTCCATAAAAGCAATAATTTAATGTTAAATTCAATTATTTAACATTTAATATTTAAAGTCACAGTGACTTTATAGAATAACCAGAATTGACTGTACTAAGAAATCACTAACTAATAAAATGGTGGCGTGTCTATATTACTATCAGAAAAATCAGATTTTAAAGTGAGAAGTGTTTCTAGAAATAAAGAGGGAGATTTTATAATGATAAAAGTGTCAATTTAACTAGAAGGAATGAAATCATAAATATGCATGCATCTAAAAATATCAAAATAGGAGTGCCTGGGTGGCTCGGTTGGGTTAAGCGTCTGACTCTTAATTTTGGCTCAGGTCATGATCTCAGGGTCGTGAAATCAAGTCTTGATCTCAAGTGGGACACTCTTGTTGTCCCTCCTCTGCTCATGCTTTTTCTTTCTCTCTAAAATAATAATAATAATAGTAATAATAATAATATCAAAATATATGAAATAAAAAGAGAATAAAAGGAAAAATAGATAAATCCATAATCATTATTAGAGATCTGAACCCTTTGCCTCAGTAACAGAACAAGCAATTTCAAAATCAATAAAAAATATAGAAGATTAGAGCAGCATGATGAAATAATTTGACTTAATTGACTCATACAGAATACCACCTCCTACAACTGTAGATCAACATTCTTTTCAAATACACATAGACACATGGATCCTCTACCAAAATAGACTACATGAAAGATCACAGAGCAAGTCCTAACAAATGTCAAAGGAATGGAATAATAGATCATAAGCTCTGATTATAGTACAATTACACTAATAATCAAAAACTATTCTGTTAGAAAATCCTAGAAGGTTGAAAGTTAAGCAGCTTTAAACTTTTAAATAACCTGTAGGTTACCAGAGTAATCACAATAATAATTTGAAATATTTTTAAATAAAAGAGTTTAAAAAAACAGGCACATCAAATTTTAGAGATACAGCTGAAGCAGTGGTTAAGAGGAAATTTATGGCTCTTAATGCATATATGAGAAAAGAAAAAAAATGTTGAAAACCAACAATCTCAAGAAGTGTAAGAGGCATCAGATTAAATCATCAAAATGGAATAAAATATAAAGATTCAAGAAAAAAAATTGGAATGCAAAGAAGACATACAATAGAGAAACTCAACAAAGAAGCTAAAACTTGTTCTTTTAAAAAAAATGCAGTAAAATTAATGAAACTATAGCAAGACTGGTATAGAAAAGAACAGAAAAGGAAACGCAAGTTGTCAATATCAGAAATGAAACAGAGATATCACTATAAATCCTGTGGACATCAAACCAATAAGGTAATATAGATACCTATGTGCAAATAAATTTGATAGCATAAATAAAATGGAAAAATTCACTGGAAACATGTTTTATCAAAGCCAATACAAGATGAAATAGAAAAATTGAATATACCATATCTGTAAAAAAGTTGATTCTGAAGACATTTTCAAGGTTAGTGACTACCTTCAGTAGTCAATTTTTCCCAATATTTAAGGAAGAAATAGTACCAATGTTACACAAATTCCTCCAGAAAATAGAGAAAAATGGTAACACTACCATCTCATTTTATGACATTAGCATGATCTTGATACCAAAATCTGACAAAAAAGAAAAATCACAAGTGATCGCTCTTAGAAACACAGGGGCATAAATTCTATACAAATCTTTTAAAAATGAACCCTATATGAATAGGTTAACATACCACAATGGCATTGGGCTTATTAATAGAAAATAAGTTTGGTTTAAAATTTTAGTATCAGTTAATAATCAAGAAAGAAGACCAACCATATGATCATCTCGTTAGATGCATAAAAACTAGGAATAGAAGAAAATTGATCTGATCTGATTACCAGACTTCCTACCAAAGGTCTACATCTAACCTTACACTAATTGGCAAAATATAAAGGATTTTCCCTATCTTTGTAAGCATAGTGCAGACTTACTTAAATTTTTGATATTTTGTTTCTCATGGGTTATTTGCATTTTTATTTTTCAAACTACTTCATTAAATATTATTTCTCTTGATTACTGAATTTTTAAGTGTCCTTCCTCTTAAATTTTATACGTAAGTTATTATTTCACTTGTCTTATCCTAGTCCTGACCCTGTTATCAGGGAGATACAAATTAAAACCATAATGAGGCACCTGGGTGGCTCAGTCATTAAGCGTCTGCCTTCGGCTCAGGTCATGATCCCAGGGTCCTGGGATGGAGTCCCACATCAGGCTCCCTGCTCCGCGGGAAGCCTGGTTCTCCCTCTCCCCCTCCCCCTGCTTGCGTTCCCTCTCTCGCTGTGTCTCTCTCTGTCAAATAAATAAATAAAATCTTTAAAAAAAAAAAAAAGTAAAACCACAATGAAATATCGCTTCAGACTCACAGGGTGATTAAATTAAACAGAGACAAAACCAAGTTCTGGCTATGATGTAGAGAAATGGAAACTCTACACGGTTGGTAGGAATGTAACATGGTACAGCCAAGTGGAAAACTTTCCAGGATCACTAAAGCTAAATATACACCTGCTCTATGACTCAGCAATCTTACTCTTTGGTATAGACCCAGGATAAATGAATGCATATGTCTGTCAAAAGGCTTGCATAAGAATTCTCACAGCAGCCTTATTCCTAATAGCTCCAAATAGGAAAAAATCCAAATGCTGTCTAACATACAGTTGGGGATAAAGAGTGGTATATTCACATAATGGATACTGCACAATAAGAAAGAGCAAACTGCTGCTACACAAAACAACTTGAATAAACTGCATTGCTGCAATATTTAGGAAAAGAGATTAGACATACTAGCTTACTAATGAATGCTTGTGTTTATATGAAATTTGGGTACAGGCAAAACTAATCGAATGATAGAAGCCAATGGTTTTCTCTATGGTAAGGGGGATGGTTGACAGGAAAAAGCATGAGGAATCTTTTGGGGTGATAGAAATGTACTTTATCTTCATTGGGTATTGCTTAAATATGTATATATTTGTCAAAATTCATGAATTGTAATTAAGGTTGTATATTTTCCTATATGTAAGCTATGCATCATATATTTATTTTAAAAAGCAATACATTTATATTTTAGGAAGTTAGGAACTTATTGCTCAGATTGAGCCATTCTTTAATCTTATTAAATTAAATCTATTTTAGAGAAGAGAGATTGAGTGCCTGGTACTTGTTTTCAATCTTTGTCTCTAAGATGATTTTGATAGCCCCTAACATGGAAACAACCATACAAGTTCAGAGGGCTTTATTTGTCTTTCTAACAGCTGGTTCTCCACTATAATTCCATAAACTCTGGACTTAAGAGCTATAAATTTAATTTAGAAAAATGATCTCTAAAACTAGCTTTTACACCTATTTGTGCTGATGTTCTAGAGCATAATAGAACAAACAGAAATTTTAAAAACTCGATTAAAGCTCTATAAAAATAAAAGAAACAAACAATGGCAGAGTTCTTTGGAAAATGGGAGGTACATTTAAGGAACCATGACCAAAAGAAAGGAAGAGAGGAATTGAGAACACATTAAAGGTTAATCTGGAGTAAACAAGCACTCTAAAACTCATTTAAAATGTGCATATTTCACCACCAATGTTCTGTGACTTAATTATTTTAATTAATTAATTAATTAATTAATTTATTTATTTTTAAAATTTTATTTATTTATTTGCAAGAGAGAATGAGATAGAGAGCGCATGAGAGGGGGGAGGGTCAGAGGGAGAAGCAGACTCCCTGCTGAGCAGGGAGCCTGATGTGGGAGTCGATCCCAGGACTCCAGGATTATGACCTGAGCCGAAGGCAGTCGCTTAACCAACTGAGCCCTGTGACTTAATTATTTTAAAACAATAGATGAAATACTCATGTCTTTAGCCACTTACATATAGTCTCAGAGGTCATCAAAAATAATTATTCATTGTTCTTTTTCCACTTACTTCCCAGACCAGAAAAGTACCCAGTTGGTGACCTGTGCTCTCTACTGAAAGCAGAACAATGGCAGAGTGACCCAAGTTTATTTCACCAAACATATTCTTTGTCATTAATGTCGTAGAATATAAATTATTTTTGATATTTCACATTGTTATAAAGATTTCCACATATTTCTGCAATGATAAAAGATTCTTAGATCTTGAAAACAGGTGAAAACGTATATATATTGTTTAAGCTGCCTCAAAATGGACATTATCTAAATGACTTTGTTTCCTCATTTTTATTTATCTTTTTTTCAGCAACCATTAAGAAATGCCACAGACTTTTCTCAGTAACACAAATCCATTCCTAATAGGGACAGATAATTAAGGGTAGTAAAATGGCTGAATATATTCCTGTCATATTGCATAAGGCTTTTGAAATCTACTGGCTGTGCTTTTAAATCCACTCATTTTATGATTTCTAAATCCCTTCTTTATACATTTGATTAAAATATGAATCTAAAAAAAAGAGAAAAAGAAAAAGAAAACTGAAAAGGATTTGATTCTCCTGTATCTCAGTGTCTTTCTGGATGATGTTCCTAAGAATCACTATCTTTACAGTTCTGTGTCCAATACTGTTCCCAAACTGTTTTTATTCTGATCTATCCATATCATTTCTGACACTAATAAATCTTCAGTCCTAAGGTAATTGAACTAAGTCATTTCTGATATTAATATGAAACACAACTAAATAGGATGAGTATCTTATTTTCAAACATCCTACTCTCCGATACTTATCCTTAATTTCCTACTTCTGTTCTCCAGCACATCTCTCAGGTACTTTATCCCATCAAAACCTCCAATCCATTAACCCCATCACCTTTCCATGGCCCACCATCCTAATTATCTCCTTATTTCTCTTTTTATCCAGCTTATATTTCACGATCCATATCATAATCAACTTCTTTTGTCCTTTCTCCCTTGCCTGACAAATTGATATGTCACCGACAAAATAGAACAAAGAACCTCCCTATCCTCCCATGATTAAATCTACAAATTTACTTGCCTCCAGACTGATAGATTTCATCTTCTCTTGCTTTCAGTAGATTAATTTTCTATGCTTCTAAATATTGGCAACTCCTGCTCCTGTACCCGAATCCCATCCTTCTCATCTACTCAAGGGCTTTGTTGCTACAACTCTGTCCCTCTTTACTCAATAATACAATTTTATTCTCTACTGCATCACTCCCAGTAGCTTACAAACACAATAGATATACCCAATACCCACCTTAAAAGAATCTTCCCCTGATTCCACATATCCCTCTTGCTATGGTATTTTGGGGTTTTTTGTTGGTTTTGTTGCTGTTTTGTAGAAGTGTATCTTGAATGAGTGGTTTGTACTTGCTGTCACTACTTTCTCAAATTCCTTTTCTCTCTTTTCTTTTTAAAAACTTTTTGAAACAATTTTAAACTTGTCAAAGAGTTTCAAGAACAGGACAAGTAACATTTTTCCTGAATCATTTAAGAATACCTCGTTGACCTGAGGCCCATGACTCCTGAATACTGTAGTGTACATTTCCTACAAGCAAAGATATTCTCCTGTATAACCCAAAACATCCATCTAAATTAGCAGTACACTATGAGCTAATCCTCAGACACCAATCAGGTTTCATCAATTGTCCAAATAATATTTATAACCAAAAGATCAAATCCAGAATAATAGGTTGCCTTAAATTGTCATGTCTTTTCAGTCTACTTCAAATGGGAATGGTTCTTCATTCTTTTCTTGACTTTATGATCTTGACAAGGTTGGCAAGCCTACTTATAAGGACACGGATCCTAGTTGAATCAGGGCCCCACCTGTATGACCTTATAGGGCCCAACTCCAAATGCACACTGGGGTGCTTCAACATATGAATTTGGGAGCAGACACAAATGTTCAGTCCATAACACCCTTCCATTGATATAGTCTTCTCCTGCCACTCTGAATCCCCTCCTGGGTCACTGCAGCTCCTCAGCACTCCTTTCCTCTGTGGATGTCTACCTGGATCAGCTCTGCTGATAGAATTTTAGACTGATTTTTTTTCAGGAAGAAAAGGAAAATTTTCTCTTCTGTAATTTTTTCTTCCTCTTCTCTTCCTCACTCTCCTCTCCCTTATTTAGCATCCTGAAATTACCACCTAACACATAAATAGAACATTAACAATAACTTACACCTAAATATGTGATTCTCCTATATTTCATTCCCCTACAACTCCCCCACCAGAGGTAACAGGCATACTGAATCTTCTATACATTATGTAATAAAAAACATATTTTAACCTCATTAAAATGCTATCATGCACTATGCAATACTTTTGGGACTTAACTCGCCCACTCACTTTTATACTGTGAAATTTTTCTTTATATTATTGTGGGTAGCTGCAGCTTATTTTTGTTTACTGTTGCTAATGTTTCATTGAATATACAACAATTTATTTGTCCATTTTTCTGTCAGTGGGTTTTTGGGATTTTTCTATGTGTTTCTATTGAACTTTTATGCCCATTTAGTCACAAAAACTGGTTTCATTAAGTAACCAATATGTTAAAATTGCCGAATTCAGTGATTAGACCTCAGGACGGGTCTTACACACTTCTTAGAAGCCAGTCTTTGTCACAGTGCTATTCTAGAAGCACTTGTTTCATTTGGCTTCTATGACACCACACCATAGTTTTGGTGCATGCATGTGACTTCTGTATTGTGGTTTAGTATTTGTCCAGGATATTTTATTTTAAAGCATTATTATTAATAGTCCTATTAAAATTAGTTTAAATAGGTTCGTATACCTCAACATCTACTTCTACCTTCTGTCATGGTCTCATTTAGTTGTGTGTGAGATGCTTATGCAGTGAACATATTTCTCACCTTATCATATAACTAAAACTAAAGGCAATCAATGGTAACCCATCTCTCTTTTCCTGACCCTTTGCAGATATAACACAATACCTCCATTTTAAGAACAGCATGGTGGGTACTCATTGATAAAACGAAGTGCATTCAGACACTAGTGGCCAGAGATGGCTAATCTCCTCTAATCTTATGGAATAGAAGAGCAACTGGACACTGCTGCTCCTATCATCCACGACCCATGCCTCAGCTCAAGGGATTTACAACACTGCTGGGTCACCAAAGTCAGGATCCTTCTGAAGAATGACTGGTTTTGAAATTAATGTGTGAGAAATATAAGCTAGGTAGTCTTTCTGTAGAGCTATAGAGAGCAGGACAAATCCTCTCGCTACAGTAATCTTGTCATTAACTGGATGATATAAATCTGTAATTATTAATTTTATTGTCATGACCTTACAATCCTTTGCAATAATCCCTTGTAGCAACAAAAGGCTTTTAAAAAGTGCATGTTCAAAGAAAAATAAATACTGAATTTACACGTCTCAGGAAAGTTGTTTTAAATATGTAACATGCATAATATATATGCTGATATTTACAAATTCCAGGAGCTATAGTCATGTTTGTTACATGAAAATCAGAAGACACAGATTCTTTGAAGTTATTTTATTAGAAGTTACTTTAAGAAGACTGTGGCCAAAGTTTTAGTTGCAGAAGATGAAAATTTTTCAGAAAATGCCATTGCTACAACATTAGAGAATAAGGCTATATTTATTCAAACATATGAAAATTATAAAAAATAACTATTCTGCTTATGTTCTTTTTAATTTTTCTGATAATAAATATGTTAAAAACATTTTAAATTTTGTTTTAATGTACTTAATATGTTATATTAATGTTTTAGAAGTTTATTTTGGAAGTCATTTTGCATAGAATTATTTTTGTATAAACATCAATTTGATGTTGATTGATAAAATCAATTTGTCAGTTAAGAAATACATATGCTAAAATATGTGTTTTGAATTATTTTCAGTGCCTTGTTTCACTATCAGAAAGTGTCTCAGGTATGATAATAAATTATGGGATTACCTTTCCTATGCTTCAGGTCTCAGAAGTCTTTTCTTCACTTTTCCTTGTTCTTTTCTCTATTGATTTTCACTCAGCCCTACAATTTCAAATACCATCTATATGGTGTTGACTCCCATATCTATAACTCTATCCTGAATCTCTGCTTTGAACTTCAGACTGCATACTTAGCTCCTTTTAAATGTCTCACTGTCATCCCAAATTCAATGAAAACAATACTGAATTCTTACTTTCCTCTTTTAAACATGTTCCTCTTTCAGGCTTCCTCATCTCAACAAATGCCACTAATTCTCACACTGTTTTTCATTCTAATCACCTTGATAACATCTTTGATTTCTCTCTTCCTTTTATACTCAACATTAATCAATGAAGAAAACATGTTAGCTCTACTTCAAATATATCCCAAATCCAACTTCTTACTTTCTCCTTTGTTATTATCTTAGTTCAAGTTACCATCATCTCTTTCTTGGACTATTAAAATAGCCTCTGACTGAAATTATCATTTCTACTTTGTATGCTCACTCCCATCTGAATACTATTCACAAAGCACAGGCCATAGCAATTCTTTCAAAATGAAGTCACATCAGGCTATTAGTAATCTTTGCCTTGCTTTCAAGCCTGACTTCATAATCTGTACCTGACTCTTTCTCTAATCCACCAGTTCTCACAGTATAGTCCATGAACACTTGAGATTGCTCAAGAGTTTTCCAGGGGTCAAGTGAGGTCAAGCAATTTTTATAGTAATACCAAGACACTATTTGGCTTTTTCGGTGTGTTGGCATTTGCAATGATGGTAACAAAGCAATGGTGGGTAGAATTTCAGGCACCTTAGCACAAATCAAAGACACAGCATTTAAGGACATATTTTTAAGCTCCACTTAAGAATGCACTTGATAAAGCAGTTAGCATTATTTTATATTAAATTTCAGCCCTTGAGTACAATTATTTTTAATAATCTGTGTGACAAAATGAGAATGCATAAATCACATCTGTTGCATAATTAAAATACAATAGCTTTCTCAAGAAAAAGCATGTGTGCTTTTTTTGAGTTGCCAGCCGAACTAGCTACTTTTCATAGAATTTTAATGTAGAAGAACAACTGATACACAGACTATAGTTACTAATTCTTGGCATTTGACTTTTTTTTTTTTTTAATGAGGTGAGCTTGTCACTTTAAGAAAAACAACTAGTAATTTTGTTGCCAATAGTAGAATTTGGGCTTTCAAGTGATAATCAGAATTTTGGAAAACTTATATTGTTAGGATGACAGTTTCTCATTATAGACTTTTCTGATGAGATTAGTGGTGATATTAATGAATATGTCAAAATTTGAGAGATCTGAATAGCTCAATGAATCAATATTTTCCCAATAACCAATGTGTGCTATTATATATCATACTTGACTACAAGATTCATTCAGATTAAAAGATAGGTGAATGGATTTTAATGTAAAAGAGGATGAACAGCTCATTGATCTGGTTGCAGCTAACTTTTATAATACTACCACTTGTTGAGTTCTGTTATACTCACAAAAATATGTCCACAATTATCTAAAATTTTATAAAATACTCCTTATATTTATTTATATGAGACTAGATTTTCTTCATATAGTTCAGCTAAAACAATGTGTTATAAGAGATGGAATGCTGAAGGAGATATGAAAACGAGAATCTAGCTGTCTTCTTTTAAGTCAAACATTATAGAGATTTGCAAAACAATAATGCTACTCTTCTTGTTATTTTTTTATTTTGGAGAATATGGCTATTTTTCATAAGATATTTATGCTCACATATAAAGCAATATTAATATTAATGAATCAAAAAAAATTTTTCAGTTTTAATGTCTAGGACACCATATCAACACATATAACACATATAAAAAAAAAGCTATTTGGGGTCCTCAATTATTTTTAAGAGTGTAAAGGAGTCTGCATAGTCTTTTGATACATTGCCCCTTTCTCAATCTTCTCCAAACACAGTAGCCACCTTGCTGTTTCTTAACCACACCAAACAAGTTCCCCTGAAAGATTCTTTGGACTTGATATTTCCTCTGCCCTGTCTTCCATCTCCCCACGGACACACTTGGCTCACTCTCTAATGTCCTTTAGATCTCTGCTCAAAGTCACCTCCAGACATAGGCCTCCTCTGATAAGCCCATCCAAAAACATACGCCCTAATACTCTCTAATTAGTTACATGCACTTATTTGGTCCCACCACTTCTACTACCTAAGAAAAAAAATAATATGTATATTAATATGTAACAGATATATATAACAAATATATTTAATAGATAATATATAAATACAATCCTGTGAGACAAAATGAAATATTCTGTTAGTGTCTGTATATTTATTCATTGCCTTTATGTTTATGGCTGTTGTTTCTAGTGGTAAAACTGTATCTGGCACAAAGTAGATACTCAATAAAAAGGTTCTGAATGAGAAGCTATTTTGCAATGATGTGATCAAAGTGAAGACATCGGAGCAGAACCCTCTCTCATCAGTAGCACCCATGTGAGCATGCGGGCAGAGGTTCCCAGATGTTGGGGGCCCTGAGAGCATGCGTGTCAGGGTTCTGTGACTGACTACTGAATGGAGTGGATCAATCATATGGGGCCAAATCAATCTCACACAAGAATTAAGGACTTCGTGGACAAAAAAGATAGGGCAAAAAGACTTAGAGATATACATAGCTCAGGATAGACATCGAGAGACAAGAAACAAGAATAACATGAGCCAGAGAAGACAGTAGTAATCCCAATCAGGAGTTTACCAGGGAGTGGCCAATTTGCTGTGAAAAGAGTAAAAGAAATAGATCTTCTTTCAGAAAACAGTTTGAGAAGAAAATAAAACCAATATGTTAAAAATAATTTGAAAGACAAAGACTCAATTTAAGAATTAGAAGTGATATAAAACGAAAAGAAAGGAAATATGAAAAAATAAGAGTGAAAAGACATGAAAATATTATTTACTAAGAAAACGAATAAATGACCAATAATTTTAGGATGCACTCTTCAACCTAGAAATCAAATAAATGCCGAGGGGCATTCTCTTGACACATGAGATTCTCTTTTAAGAGTGTGTCCAATTTGGTGGCTGGTAGTAGAGGAAGGGTGGCAATTCCAAAACATACAGCAAAATGTGTATTGAGGGACTTACAGAATTCACACATTTTTACCCATTTCATCAGTTAGGATCAGTCAAAGAAAGAAACTATGCCAGTTATTTTAACAGACAAAACTTAATACCAAGAATTTGAATTGGGCACTGGAGACTGAAAAATAGGACGTTAAGGAATTTTGAAGGTACACCTACAGGGACGGAGGCCCCAGAGGGAAGAAGTTGGCATAATTAAAATTTTGAAGCTTGGAGGGGCAGCCTGGCCAGCAGGAGCTGGGACTCAAGTCTCCAAAGAGGTGCTGCTTGGCTGGTGCTGAGGTCTCAGAAACTCTGAGGAGGGTCCTCTGCAGCTGGCACCAGAGTTCTCTGGAGCCGATATGGGGGTGTGGGAGGAGCAGAGGTGTAATGTTGGAAACAAAAAATCATAATCAGCTGCTGCTGGCAAAGCAGCCAGTGCCTGAGGAAGAAGTCTTGCTGGAGAAATACTCTGGGAAAACGAAGCAAAGTTTGAACGGGGAGCAAATAAGACAGAGCAAGTTTTTGCCCCCTTCTTAGGCTTCCAGAATCTCTCTAAGTCCTCTACTGATAGACCCTCACCAAATGTCAGCCAGCAAAACAGAAATGTTCGAGAGTCCCCACCTCAGGCACATAGAGCAGAGTGGAGAAGAGCGGGTCTCGAGGCGACAGAGAAACCTGCGGCTGCATTACTTCTGCCTAATGAAATTATGCTGGTTACACAGGAGCTAAATAGTGACACAGTCATTGTTGGAACATTATGCAATTATTAAATACCATATCTTCAATAATTTCTAAAAGAAAGAATGCTTTGTTAAAAAGACATGATAGATAGCATGATTCCTAATTGCATTTTATGCAGAATGATGGTAATGAATGTGCTTTTAAGTACCAATAGAAAATACAGTGATAAAGTAGCAGTAACAGGGGCTTCTGCCAGGCTCAGTTGGTAGAGTGTGTAACTCTTGATCTTGGGGTTGTAAGTTCCAGCCACGTGTTGGGTGTAGGGATTACTTAAAATAAAATCTTTAAAAAAAAGTAGCAATGGGCGCCTGGGTGGCTCAGATGGTTGGGCATCTGCCTTCGGCTCAGGTCATGATCCCGGCATCCTGGGATCGAGTCCCGCATCGGGCTCCCTGCTCCTGGGGAGCCTGCTTCTCCCTCTGCCTCTCTCTCTCTCTCTGTCTCTCATGAGTAAATAAATAAAATCTTTAAAAAAAAGAAAAAAAAAGTAGCAATAACAATAATGTAAAGTAATAACTAAAATAATAATGATAAAAATAATATAAATTATACAGACAAAAGCCAATACTTTTTCATTAATATTTACTAAGATAGTAATAAGTTTTGCTTTTTATTCATTACCTTTTTTAATACTTATTACATTAAACTGGTTAGTTTAGGTAGCTGTTGTTCTTAACTGAGTGTCAAAGGGAAAAAGTAATTCTCAAAGTGGCAGATGAAGACACTAAACCCAGGTACCTGAACCCAAAACTCTGGCAGCTCAATTTGATAAGTTTCAATATCTTACATATAATATATATTGCATATATATATGTTAAATACTCATATGTAATACAAATAATTTATGTATTTCACAAATATCACAAAACCATCTTTCTATGCAGTTGGAAAGAAATCTTGTTAGCAATTCTCATCTCTGGTTTTAAAACTATGAAGTATAATTTCTTCCTTTTTCTTTGAAAATTTTTATTTCTCACATTTCTAGAATGATCCTTCTCATTATACGTAGCATTTATACATTCTCCCATGTCATTAAAATGTGATTTTTTAAAGCTTACCTAATACCACTTTGCTTTAGCATGGTTCATTTAACTTCTTTCCTATATTGGACACTTAGGTTGTTTTAATATATTCACTATTATAAATAATACTGTAATGAAATTCTTTTATAGAGCTCTGCATGAATATCTATGACTTCTTTTGTGGAATAGATTTCTAACAATGAAATTTCAGGATCAATGGTATGATCATTTTAAACACTCATAAAAAAAAAAAAAGGCCCAATTATCTCTAAAAGCTTCTCGATTCACACTGTCCTCAGCTGTGCATGATATCGCCAGATTTTCTTGAGTTTTTTTGGTGTGTTTTCTTGAGTCTGACATTTAACTGTGATCTTGGTTGTTTATTCATGTTAATATTGTTAATAATTTATTTCCTTATTTCTTATAGTTAGGTTTTATATTACATAGGATTAGAGTTTTGAATTTTAACAACTATCTTTATGACAAATATTACAAATACAAATATTATGACAAATATTTTAACAAACATTTATCAGTTAAAAGGTGATATGATTCTTATTAGATTAATCCCTTTGATGAATGATTTATTAGAATTCATACTAATTTGTATTAAAGAATAAACATAACTGTAGGTACTAAGGAGAAGTTTTTAAAAATGATGGCTGAAAAATAAAATAACCCTACTAAAAAAAGTATATGGGCATATTACTCGAATACTCATTTCAAAAAAAGAAAAAATATCCAGTAGGCACATTAGATGGATCTCATTGTAATTGGACATTTTGAAATGCATACAAAATCCACAGTGAGATGCTACTTTATAATACCTGGAATGGCTACAATAGATGGCTGACAATACTAAGTGTTGGGAAAGATGGGGGCAACTGGGATTCCTACTCTGCTGATAAAAGAAAAGGGTAAAATCGCTTGGGAAATTGGTTGGCACTTTCTTTTTCTTTTTCTTTTTTAGATTTTATTTATTTATTTTAGAGAGATAGAGACAGCACAAGCAGGAGGGGCAGGGGCAGAGGGAGAGAGAATCTTAAGCAGACTTCTCGTTGAGCATTGAGCCCAACATGAGGCTTAATCCCAGGACCCTGAGATCATAACCTGAGCTGAAACCAAGAGTTGGATGCTCAACCAACTGCGCCACCCAGGTGCCACTTTTTATTTTTTTTATAACAGTTTTTCTTTTTGGGATTTTTATTTATTTATTTGAGAGTGAGAGAGAAAGCGAGAGAGAGCATGAACAGAGAGGGGAGGGGCAGAGGTAGAGGGAGAAGCAGGGTCCCTGCTGAGCAGGGAGCCTGATGTGGGACTTGATCCCATGACCTGGTATCACGACCTGAGCCAAAGGCAGATGCTTAACAGACTGAGCCACCCAGGTGCCCCTATAACAGTTTTACTGAGCTATAATTGACATGCAAAAACTACACATTTTAATATACACAATTTGATATATATTTGGACATAAGCAAATACCGGTGAAACCATCACCATAATCATGGTAACAGACATATCCATCACCTCCAAATTTTTTTTGTGTCCCCTGCCTCTTTGTGTGTGTGTGTGTGTGTTTTAACATACAACTTCTCCTACATATTTACCAACAAAATGAACCCACATTCACAAAAAGACATGTACAGAAATATTTATGACAGCTTTATTCATAATAGCTAAAACCCAGAATCAACTCAAATATTTACTAACAAAAGCACAAATATATACATTATGGCATATTCAAATAATGGCATCTTAACAACTATAAGCAACTAATTATTATGACCTATAACAACATGGGTAAAGCACAAAAGCATTATATTGAGAAAAACACATGCATGCTTACATTTAAATCTGGTCTATAGTATGTGATAAAAGGAAATGCAGATAAAATTAAATTTCCTTATAACTTGCAGCCCATTGACATATACTTGAGTCAGATTATGACATTCCTTCAGAACTCCCGACTCTCTTGATGTTAATGCCTGGCTAGAAGAAAAAATCAGCCTTAGCTTGACAGTAACTAGGCCTCCAGGATCCTGTGAGTCCTCTTTAACACATGAAAGTCCTTTTGGAAACTTCCTTTGTCTTTACTTACCCAACTCCAAAGTATAAAATCAATTGCTCCTCAAAATCCCAGTGCAGCTCTAGCTGCACATGGGTCCTGTCCTTGTGCTTTAATCAAATCACCTTTTTTGCATCAATAAACATCTCAAGAATTGTTTCTTGATCATTCGTTCTGGACCCCACTTCCAATCACATCATTTTGGGGTCCAAAACTCATCTGGACTCAGCCTTGGTGCAAACTTGGTGAGTACTTCTCCTTTTCTTCTTTTGCTTTCATTCCAGGGTCTTTTCAAGGAGTATGGTCTTATTGGAACACATTCATGTCAATTGCTCAGGCTACAATCCTCTAGCCCATGGCTGATCTATGGGCAGCAAAAAGCTGGCTTTTGGCTGGAAGTTAGTACCCTGGCTAGAGTGGTAATAAGACCCGGAAACTTTCATCGTTTCTGTCCTTATACAAAATTGTCTTTCTTGGGCATGCGATGCCACTGACACTAAGACAGCTGCCAATCTTAAGATTTCTGTGTAAGGTTTCCTCCTCATTGGTCTGATGTGATCCCCTCCACATCCCTGGGTTGGTCACTTGTGGCCGCAAGACCTCCACTCGGAGCCAGCCAAAACCAGTACCCAATTGAATTAAAACCCAGCCAGGGACCATTTCCTAGGGAAGTTCACTATAAGGACTGGATGTGTTGGAATGTTGCTTTGACCATGATGGATTTCTATCTTTACTGTTTTCCGTCAGTGCCTCTTACTATTTAAACTATAAAATTGGGTAATCCACCCTTGTAAAACTGGCCTGGTGTTTTCCATAGGTTAAAAATGGCGGGTTCTTCACAGCAAGGCATGGCAAGGCAAGCCAGAGTATCTCGGGTCCATAAGCCAGCACCCATTTGTTGTCTAGAATGCAGTGGTGAAGCTGAGGGAAACTGGCATCCCTCCTACAGGGCAGGGTGGTGGTCACAGCAATTGCACTGGAGGGATGCCTCAGGTCGGTTTGACAGCAGGAACCTTTGACGTATTCTGTGTGGGACACCACCTGGTAGTCAGAGGGGGTTTTCTTGGTAATGGGCCTTCTCTCTTCTTCCTAAATTCCCAAGGACTCTCCCTTGGGGTGCCTTTTAACCCACTGGAAACAATTTGGATTGCAAAATTTAAGGGGGGAAAAAGGTTGATCTTCTTTTGTAACACTGCAGGGCCTCAGTACTCCTTAGGAAATGAAGAAAAATGGCCCATTAACGGGACATTAAACTTCAATATGATCTATTGGTTAGATCTCTTCTGCAGGAAGCAGGGCAAATGGATGGAGATATCCTAGGTCCAAGGCTTCATGGCTCTAAATCAGGACCCGGACCTAAGGGCCTCTTGCAGAATATATTTGGCCAATAACCAGGCTGATAAACTCCCTCCTGACATATTAGATGATTGTTTGCCTAAGCAGGTCTCCTCCGAATAAACCCAGGTTGCTGGAGGATACACAGGGGCCATCCTTAATGAAGGATGACTCTCTCTCGTTGTTCCCACTAATATACCCTGGTTACTCTAGCTGTATATGGGGGCTTCTCCCTCATTCATTTCCTCGTTTAATGGCTATGATAATTGGAGCCAACTCTCTCTGGTTAGTCTACTTTGGGACAGGGACTTCAAGGAATATCCCTAACTAAGCAGCTGCTGAAAGTCCTTTTGTTTCAGGGAAATTCCCTGTTCTCTCTTCCCCAGCAAACACTGCCTAATTCCAGTTGTTGATGGGAAAAACATGCATCTTTTCATCTGTCCATCTGATGACCTTTAGAACCTGGAGACCTCTTTTTCTGCCCTTTGGACTTTTATCTACCTCCAGCCTTCCTGATGGAACCCAACCTCTTCTGCTTCTACCTCCCCCTCCTCCTACTTCTGCATTCTCCTGGGTGTGGCCTGCATAACTGGTTCCTATACCAACCTTGGTGTCCCTGGCAACATTGGCTCTTCCTCCACCCCTCACTGTCAAGGAGCCCAGAGCGCCCCCTGGACTTAACACCTCCCAATTCAGATTTCCCACCAGTGCCCCAGGTAAAAATTAAAAATGGGGAACAAATTGATTGACTTTAAAGTGGACCCAGGTGGAACATAATTTGGTTTAAACTAATTGAAACTTTTATTCTACCAAGGTTTACTAAAGGTCAAATAAGTTTGTATTATCTGTTGCTGTTTGTCAGCAAAAAGATGACTTAAAATCATGGTTAATTTTGTCTGTCTCAAAATTTTCATGGGTAATTATTAAGATAGCTTTCAAAGTCTTTGGTAACCTGAAGCTTTAAAGGTTTGCTTGGGTGATAAATTGGATTGAATTCATTGGCCACCTAACTCTTTTCCAAATGAAATAACATACCAATATGCATTTATTACTGAACATAGGTTTGTGTTTTTGACTTCATATTGCACAGAAGCTGAGGATACTTGGGTCTCTTGGTAATCATGCTTTGTGCTTTATTAAAAGATTGTACTATATGCTATGCATTATTGTACATATTTTTAAAATTATGAAATGTATTAATAAATTTGGCATCTAAAGAATTCTGGTGTAACAGTTCACAATTAGTTACTACTTGGTTTTCACTTGAGACTAAGGTTTCTAAGAGTTAAAATTCTTCTGCTAAATGTAATTAAGACTGAAGGAAATAAGGGAAATCTTTGAAAAGGAATTTTATATGCGGTCAGGACTAAGGTTAACATGAATGGATTTTAAAAGTACTCTGGTACAAGATTGAAATTCTGCTTTTCTCTCTTCAACCAACAAAGTTTTCTTGGATTGTTGATCTGCTCTTAATAAGAATATGTAAACAAAAGTGTTTTTTTTTTTTCTTTTTCCCCTGCCCAGAAAACCAAAATTTATGTTTTGTCTTTATCAGGTCTTTGATACTTAAATCTCAATGTTAAAGGAATTAAGTTTTGTTAACAACTATATAACCCTGTGTATTTGCTTTTGTAATCTCTTATTGCCACTTGGCTAGATAAATAATTTAGTTGTGAGTTTTGTAACGATCTGTAATCCTATTTAGGCATGTGCTTTATAACTTTCTGAGGTTTTTAAACAAACTTCCCAATATTTAAGTTGTAAATGGAGTCTTTTTGACTCATCAGGCCTTTTTATTTGGTATGTTAAGTTATTCTGGAGACACTGTTAAATAATAAACCTTAGGTTATGTTTGGGTAAACACTGTAACTATTCTAGAGATTATACGCAATTCCTAAAGTTTTAATTTGTTTTGGTATGAAGCCAACACTTGATATTATGATTATTGGTATTGTGTGTCACAGAAATAGCCCAGATTTCCTTGCCAGCTATATTATGACCACTCATCAGATCTTTTTTCTTTTTACATTTTTTTTAATTCTTATGTTAATCCCCATACATTACATCATTAGTTTTAGATGTAGTGTTCCATGATTCATTGTTTGTGCATAACACCCAGTGCTCCATGCAGAACGTGCTCTCCTCAATACCCATCACCAGGCTAACCCATCCTCCCACCCCCCTCCCCTCTAGAACCGACCACTCATCAGATCTTTAACCATGTTCACTTTTGAGTCTTTTGTCATTTATAATTATTGTTCTTATTCTCTTGCAAAACATATTTCATCTTAATGGAGATTCATAAAAAGGGCTTTTGATAAATACAGGTTTTTGATATCACTAAAATCCTAAAACAAATCAGTAAGAATTTCCAGAACCAGCTAAAAACTGCACTCAATCTGAACCAAGAATTAGTAACATGGGACTAAATAAATTAAGGAAGATGACTATAGCTTTTATGACTCTTGTTTAAAACATTGCTGGTTCTCTAATGTTTGCTCTTCCAGATTAAGGAAACTTTCTCTTAAGAGATCCATGCTATACAGAAATAGGATAAAATATTCCTTTGTGAACAATTTGAAGTGTTTCTACCTGAACCCTCTGAAATTCAGAAACTCTCAGTGAATATTCTTTCTTTCATGGCACTCATAGTTAATTTAATAGTTCAATAAGAATCTGTTCTCCTTGTAAAAGGACACCATTGGAATCATTAATTATTTTACCGAGGCTTTGATTAGAATGTCATATTTGAGAGAGACACAGACTCAGATATGACCAAACAGCTTTAAAGAACTAAAGTTGACTTTATGAAGCATAAGTCCATGGAGCCCCTTGGAAATGGTGTGATGCCTTGCTTACAGAGTTCCCAGAAACCTTACCAGGTGAGTAAAGAACACCACTTCCAGGCAGGTGCAGGAACCTCAGGTTATTTTGGGAACAATGAGAAGAGAAATTCACCCAAATTTACAGGTATTGCAGGCATGTCTGATGGCAAATATTTGGCTTCACTCTGGCCTTAAGGCCACTAAAATTTCAACTGAGATTCCTTATAAAAAGTTCCAGGAAAGCAGATTGTAAAAGATCTATGTGATCGATCTCTATTCTTGCCGAGCTTATGTAAATAAATAGGCTAAATTTGTTAAAACTGGACCTGTTTTACAAATGATTTAGTTTTGATTTGATTACCTCTAAAAATGAGGGTTATTATAGAGAGAAAATGTTTCAATAACACTTCTGTGTAGATAATAGATTTTAAGCACTCAAGACTCATGACACTGGCTTTGCAATTTGGTCCAACCATTAACTTATATTTTTCTTTTGTTTCTATGAAGGTCCCTCCCATTAGTTACCTGATTGCTTGCTGAACAAAACAGAGTATAAGATGGTTTACACCAGTTCCTACACAATTAAGGCCTAAATTACTCTCAAAATGGCCTTAGATATTTTAACTGATGTACAAGGTAGAACATGTGCTAGCACAAAAACAGAATGTTGGGTATTTGTTCCAGATATCACAGAAGTGTAACCAGATTGCTGAAGGACATAAGTATTCAAGTAGGCGCTTTTAAAAAATCTCTCTCTTTCCTTTAGTGATTGTTTAAACTCTTGGCCTGAAGGAAGATTTTGGTCAACTCTCAAAGGCCATTTTTATTGGGCTTCTTTTCCTCATAATAATATTAACCTCCTTTTATTGTCTTTCTGGTGTCTCCCTGCCTGGTGCCAAGATGCCTTCACTGCCAACAGATGTTCAAGCCAACAGATGATCCCTTCTACTCAAGGAGGTTTATATATGTTGTTCACCATGGATTGGCTGCCTCCGCCTTTGGTAACTTCTATAAATAGAAGTCCCCAACTGACCAATGTTGACTCTTATGGTCCTATTCAGCAGGAAGAAGTTACAGAAAATAAGACTTTCCACCCTCCGCAACCTTAAAGATTTAAGGGTCAAAATTGTTCAGGGGGAATGATGTGGAGAACAAAGGCAAAAGGAAATGCAGATAAAATTAAATTTTCTTATAACTTGCAGGCCATTGACATATACTTGAGTCAGGCAGAGTATGACATTCCTTCAGGAACTCCCAACTATTTTGATGTTAATGCCTGGCTAGAAGGAAAAAACAACATTAGCTTGACAATAACTAGGCCTCCAGGATCCTGTGAGTCCTCTTTAACACATGAAAGTCCTTTTGGAAACTTCCTTTGTCTTTACTTACCCAACTCCAAAGTATACAATCAATTGCTCCTCAGAATCCCAGTGCAGCTCTAGCTGCTCATGGGTCCTGTCCCTGTGCTCTAATCAAATCACCTTTTTTGTACCAATAAATGTCTCAAGAATTCTTTTTTTGACCATTCACCCATGGACCCCACTTCAAATCACATTATAAACTAGTATAATATTTGCCTGGTGACAGTAGCGTTGACTGAATGTGTCACAATGAAACTTTTTGAGTTGATGAAAATGTCTTGAGTGTTGATTACAAAGGTCTATATATCTGTCAAGTTGTGAACTCTATAGTTAAAATTTGTGCATTTTATTTTACATAAATTATATCTCAATAAGCTTCATGCAGTTTTTAAAACAAACAGCAAAAAGATTAAAGAAAAAAAGAAACCTGGGATGGGGGGAGACAAACAGAAAAGCAAAAAGGATATTGAGTGCAATTCTGCTCATGAATTTGAAGATAAGAACCGGAATTGTCCCAAGAAGGAGTTGAGAAACTAGATAGATGTGATAGAATTTGAAGAATCATCTAAGAATTAAACCTCACAGATTTGAGGTCCAGGGTTGTATTTCTCATACAAGAGGCAGTAGTAATTCTTGTGCTACTTCAAATGGTCTAGGACACAGAAAGTAAAGAACATACCTAAAACTAGAACTATGATTACCCCACTCCAAAAACAAACAACAGATAAAGAAACTCTGGAGTACAGAGATTTTATTTAAATAATTAATTAACTAATTATTTTTTAAGTTTTTATTTAAACTCAAGTTAGTTAACACATAGGGTAACATTGATTTCAGGAGTAGAATTTAGTGATTCATCACTTACATATAACATCCAGTGCTCATCATAACAAGTGTCCTCCTTAATACCCATCACCCATGTAGCCCGTCCCCCACCCACCTCCCCTCCAGCAGCCCTCAGTTTGTTCTCTATAGTCAAGAGTCTCTCATGGTTTGCCTCCCTCTTTTTTTTTTTTCCTCTTTTTTTTTTTAAAGGGAGAGAGTGAAGGGTGCCTGGGTGGTACAGTCGGTTAGGATCTGACTCTTGGTTTCAGCTCAGGTCATGATCTTACGGTTGTGAGATTGAGCCCCATGTCAGGCTCCATGCTCAGTAAGGAGTCTGCTTAAGATTCTCTCTCCCTCTGCCCTTCCCACCCATGTTATCTCTCTCTCTCAAATAAATAAATAAATCTTAAAAAAAAAAAAGGAGAGAGAGAGTGAGCACGGGAGCAGGGGAGGAGGGACAGAGGGAGAGGGAGAGAAATAATCTTAAGCAGGCTCCACACTCAGTGTAAAGTCTGACATGGGACTCAATCTCATGACCCTGAGATCATGACCTGAACTGAAATCATGACTTGAACTGAAATCAAGAGTCAGACACTTAACCAACTGAGCTACCCAGGTGCCCCACCTCTCTCTCTTTTTTCCCCCCCTTCCCCTATGTTCATCTGTTTCGTCTCTTAAGTTCCACATGAGTGAAATGATATGGTATTTGTCTTTCTCTGACTGACTTATTTTGCTTAGCATAATATTCTCTAGCTCCATCCATGTCATTGCAAATGACAAGATTTCATTCTTTTTGATGGCTAAGTAATATTCCATTATGTATATATACCACATTTTCTTTCTCCATTCATCAGTTGATGTGCATATGGGCTCTTTCCAAAATTTGGCTATTGTTGATAATGCTGTTTTAAACATTGGGGTGCATGTGCCCCTTCAAATCAGTATTTTGGTATCCTTTGTGTAAATACCTAATAGTGCAATTGCTTGGTTGTATGGTAGTTCTATTTATAACTTTTAGGAACCTCCATACTGTTTTCCAGAGTGGCTGCACCAGTTTGTGTTCCCACCAACAGTGTAAGAAGGCTCCCATTTCTCCGCATCCTCGCCAATATCTGTTGTTTCCTGTGTCAATTTTAGCCATTCTGACTGGTGTGAGGTAGTATATCATTATAGTTTTGATTTATATTTCCCTGATGATGAGTGATGTTGAGCATCTTTTCATGTGTCTGTTAGTCATCTGTATGTCTTCTTTGGGAAAAATATCGATTCATGTCTCCTGCCCATTTTTTAACTGTATTATGTGGTTTTTTGGGTGTTGAGTTTGATAAGTTCTTTACAGATTTTGGATACTAACCCCTTATCAGATATGCCATTTGCAAATACCCTCTCCCATTCTGTAGGTTGCCTTTCAGTTTTGTTGATTGTTTCCTTCACTGTGTGAAGATTTTTATCTTGATGAAATCTCAATAGTTCATTGGAGTACATAGATCTTAAAAATTCAGATTATGACCACAGATGCAGAATTTAAATATGATAATAGGAAATATAATCCAAAGATTTATTAAAAGATAAATATATTATGATTAAGAATAATCTGTTCCCAGAATTTAAAGATGATTAAAAAAAATAAAAAAATAAAAACAATTCAATATTCTCTGATAAAAATAAGAGCAAAGAGTTTTAAAGGATATAAGCATTTGAGTACAGCCTCTGTTTAATGGATGCAGAAAAAAAAAAAAGAACATAAGATATATTGTTGAACCTGGAAAAGAAAGGGAGCAACACACTAGTGAAATTACTTAGTGTTTTGTTTAGTGTTTTTTTTCCCCCATAATGATTTCTGATATTCTTAAAAATACATGGCACTGGGATTTCTTACATTGTAAGAATGTCCATCTGTGCCACTTCTTATGAAGAATGACTTCATTATGTGTATGATTTTTAACTTACAATTATTCTTCCATTTTGACACTTAGCCAATATTATTCTCTGTTGCCTTGCAGTGGAACTTCCCATTTCTTTTGTATGTAACTTTTTTCTTTCTGAATATTCCTTAAGTTTTTACTCTATTCTTGTATTTAGAGAAAGAAAAAGACCCGAGGGGAGGGGGGAGAAGGAAGGAAAGAAAGAAGGAGGGTGGGAGAGAGAGCAAGGGAGGGAGGAGTAAATCTGGAATAGCTTGTAGTTTATGACAATATGAAAAATTAACATAGACCATTGACTTTTTACCCCCAAACATATTCCCCAAGAAGCTCTGGCAAATGAACAGTATGAATCTGAAGAATTAAAGAATTAAATTAGGAACTCTGAGGGCTGCCTAGGGTTCCAGGAGACAGTCCTATCAGATCTTTGGGGTGAGCCTTGGGATCTTTGGGGTGAGGTTTGAGATCTAGAAGGAAAAGTTTAGATTCTATAGATTCTATCAATGTCCAGGAATTAGGCAGAAGAAAGCTTTCTGTCACTCTCTCTGTCCCACATGTCCTCAGGGGCTCACTTTTTGTTCCTTGGACAGGTGAGGAATTAGAGTAAACTTCTTGGCAGTGCTAATAACCTGTTGGGTAAGGAATAAATACAACAACCAGGTTCAAGGATCCCCATTCTTCTACATTTCTTCATGGCTTCATATCTGTAGATTAAAAGAAAAGAAAAGTCTCACTTCCCAGAGCTGCTTTCTTTAGAGCTTGTCTTGAATATAGCACAGGGCTTGTTTGATGTGGGGAGAGGGGCAGCCACAACCACAACCCAGTTGTGCTGCTGGTCGTAGGCTTTACTGCACATTCTTTACCCCTTCTTGCACTCATTTCTTCCTCATACACATGCACTAAATCTCTCAGAGAAGTGTTCATACCCATGGAGTGCAAACACTAGAAAAGCAAATAAAGCTGCTTTGAATAACCAATGTCACATGAGGAAGAATAAGTGAAACTAACCAAAAAAGAATTAGGAATTTGAATAAGTACAACACATATCCTTTGCAAGGTAAAGGAAGATTTTTGTATTTTGAAGCAAGAATAAGAGTCATAAAGAGAATGCAAGTGGAAATACTTGTTATAAAAAGTTAATAATTCAGATAACACATATGTTGGGGAAAAAAGCAGAATGTACTTTATTAAAAAAAAATCTTAGTGAACTGAAGAGCATGCTGAGAATATCTCCCAACGGAAGTGGAAAATTATGAAGATATAAAATATTTTTTAAATGGTAACAAACATTAAAAAGTCATTAGAGGATACTATAAGCATTAGGCTAATAAATTTTAAATTTAGATGAGATAGAAATGAGATGAAAAAAGGTACAAGTCCATATAACTTCACTAATGAATTATTTTAAACATTATAATAATAATAACAATGCTAATATTACACAAATTCTTCCAGAAAGTAGAAAAAAATTGGATACTTCTCAAGTGGTTTTATAATTTTTTTTTTAAGATTTTGTTTATTTATTTGCGAAAGAGAGAGCACAAGAAGGGGGAACCACAGAGGGAGAGGGTGAAGCAGGCTCCCTGCTGAGCAGGGAGCCTGATGAGGGCCTCCATTCCAGGACCCCAGGATCATGACCTAAGCCAGAGGCAGACACTCAACCCAATGAGCTTCCCAAGTGCCCCTTGATTTTATAATCTTGATAGCAAAATCTGTTAAGGATGTACATAACAAGAAATGAAAGCTGATTGTTTGAAAATGCAAAACAGGGTCTCTAGAAAGACTGGCCACAAAAAAGAAGACAAGAGAAATCAAATACAGTATGAAAAAAAAGTAAATAACCAAGGAAAATTGTTTTAAAAAACAGAGTATTATGAGAAATAGAACAATAAAATTTTAAAATATAAGAAATAGTTAAATTTGAAAATATGAAACTCTAAAAGTGAGACAGGGAAACTGAAGGGACCTCATGAGAGAAAAACCCATATATTTCCCCTTTGTTTCTTTTCTGGTTTCTATTTTTGCTAGGATGTGAACCTTGACCCCCATTTTACACATGCCTTGTAATACAAAGAGCCTATGTCCTCCTTTAAGAGACAAGAAATTAATAGAATAAATAACATCTAAGGAAGGACCAGGTGAGAATGACAAGATAAAGCTATCATATGTTCATTCCAGACCACTGGACCTAGACATGTTGATTCCAAGACCCTCTGGCTCCAAGGAATAACACCTGGGCCCTCATGTTCATTCTAACAGGTTCCTGGATGCCTGAGAGGACACATACACCAGACCACCATCCTCAAGAAAAACCCCCAGACGAAGATGAGACTCATGCTCTTTTTTTTTTCTAGTCTTCTGAAAAGATATATAGATATAGATATAGATATAGATATATCTTCCATAAATTCCACTTTCACCTCCTGCTGGCTCATGTTTGATTTCTAGCTTCGTGAAGCTGAGGACCCTCTTGACTGGTCCTATAGGACCTCCTCCCCACCAGTCCTTGGACTGGCATCAAAAGTAGCACAAGAAGAAACAGAAAATTTGATTAGATTGATCTATATTGAAGACATTGAACTAGGAGTTAAAAGTTACTTTCACCCTCTCAGAAACACACACACATACACTCATATGATTTCTTTTTTTTTTTACCTTTCAAATCCACTTTTATTTTGTTTTTCCTCCTCACATACAGAACTTCTCCCCACACCACATTTCTTGCAGCCATAGAGTCACTTGATGATGTTCAGGTACCATTTTATCCCTAAAACGTGGCTGGCTTCAAAATATGACAGTTAACCAGTGTTAGATCTATAAAATATTTACATAGCACAGCACATTAAGCTTTAGACACTTGGCAATTAAACCACATAAAAATAAGACCAGACCCCAATGTGCTTCCAGACCGTAGTGTTCAGTGTCCTCTCACGTGACTGCCTGATGCCTCTGCTGCCTTTCGAACCAGTGTACAGTTGCCAGATGGGGGCCGTGAGCACCAACTCCGAACACGGGGGATGGGGGTCATATGATTTCTTAAATGAGTGTTAAACAAACTTCCATAAAGTAGATGCTTTCTATATTTTATAAACAAACATAGTAAAGTTGAAAAAGAGAGGAAATCTCAATTCATTTTATGTGGCTGGTCCAACTAATATTTTCAAATCAGATAAGAGAAACAAAAGAATAGGAAATTAGGCCCATTTTTCTTTTCTTTTTTCTTAAAGATTTTATTTATTGGACAGAGAGAGACAGAGAGTGAGAGAGAGCACAAGCAGATGGAGCAGAGGCAGAGGGAGAGAGAGAAGCAGGCTCCTGGCTGAGTAGGTCACATGACATGGGGCTCCATCCCTGGGATCATGATCCAAGCTGAAGGCAGACGCTTAACTGACTGAGCCACCCAGGTGCCCAGGTCCATTTTTCTAATCAGCACAGGTACACAAATCCTAAAAAAAAATATTGACTGAGTTCAATAGAGCCTCTAAAAATAAACCTTTTGTGTAAAGAAGATGTGGTATATGTGCAATGGAATATTACTCAGACATAAAAAAGAAGGAAATCTTGTCATTCACAACGGCATACCCAAGGATGTAGAGGGTATTATGCTAAGTGGGATAAGTCAGAGAAAGAAAAATACCATGTGATTTCACTTATATGTGGAATCTAAAACAAAACAAAACAAACAAACAAATAACAAAAACAGAAACAGACTTACAGAGAACAAACTGATGGTTTCCAGAGGGGAAGGAAGTGAGGGGATAGACAAAATAGGTGAAGGGGATTAAGAGGTACAGACCTCCAGTTATAAAATAAATAAATCACAGTGATGTACAGTATAAGGAATATAGTAAATAATATTGTAATAGCATTCTATGGTGGCAAATTTAACTACACTTATCATGTGAACATTACATAATGTGTAGAACTGTCTAATCACTATGTTGTACACCCGAAACTAATATAACATTGTATGTCAACTGTCCATTAATCAATCAATCAATCAATATACTTTTTAGGATAATTCACCAAATTAATAAATAAATTTGATATCTCTCAATACAGTAGAAAAAGGATTAGATAATTTTCAATGATTACAATTTTATAAAAAATCTTAATAAATTTGATAAAAGTTATTTTGATAATGAGATGGATTAGTTTTGTATTACTACACAACAAACTACCACAGACTCAGGGGCTTAAAACATACATTTATTATCTTCTGGTTCCCATGGAACAGGAGGCAGGATATGGCTTAGCTCACATTCTCCTCAAGGTCTCATCAGCTGAAGTCAGCTTGTTGGCCAAGCTGTATTCCACCTGGTGATTTGACCAGGGGAGAAGTCTTTTCCAAATGTATTTTAGTTTGTTAGCAAATTCAGTTCCTTCAGGTTGTAGGAATAAAGTCCATGCTTTCTTATCTAACAGCCAGGGAGTCCTCTCAGCTTTGAGAGGTCTTTGCCATAGGTTCCCTCCATGGGTGGTTCACAACATGGCTGTTTGCTTCTTTGAGGCCTGCAAGACAGTCTTTCTCACCATGAATCTCTCCCTTCACAAAAGGTCTATGGTCTCTTTTAGAGGGCTCACTTGATTGGGTCAGAGCTACCCACAGTAACCTTTCTTTTGATGAACTGATTTTAAGTTAAAATTAATCTGCAAAATCCCTTTATTTTTGCCATATAATGTAACGTAATTGTGGTAATGAAATTCCATCATATTCACAAGTCTTGCTTACATGTAAGGGGAAGGGATTATATAGGGCATATACATCAGGGGGTAGGAATATTGGGGGTCATCTTAGAAGTCTGCCTACCAAAACCCTACAGAAATCATATTTAATGAACATTTTCTTTGTTCTGACAATGCTCCTATTTCTGCAGCTTAACACTGTACCAGAAGTCCAAACCTATTCTGTAAAACAAGAAAGAAGAGTAGGAAGTTTGAGATCTAGAAGGAAAAGTTTAGATATAGACAAAATTAATAAAAGATTCTGGAAAGCTTATGATAGACAACTGATTACTTTTGAAAACCAGTTACATTTCTCTAGACCTGACTAAAAAATCTAGACATTATTAAGAGGGAAATATTTGCAATAACAACAACAAAATAACAACAAAAAACAATATGTATACCTAAGACTCTTAGAGTTTTAAAGGATATAAAAGCTAATGGATGGGACGACTCAACATTAGAAATGGTGTTTCTATTTTAATGGTTATATTTAATGCAATCCCAATAAAAATGTACATTTTTAACAAATCTCCCAGGAAATTGATGCTAGTCCTTAGACCCCACATGAGGAGCTATTCTCCTAAGATGACCTGCTCAAACCCATACTGTTGTTAATAATGTTTTCTCCTGGGGCACCAGGGTGGCTCAGTCATTAAGTGTCTGCCTTTGGCTCAGGTCATGATCCCAGGGTCCTGGGATCGAACCCCACATTGGGCTCCCTGCTCCGCGGGAAGCCTGCTTCTCCCTCTCCCACTCCCCCTGCTTGTGTTCCTGCTCTTGCTATCTCTCTGTGAAATAAATAAATAAAATCTTAAAAAATAAAAATAATGTTTTCTCCTTGCTTTATGCTGATGTTCACCTGGATTGGGAATGAGAGCTTTCAAATACAGTAAACTGCAGAGAAGGACTAGCTCTTGGATTTCAGGTTCTCCTAGAGAGGAAGAGCGTTCAGCCAATAATCCCTACCAGACAAAACCAGGGCATAATGTATGCCAAAGTCAGTTAGATTTGTGAGAGAGCATCTCAAAAAACAGGTTCTTATTGGAGATTGTGTGACACACAGGGATTTGTGTGTGGAAGCCATTTCTTTATAAGGTTTTATTAAGACTTTCAAGTATAAATCAATACACAGAGTAGTTTGATGCAAAATATTTTATATTTAAACAGTTACTACTCTTTAAAAACTTTTAGTTAAACAAAATATTTTTGTGAGACTCTAAGACATGTCACTTATATTTTAGAACATTTCAATACTATGTAAGTTACTGTCTTTGTCTATTTTCTTCAGACATTACTTCTTAGATCTTTTCCTTCCTCTTATAAACCCTGTGCAAAAGTAGGTTTTGACTTAAATTACCTTGGTACTTATCCCAGTCAATCTCTCCCTATGGACCAGATTTACAAGGTTTCTTCTCTCTGCTTTTTGTATTATTACTTTACATGAGAAAGGGATTTTTTTTTTTTAATTGTGCTTAGACTTAACTTGTGTGGGAAGCAAGATAGTCTAGCTTCTTCTCATCAATGAGTCCAATCTGGTTAGGATTTGTAAAAGTGCACGCTGTGTTAGCACAGTTCTTATTTGATCAAATAAAATTAAAATCTCCACCTTGCTAAGATTCCTTTTTTTGTTGAAAATTATTTATATTTGATGATCATATTTATTTCATCAAGACATAAATTTAACAGGAAGGCATCTGTTCTATTTGCCATAATTTTTGTGATGGCCAAGGAGATAAAGCTATTTAGAAGCTTCTCTCTTTTGACTGTTTTCTACTTAAAGTTTGAAAAACTTTTCCTAGAATTTGTAGGATAGAAAATTGCCTATAAATGATTTAAGTAGGCTTAGCTTTCAAGCTGTTTCAATTTGGTTCATGACTACTGAAAGATGGTCTACTTTTTATTAGAGAAAGCCATAGTAATAATTCGCAAATCAGGCCATTAACACAATCGTGCACTTTCAATGGGTCATGGAAGAAAAACTCAGATTTGAACAGAAAATAATCTTTTACATGGTATTATATTAAATATTAGTGAACCAGACAATTGCATAGCTGGATGGGGAATAAAATATAAGTGACTTCACTCTTCATGATGTGAAACGTTGGGGTTTGGGAGCAAACAGTCAAGAAAGAATTCTTGAGATGTCTTCCATGAAAAAAAGGTGGTTTTATTAAATTAGCATGGGACAAGACCCGTGGGCAGAAAGAGCTGCATGGAGTGGGGGTGGGGGTGAGGAGTGGTTGATTATATTTCAAGTTGGGAGGGGTTTAGGGATAGTGTAAGCCTCTAAGGAATTTGGAAGCAAAGTTTCGAGGACCTTGAGGGGCTAGCTGTTGTTAGGAAAAGGTCATTTACTACCATCAGTAAAACCTTAGTCAAGGGGCCCTTCAGATTCATATCAGTGGGCCATATGCTTGGAGGATGATTGCTAACATATAGCTTGGGGGATAGAGATAAAGGAAGTTTCCAGAGAGATTTTTACAGGATGCTGGAGGTCGGGCTAATGTCAAGCTAAGGTTGCCTTTTGCCTCTAGCAAAGTATTAACATTGAGGCAGCTAAGCTCCTTGAGGAAGGTCACTCTGCCTATCTCAAGTACTTGTCAATGGGCTGTGAATTATAAGGAAGTTCAATTTTTCTTCTATATTTCTTTTGCCTTTGCTCTCCACATCACTCCCAAACATTGTAATGCATTCAAAGAGCTCAGAAAGATTGACAAGTATTTAGGTCATAAAACTCCACTGTGGCAGATCAGAGACTGGAACCCACCTTTCATATCTGCTAGCCTTCAAGCTTAGAGTTTTCTGAAGTAAGAGTGAGGAGTGATGTCAGTAACTTTGCCTCCTCATGCCTCATTTTATAACACATAAAAACTTCTGACCAGCTGAAATCATTAGCACGTAAAGCCAAAAATAAATCAATATATCCTTGCTTTGCCAATTATCCAAACAAGGCTTCCATCAATTGTCTGGATGGGAATAACAATGCTAGCGTTTATAGTCACCCCCTTGGGTGGGGTGGGCAGTGGGAAAATAATGAAGAACAGACCTCAGGTTTCCAGTTCAGTTCCATAAGTGTTTACTGAAGTGAGTTATCATACAGGCACTAGAATGAGAGCTAGGTAAACAAGACTGAATAAGAGCTAGCATTTTTGGCCAAGGATTTCAGTCTGAATGTGGTACAGACATACAACCACATGTGGCTGGATCAGTGGTGTTTCAAAGGAAGCAGAGAAGAGCAGAGTCTTGCACTGGGTGTTGGGAAGCAGGTAAGGATTGGTCTGAAAGAAAACAAGGAGCCAGCGGAAGATGTCAGAGGGAGGAGAGTGTGCAGGAAAAAAAGGCAGTGAAATATCTTGACACACTTGGAATTTCTGTAGTTCAGCTTAGTTAAAAGGTGGAATGTCATAAGTAATGGAAAAGATGACTTTGGAAAATTCATCAGGGCCAAAGTTACCAAAGAAGGTGTTATAGATGCCAAAGAAATAAAATTATTTTGTATGTCATAAGAAACCACTATTTATTTTTTAAAAGAATGTTTGCATCAAGAGCCCCTGAGAGAACTGATCAAAACTGTAAACTTGTGCCTCTGAAATAAATAATACATTATATGTTAAAAGAAGAAGAAGAAGAAGAAGAAGAAGAAGAAGAAGAAGAAGAAGATAGCAGGAGGGGAAGAATAAAGGGGGGGAAATTGGAGGGGGAGATGAACCATGAGAGACGATGGACTCTGAAAAACAAACTGAGGGTTCTAGAGGGGAGGGGGTGGGGGGATGGGTTAGCCCGGTGATGGGTATTAAAGAGGGCACGTTCTGCATGGAGCACTGGGTGTTATACGCAAACAATGAATCATGAAACACTACATCAAAAACTAATGATGTAATATATGGTGATTAACATAACATAAAAAACAAAACAAAACAAAAACTGTGGCCCAAGATTTGAATTTAGAGAGACTTGCTGGAGAGGACTAGAGTAGCTGTGGGGAAGATCAGAGGAGAAGGGAACACGAAAATGTCTCTCATATGAAAGTGTTTGCCAAAGCAGGGTAGCCCAGTTCAGTTATCATAGCTCTGTAAGAAGTTCCTTTCATGAGACCTAACTCTGACTTCATTTGGTATCATTAAACTCTTAAATATTTTCCTAATCTTGTGTAATTGGCACTATATAATAGCAAACATTCCTTCAGGCTTCTGATATACATTACATCCAAATGGCATCATGTGGTGGCAAAAAGGCAACAGTTATGGGATGAAAAACAAAGCTGCTGGCTACCAGGTAGATTCTCAAGGTCTTACATATCCAGGGGGATCATCACTGTGGGTCTGGCCCTTGCCTTCTACCCTCAGAATCCTGGCTTTGTCAGTTAGCTGAGGGAAGACTCATCTTTCACTGCAGGCTCACATTAAACTAGCTGATAGGGTATGATATGTAAAATGATAACTTGTGAATTCATGACGAGAAGTGCATCTGTCAGGCTGAACAGACTGAGTAGACTGATAAAGGCATTTTTTAAATGAGTCCATTTGATGGGAGCTGTCATGGTAGAATGTTTGCCTGTGAATAAGGAACGAAGAGAGAGCTACATCTTTATGATCTACCAGAGCAATGTACTTGATATAGTACTTGGGCTTGGGTCTTTCTGAAGACGTCCTCTCCCTCCTGGGACCGTGCATAGAGGATCATGAAGACACTGATACTGGCTGTCTGTGTTCCTTGATCCCACACAGTTACTTCGTCTAGGGGCACAATGCCATTACACCACCATATTTGTTATAATTGATTGGGTTTGTACATATCACTTATACTCCTATTCCAGTCAAGTTTTCTGAGATTAGACTGGGGTCACAGTGACTGGGGTTTGGGCAAAGTTTTCAAACACTGATGGAATCCTGATACACTCCCATGAATGATTAATGTTATCTATTATGTGTGGATTTTACTCTCTCCAAGAAAACGTATTTCACTTTTCTGAAAGTTGTGAGGGAAGACCGTACAGCTGCCCACGACCACCAACAGTATGAACAAAACATTGAAAGGTAATACTAAACCCTTGGTGTCCTGCATTAATACATTTTCCGCTATTTTTGCACATTATTAGTGTGTTGCTAGAACTTTTGAAGGGGTAAGTTGCCACCTGTGATGTGCTGCCATCCTTTTTGGAAAAACCCAATGTAGAAGCGATGGGGAGAAATCCATGGTGTAAAAATGGGGGCAGAGATTTGTGGTCTCTGAGAAACATAGTCCTTCTCTGAATATATTTTTTAGAGTGGGTATGTCAGGAATATTAAGTTATTGTAGACCAAAACAAGGTTGAGGTATGTGAGCAGGAAGCAAACAAAGTCCTCATATTTTATAGAAGGGAGCCAAGAAATACTATTTTTTAACTTTGATATTAAATGCATGTAAAATACACTCAGGAACTTGGACAATCAAAAATGAGAGTTTTATTTTTCTACTCATTTCAGCCTCTAAAACAAAACAAAACACAATCCATATACTAAAATGGGAATGAAGTAGGACAAACCCAAACACAGAAAGTATAAGATTGCGCAGAGATTTTTAAGGAGATGATTTCTATGCATCGCGAATGAGAGTATCAACTACCGGTACAAACTGGGAAACTGGGGTCTTCTCACTGTAAGGACAATGAGAACGCTCCAAACAGGATTGAGACCTCAGATGAGGTTTGACCATGGCAAGTATTGGTGGTGCCCCCCGAAGCTGGGGTCTCTGGTGTGTCAGACAAAAGATGATTTCTTCTGCTTCCAACACTGACAGTTTGATTTTTGTTAAGACTTTCCTATTATTTCAATTATTTTATAAAGACACATTCATTAAAAGAGCATTATTATTTGCTACTTGGAATGGCAATTTCATGCAGTATGAAATACTGTAGAAAAAAAGAGGTTTACAGTGAAATGTGAGTGACTTTAAGAACATTAGAGTGAAATAATTATTTCTGAAGAATAATTCATTTCTGCCTCTCTCAGTACTGTTCAATCAAATATGATTAACTTTAATTCATTAGTTGAAGAAACAAATGGACCATCTTCTGATTTGAAGGAGCACAGCCATTGAATGGTGGGGAAAGTATTGTGACTAAAAGGATTTTATGTTATTTTGGTTATTTAATCTTTTCTCTTTCTCTTTTTAATTTTCACAGTATCCTTTGGGAAGAAAGCATTACAAATACCTACTCCATGCCACTTAAATATTTGATTGTGAAAACGTATTAAAAGGCCTGTTGTGTGTACGTGTGTGTTTTTTTAATTAGGCTATCTTTAGTTTCAAACATTTTGGAACACTCAGAAATTAATATGTGATAGAAAAGAAGAATGACGTGTGCAGGCAACATTAGCTAATAAATTGTAAATGACCGTGTTCTTCTTGACTCACAGCCTTTGTTTCAGCCTCTCGGTTAACATTCACCCTTGGTCAAGGTTTGATTTTTCTGCTTGCCTTTTTTTGTTACCAACTGTGACACTAATAGGGTTTAATTTCTTTTCACAATTCTTATGGACATATTTCTGAGCCAACTGAAACAATTTTTCTATGCTGGAGGAGTTAATTAGGGTTGGCAAACTTTTCATCGAAGCACTGAAAATTAGTTACTTCAGCTACTTCCTATTTCAAAGTAGAATCTAATTTTAATACAAAATTAAGCTGAAGAAAAATCTCCAATATCTTTTGAAAGGCTGCTCCATGCTCTGGGTGTGGCCCAACCCGGCTGAAGGCAAATTCTTGCTGGAGGATTGATGGGGATACCTCAGGGATAGCTGGTGTGTGGAAGGATTCTCTTTGCTGTTAGGAATATTACTTGTCTTGCAATCGTGGCACAGATAGGATTTATATGAATGTGATACTATTTGTCTAATTCCGTAAGTCAGAGTTCCTACGTGATGTGTTGTCACCCACGGTTCACTCATTTGTCACCGCTGAGTGCCACGGCCCCTTTAGCCGTGGCCTTGAAAGAGCCTCTAACGACGGCAGTGATTGCGAACAGCTGTAAGACTGGGTGCTGAGCATGCAGTTTCAGAGGGGCCCATTCCCCACTAACTCACCTGTCCAGAAAACGTTGTCTTGCTAAGGGAACCTGACAGCGTGAAAACCGGTCATAAATCCCTGAAGGGACAGTCTTGATTAGGCAGGGCTGGCCAGACAGCATCAGGCCAAAAGAAGGGTGGATGTGAGCATAAAACTGATAAAAGTCTTTCTGAGAAAAGTTTGTCCCTTGATTTTGTGGGTTTCACTAGGCTACACTGCATCTTTGAATAAAATGTTACTTGTTGGTATCTTTCATCCCAAGGTTTTAACTTCCTGTTATGTTTGGAGTTTACTGGATATCTTGTCTGTGTCTGCTTATTTGATATTATAAATTATGGTAACGATTTCCTAATTATAATCTATTCTTAAAATAATTTTTTGGTCATTGCAAATTGTTTTTCCATAATACTGTAGGCAATTTATTAATATTTTACTTAGAATTTATGCATCTTAAGTGACATGTGTTACTTTTTGTGAGCTATCTGTGTTCAGTTTTATTGTGTGTGCTATTATTTTTTATGAAAAACATAATAACAAACCCATAGTAATATTAGAAACTTTAAAACATGTGTTTGGTTGTTATTGATTTATTTAAGGTTTTTTTTTCTTACTTGGATCAAGTTTGTTTGTTTGCTTGTTGCCTTTCCATGAAAGTTGAGACAATTCAAATACTTAGGCTAAACAAAGTAACTGAGTATAATTTTCTAACTCTAGATTATTAAGAAATTTGTCTAAATGATATGCTAAGATTAGTAAGCATCCCAAACACTAGTCCCCTGTGTTTGGAGTCACGATATATTCTTTCTCATTTTCTACTCCCCACAAAGAGGAGACCTATTAGATTACATGGTACTCCATCTAAAATTATTCCAGAGTCCTTTGTGGTCAAGTGCAATTCGGTGCTTCCAAGCTAATCATGTTTAGAGAACAGGCAGCTTTGGTTCAGCTATATCATTTGCTATTTTATTACCTTGTGGGGATAAATATTAGTTTGTCCTGATGTATCCTCTTACTTCAATTCTGTGACTAGGAATCAGGTTTTAGCTAACTGCCTCTTTTTCCCTCCCCACTGGCCCTTCTTTAGTGCATTCATCATGTCCGGCATGAATCTTTTAACAGTCTCTTAAGAAAGTCTTTTATCTCTATTCTTAATCCATTCTAATCAATTATCAATCCCATAACTAAAGAAAATTTTCAAAAATGCAAATATGATTAGGCCATTTCTCTACCTGAGCCCTGATACTCCTCCATTGCCCTTAAAATAAACTCTGACCTCCTTAAGATGGCACAGTGCAGACAGACCTTCAACATCTGGCCCCACCACCAGGACTCCCTCCCCTTCCAGGCTTCCTCCAGTGTGCTCGGCGCCTGTTTCAACCCCAGGCTCTCACCACTGTTCGCTTCTGCCTCCCATTATTCATTCCTTTAGGTGGCATCTTCATGTGTGCTCTCTGTAACACCCATGCCATTTTATTGTAATACGTTGTTTAGTCTCTTTATTGCCCGGTAATAGGTAACTTGAGACAAGAAAGCCAAGTCATTCGTGAAGTCGTTCGTGTTCAAAGCCCAGAACTATATCCCAATGGCTAATTCCAGTGCTTGGCATACAGTAGGTACTTAATGTTTGCTCAAAAATATGTAGTAACAAGGAAGTAAGGAAAATTAAAAACTACAGGATTTTCTCAGAGATATGATTGAAGATGTGGATAAATGGAACATATATTCTCTATATGAGAAAATATCATGTTTGCTCAAATAAAATTATATAATAAATGCAGCCACAAAAATTATAGAATGGATGGTGGAATTGAAAAAAAAAAGTCTTTTAAAGTTCATCTGGATGAATAAACACGAAAGAAAAGAAAGAAGATTTTAAAAGCAATACGGGGGTGTTATAGTCTAACCAGACATTAAAATGTGTAATAAAACTAAAATAATTCAAATAATGTGCTTCTTTAGCAGAAATAAACAGAAAGATTAATTTAACACAATAGAACTTTCAGAAATAATTCTAGGCACAAATAAAATTGGGTGAAGATAGAATGGCAGTCTAAATGAGTGTTATGATAACTGAATAACCAACTGTAAAAAGATAAAATTAGATTTTCAAGTCCTGTACATAAAAGCTAACAATTTTATTATAAAAAGCAGAAGTATTTATAATTGAATTTACACATTATTGTTGGGTTGGCAAGGGTTTTTTAAGTAACACACCAAAGGCAAAAACCATATATATTTTTTAAAAAAGATAGATATGAGTAGATACATTTTAAAATATGGAAAAATTCCACAAATAAAGTTAGAAGACCTTTTACCATTTATTTATTATTTATTTATTTAATTACTTCTATCTATCTATCTATCTATCTATCATCTATCATTTATTTATTGCTTCTGGCCCAACTGCTGCTCCCACTGCCACTGGTCTACTTAGACCTCAATAGAACTTAAAAATAACTCAACATAAGTGCCAGACATTGGGTTAATAGCACTTATGGTTAGGCTTATTTCCAAATTACTCAGAAGATGAGGACAACATAGAATAAAAAACCAAAGGCAATCAATTTTCAAAATATGCAGGGTGGGGGGAAAGAGATCACATTAATTAATTAATTAATGTAAGAAAAAATTATCAAAATATTATTCTCCATGTTTTTCCTATAAACAATATTTCACTTGTGAAGCTGAAAGTGGAAATAATATGACGGTTTGGCAATAATAATATTTCAACATATATAGGATGAGGCCCAAACTACATTCAGTCCGCATGCAAAGCCTTAACACCTTTGTATTATGCTGCTGTAACGAATTCCTCTATGCTGAAACATAGTAACCACCATTTATTCAACCAATCCACAAATGTTTTGTAAGTATCTTTTGTGAATCAGCTGCTACTCTAGGCACTCGGGGTACCTCCAAGAATCAAAGATTCCTGACTTCACGAGCTTTTCAGCTTATTTACCTGCTTTCTTCTGCTTTGGAGACAAAAGAGAAGAGAAATTTCTTCTAAAAAAGTAGCCACAATAATTAAAAGGTGAATGTAGAGCATTATCTGAGGTTAGCTACGTGTGTTCCTAGTGGTCAATGTTGGGAATGTAATTGGAGCTCCTCAACTAACTGCTTCTGGTAGTCTGAGTTCATCTCTTCATCCTTCCCCAGGGTAAGAAGTAGTGATGATGGTGCAGCCACGGACTAATTGCCAGGGGAAAACTACCAGTTCGGAGCCATAATCCGGAGGAGCACAACTGTGCCCTGACTTGTGGGTACAGTACAATGTGGTTCAAAAAATTTGCTCTTCTTTTAGGCTTACAGTTATTATATCATATTTATTTGAATAACCTGGACATTGTTAGTGCTTGATTTGATTTTTCCGACAAGGGAGAAAAAACAGACTCCAAGAACCTCCAGACATCTTTAGCATTCCTTCTGTGCCCCACACCACTACTGGAACGTTACTGCATTGAAGTATGCAAAGAATTTGTCTCTTGAAACCCAGTATTAAAGAGGCACCAGTGTGCAAAAATAAGGCTCAATGACTTACCAAGGGCAACAAAAATATGCAACTACCACTCAGGGAAATAAATTAGACATTATCGGCTGCTAATATAAAAGGTTTCTAAGATAAACAGTACTATAACAACTCCCTGTTTTATGGGGACAAAGTATGCCTATGAATTGATTTCAGAAAAAAAATAATTAAATTACTGCAATGAAGCTTTAACTATATGAGCTTTCTAGAATGTGGTTTCAATCCTGGGGAAAATAACAGGGTTGAGCGGAAGGATATGGGAAATAGACCTCAAACAGATCATCTCTAAGCAAAGTGGGCTCAGAAAATGTAAACTAACTTTGGCTGAAGAAAACTAAAAAATATACACACATACATGTGTATGTATACACGTATATATGTGTGCACATATATATATGTAACGTATATACACACAGGTGTGTGTGAAAGTACATGGGTTATAAGCTTACTTATTTTTTCAAATTTTTAATTAATTTTTAAAATTTAATTCCATATAGTTAACATACAGTGCTATGTTAGTTTCAGGTATAAAATATGGTGATATGGGGCGCCTGGGTGGCTCAGTCAGTTGAGCATCCAACTCTTGGTTTTGGCTCAAGTCATGATCTCAGGGTCTTGAGATCGAGCACTGCATCGGCTCCATGATCAGCGAGAAGTCTGCTGGAGATTCTCTCCCTCTCCCACTGTCCCTTCTCCTGCTTGCATTCTAAATACATACATACATACATACATACATACATACATACATACATAAATAAATAAATAAATAAATAGTGATTCAACAATTGTATACATTACTCAGTGCTCCCCATGATAAGTGTATTCTTTAATCCCCATCACCTATTTAACCCATCCCCCCACCACCCTCCCCTCTGGTAACCATCAGTTTGTTCTCGATAGGAGTCTGTTTCTTGATTTCTCTCTCTCTCTCTCTCTTTCACTGTTTATTTTTCCTTTGCTCATCTGTTTTGTTTCTTAAATTCCACATACAAGTGAAATCATATGGCATTTGTTTTCTCCCACTAATTTAATTTGCTTACTATTATATTCTCTGTATCTATCCATGTTGTTGCAAATGGCAAGATTTCATTCTTTTTTATGGTAAATAATATTCCATCATATATATTTACCACCTCTTTATCCATTCATCTATCAGTGGACACAGGGGCTCCTTCCATAATTTGGATATTGTATATACGTATGTATCCTGCAGTAAACATAGGGGTGCATGTATTTCTTTCAATTAGTGTTTTTGTATTTTTTGTGTAAATACCCAGTGGTGCAATTACTGGATCTTAGGGGAGTTTTACTATTAACTATTTATTATTATTATTATTATTTATTAAATTTTTAAGCAACTTTCATACTGTTTTCCATAGTGGCTGCACTAGTTGGCATTACCACCGAGGGTTCCTTTTCCTCCACGTCCTCACAACAACCCAAGTTGTTTCTTGGGTTTTTGATTTTAGCCATTCTGACAGGTGTGAGGTGATATCTTATTGTAGTTTTGATTTGTAGTTCCCTGATGATGAGTGATGGTGAGCATCTTTCCAAATGTCTGTTGGCCATCCGTATGTCTTTGGAGAGATGTCTGTTCATGTCTTCTGCCCATTTTTTTAAATTGGATTATTGGTTTTTGGGGTGTTGAGTTGTTATCAGTTCTTTATATAATTTGGATACTGACTCTTTATCAGATATGTCATTTGCAAATATCTTATCCCATTCAGTAAGTTACTTTTTAGTTTTGTTGATTATTTCCTTCACTGTGCAGAAGCATTTTATTTTGATGTAGTCCCAATTGTTTCTTTTTGCTTTTGTTTCCCTTGCCTCAGGAGACATATCTAGAAAAATGTTGCTATGGCTGATGTTGGAGAGATTACTACCTGTGCTCTCCTCTAGGATTTTTATGGTTTCAGGCCTCAAATTTAGGTTTTTAATCCACTTTGTTTATTTTTGTGTATGGTGAAGGAAAGTGGTACAGTTTCATTCTTTTGCATGTAGCTGTCCAGCTTTCCCAACACCATTTGTTAAAAAGATTGTCCATTTCCTATTGGATATTCATTCCTCCTTTGTTGAAGATTAATTGTCCATATAATGGTGGGTTTATTTTTGGGTTTTCTATTTTTTTCTATTGATCCGTGTGCCTATCTATAGGCCAGTACCAAACTGTTCTGATTATTTCAGCTTCGTAGTATAACTTGAAGTCCAGAATTGTGATACCTCCCGCTTTGCTTTTCTTTTTCAACACCGTTTTGGCTATTCGGGGTCTTTTGTGGTCCCATACAAATTTTAGGGTTGTTTCTTCTAGTTTTGTGAAAAGTTGCTGTCGGTATTTTGATAGGGATTGCATTAAATGTGGAGATTGCTTTGCAGAGTATAGACATTTTAACAATATTGGTTCTTCCAACCCATGAGCATAGAATATCTTTCCATTCCTTTGTACCAACTTAAATTTCTTTCATAAGTGTTTTATAGTTTTCAGAGTACAGGTCTTTCACCATTTTGTATAAGTTTATTCCTAGATATTTTATTGTTTTTGGTGCAATTGTAAATGGGATTGTTTTCTTAATTTCACTTTCTGCTGCTTCATTATTAGTCTCTAGAAAAGCAACAAATTTCTGAACATTGATTTTATATCCTATGACTTTACTGAATTCATTTATCAGATCTAGTAGCTTTTTTGGTAAAGTCTTTTGGGTTTTCTATAAATAGTATTATGTAATCTGCAAATAGTGAAAGTTTTACTTCTTCCTTATCAATTTGGATGTCTTTTATTTCTTTTTGTTGTCTGATTGTTGTGGCTAGGAATTCTGGTACCATGTTGAATAAAAGTGGTGCGAGAGTGGACATCCTTGTCTTGTTTCTGACCTTCTGAAAAAGCTCTAAGTTTTTTTGTGATTGAGTGTGATGTTAGCCGTGAGTTTGTTTTAAAGTCTATTCTGTCCGATATAAATATTGTTAAACTGGCTTTCTTTTGACATCTATTTGCATGATAAATGTTTCTCCATCCCCTCATTTTCACTGTGCAGGCATCCTTAGGTCTGAAAACAGTCTCTTTTAGGCAGCATATAGATGGGTCTTTTATTTATTTTTTCAAAGTTTTAAAAAAAGTTTATTTCTTTTTTAGTAATATCTACAAGCAACATGGGGCTCAAATTCATGACCCCAATGTCAAGAGTCACATGTTCTTTCAACTGTGCCAGCTAGACACTCCAGGGTCTTCTTTTTTAATCCAGTCTGTCACCCTATGTCTTTTGATTGGAGTGTTTAGTCCATTTACATTCAAAGTAATTATCAATAGATGTGTATTTATTGCCATTTTATTACTTGTTTTGTGGTTGTTTTTGCAGTTTTTCTCTGATCCTTTCTTCTCCTTCTATTTTCCATGGTTTGTTGGCTTTCTTAGTGATATACTTGGATTCCCTTTTATTCAGTCTTTGCATATCTATTACTGGTTTTTGATTTGTGGTAACCATTATGTTTGTTAATAACATCTTCTGCATATATTAGGCTACATGAAGTTGATGGTCACTTCTTTTAAAAACCATTATTTACTCCTCTCCCCTCCAACATTTTAGGTGTATGTTGTCATAGTTTTTTTTATGGACATCATATGGTGTCCTTTTATTTTATGAATCCTTTGACAAATTTTTACAGAAGTACTTATTTTTACTGCCTTTTTGGATTTTTACTTTTTATACTCTCATTTATGGTCTTTCATTTCTACTCAAAGAATCCTCTTTAATATTTCTTGCAGTTCTGGTTTAATGTTCATGAACTCCTTTAGTTTTTGTTTGTTTGAGAAACTCTTTATCTCTCCTTCTATTCTGAATGGTAGCCTTTCTGGATAGAGTATTATTAGCTGCAGATTTTTCCCTTTCAGCACTTTGAATATATCTTGCCATTTTCTTCTGGCCTGCAAAATTTCTGCTGAAAAGTCGGCTGATAGACTCATAGAGTTTCCCTTTGTGTGTAACTGTCTTCTTTTCTCTTTCTGCTTTTATTTATTTATTTTTTTCTTTATCACTACTTTTTGCCATTTTAATTACCATGTGTCTTAGTGTGGACCTCCTTGGGTTGAATTTTTGGGGTTATCTCTGCCTCTTGGATCTGGATATCTGTTTCTTTCCCCAGATTAAGAAAGTTTTCAGCTATCATTTCTTCAAATAATGTTTCTGCCGCCTTCTTTCTCTCTTCTTCTTCTGGGATCCCTGTTATGTGATTGTTATTATGTTTGATGGAGTAACTGAGTTCCCTAAGTCTATTCTCTGTTTGTATAATTTTTTTTCTTTCACTTGCTCAGCTTGATTACTTTCCATTCCTCTGTCTTCCAGGTCATTAATTCATTCCTCTGTTTCCTTTAGCTTGCTATTTATCCCACCAAATGTATTTTTAATTACATTTATTGTGTTCTTCATCTGTCATTCTTTTTATCTCTTTATTAAAGGTCTCACTGATATCATCCCCTCTTTTCTCAAGTGCAGTATCTTTATGAACATTACTTTAAATTCTCTATCAAGCATATCACTTATATCTGTTTCACTTAGGTCTCTTGCTGTGGTTTGGTAATGTTTGTTCATTTGGGGACATATTTCTCTGTTTCCTCATTTTGTTTAACTTATTTGTCTGTTTCTCTGTGTTAGAAAAGTCAGCTCCATTGCTTACTCTTGAGGGTAGTAACCTTAGTGCCCTGCAGGGAAGCATCCCTGTTCCCCAGGCCTGGTGCTTCAGGGAGTGTCTCCTATGTGTGTTGTGCGTCCTCTTCTATTGAGTACTGGGCTCTTTTCGTTTCAGTCTAGGTGTCCACAGAGAGCAGTTTTTGGTCCCCTGCAGGGGTAGGGCACATTTTAACAAGTTAGATGGAAGTTTCTGGAGCTGTAACTCTGTTTCTATTAAAAATTAGTATAAAAGAGTAGTGCAGGTGTCTACTTATTAATGTTTCCAAGAAAGGCATTTCAAAACTACTTGGGGTAATATAGAAGATTAGAGTCAGAAAGTAACGCTTCATCAGTATACCTCAAATAAAGTCTTATTTCAGTTGAAAAAAAGATTGCAGGTTGGTGGGTGTAGGTTAGAATAGTTTGGACTTTATTTCATAGGTGTTGGAAAGTAATTAGCTTAATAACCAGTGAATCAGAAAGCAAGATTCAAACCAGGTGGGGAAAAGTTGGATTAAATTAGTGTCTTAATATTGCTGAACCACCTCCCATTTTAAGTAAAAAAGAGGGAACTATTGATTAAACATTTTAATTGATGCATTCATTTATTTATTCAAATAAATTCAAATATTATCCCCTTGATTGAGAAGGGGATATGAAGTAGATTTTATTGTTAATCATCTAAAGAATCATTTTAGTTCCATATTTCCTTTGCCACTATGGAAATGTACGTATGCATTTTAATGTGTTTGTTATGTGTATGTTAATTATTTTTTACTACTTTTCAATTCAATGCAAATGTCTTAAAACATGTAATTGAGATAAAGTAAATTTAATTCCTAATTAAGATTTCTACCTAGTGCCAAATAATGCTTCTAATTCTTTGTTTGTTTGCTTAGCTCACTGTATTCTTGGTTGAAGAGTATCTTAGTGATGGAAGTGATTTTTTTTTTATTTTATTTATT
>NC_138380.1:87343234-87370430 GCF_054177405.1 Leptonychotes weddellii
GTGGTGGGTATTGAGGAGGGCACATTCTGCATGGAGCACTGGGTGTTATGCACAAACAAAGAATCATGGAACACTTCATCTAAAACTAATGATGTAATGTATGGGGATTAACATAAGAATAAAAAATAAATTAATAAATAAAATCAGACTTCTCATCTGAGTAATAAATTGAATTAAATTTTTGGATTAAAAAAAAAACTTCTTTGATATTCTGTTTACCTTCTACTCACCTATTCCTTAAAGTGTTACCACATGTCCTAATAATAATAAAAATAAAATTAAAAAATAACAGTAAGAGTCACTGGCTCCTCTGTTCAACCATTCCTTAATAATATAGCATGCATGCTGGCCTCTTGTAAAAAGAAGCCTCCTGGTGCTCATTGTCTTCATTTTGGGGACCTGGAACTGGGAGTTTGTGCTGGGATATGACTTTCTTCTCCACGAGGGGCAGCTCACCTACATGTGCCACAGGGGCTTGGCTCCAGTTGCTTTTCCAACAGCAGCAGTGACGTCCTGCCTCAGTCATATTTTCCATCTCTCATTTTGTTATTCATTCATCCCTAGAAGCTGTCTATCCTCTCATTAATGTCAAGATTATAATGAGTATAAAATAATCAACAATTTTGTTTGCATTATTATCTGAGAACAAAAGCTGACAGCATCATCTTACTGAAGGAGTCCTAGTAACAATCCCTGTATAACCTGAGTTGAAAATGACAAGATAAAACTTTATTCTTTCCTAGAGTTTAGTAATTGAAATTACAGGAAACTGAGTGGAGAGTCTAAATGAAGCGACACTTATTAAGAAGAGGTAATTGAAACCAGGACACTCAAGGATGCTTATCAAATATGTTAGAACCTCATTAATTCAGTTCCTTCATATGGAAAAAAAAACCCTACAGGGCTCTTAATTATTAATATGTTCAAATATTATTTTTCCTCAAATTAGTCATGATTGAGAGGAAACCTACTTAGAACAAAATCTGTTTAAAATATTCAAACTTAAACATTTATAAGAAGGCTCTTAACTTCTAGGAATAGAAATTAATTATATATACTAAAAGTTCTTGATATTTTGTGCTATTTATGAGGTCTAAACAATGAGATGTAAGTCTTCATGAGTTACCCCATTTTATTCATTAGGTATTTCCCACATCCCACATTCTACTTCCAGTAATATATTTTATAGTAGAAATTACTAAACTAACTTTGAAATTATCTCCTAAAATATACTTGATTTTTGAAGAGTGCTTTTTTGCCTAAAACTCAACTCCTTCTCTTGTTCCAACCTGCCTCCCTTACTGAGTTCCCTGTGTTTGAGTGTGGCTGTTCTAGTCTTTCAGTCACTGGAGGCAGAAGCAGGATTCCATGGGTTACTTCATCTCAGCTTTGTACTAATCCAGTCCCTAGTTCCATAAATTCTGTTACCAACTAACTGCAAATCACGCCTGAATTTGTGCCTCCATCATGTCTAATTATAGTTCTTCCAGTATCCCTCTGATGTGTTTCCACCTGCCAGCAGGGAGTCTTCTTGGGGTTTTCTTTTTTGCTCACACACATATTGCATTTATTCACCTGATATCTTTTATCTACTGATAGGACATAATATGGTACTGCTTAAATTCTTGTAAGTTCTCCCTATTGCCTCCATTATATAAACCAAATTCTTTAACATGGCAAATAGAATTCTTAATCATTAGCTCCCATTTTATGGTTTACTTTTCTATTCTGATGTCTCATCTCATGGGCTCCCTACAAACATTCAGTCTTTCTGTCTTTTGGACTCTCTGCTTTTCCTAATTATACCTGGTTGCCTCAAAACTTCACAAGTGCTTGTCCATTTTTAATGATTTTGTCTCGTTTGCAAACTCTTTGTCATCTTTCAATAAACAACTCAGCCACTACCTCCTCTTAGAGATTCTTCTCATCTTTCCCCAGGTTAACTGAGTCTAACTCTTTTATAGCAAGAATACGTAATATATTTACATGTCTAAATCCCTACAATTCTCAGTTAACTCTTTTGTCAGTGCAGGACAGATGACCCACAAATGCTGAGTGAATAAAAGGAGAAAGGAGATGGAAATAGGTAATCCTGGTCTTTTTTCATACTTTGATAGTGTTTCTCATTCTTAATACTGTTCTCTGAGAAGGATGCAGACAACTGGAGAACATATGATGATAAGGAGACTTGCAATTAAAAAGAGTTGAGAGGGGTATTCAGACTGGCTCAAGAGAAGGAGCAGAGCCATCTTCAAGTGCTTGACAAGGGTGTCAATTGAAAAAAAAGAGTAGTATATGTAGCTTTAGAGATTCGAAGAGGATTAATGGGCTGAAGCTATGGAAAGGTAAATTATTCACTTTCCCTATATGTACTTAACTTGTAAATAATATTGACCACTGAGTAGTGAATTTAAAACTTTATGTATAGTACATATGTAATGCCAGCAGAACATGTATCTGTCAGCTGAAGTCATTAATGACGTATGTAAGGAAAGGATATGTCAATAAAAATTAAAATCATTAAATCATGGAAGACTGAGAGAGAATTACAGAGGCAAAAATTAATCATGCTTATCTAAACTCTTTACTGGGAAAAAGGTCCCTCCCGGGTTAAATAATATATTCAGTCAGCCTTGCGGTAGGAGTTTTATTTAGAGAGGTGTACAAAACTATCGAAGACTAATAATATTAACTTTTAATCATATAATTTAGCTCCCACTGTCGAGGCTGTTAATAGTACAACCTCATTAAAATTTACTTTGTTTTGGGGAGAGTATGTACTAGTGGAATTGACACAAATATCTAGTTTGCCTTATAATTAAAATTTGAATTTTAAATTATAAATTGATTTTGTCAATGAGTCTCCTATGATTTGGTTAATATGAGTAAGCGTCTGGGAGTCTTATCAACCCTGGAACACTGGTAAAATTAATTTTATGAGTAAGAAAAAAGAAGAGGAAAACCATGAACAGTAGAGGTTTAACAAAAAATATGGTACAATAGCCAAGAAGCTCTAGAAGTCTCCCTTTTGTCTTTCTATAGTCTTTACATAGAAAGATAAGCATTTGAATTTCACCAACAAGGTAATTGGAACTGAGAGGGAAGTGAGAAATGACAACTGTGCCATCCAAGGACATATCCCACTGCATGCTCATTTGTAGATGGATGGATGGATGTCAGGTCATTTGTAGAGTTCCTGCGTAGCTCCGAAGTAAAGATGGCATTGGAAGTGCCATGAAGGTGGAGGGACTCTCAGCACTCAGAAGCTTTAGATATGACATTCATCAAAGAAAAGAGAAATACTTTACAAGATGAGTCTTTCTCAACCATAGTACATTAGCTAGCAGATCATTGAATTTCTTACGTGAATGTGTTTTATTATTATTATTTTGTAAAAAAAAAAAACCAACAACAACATTTTTATAGTCACATAGGACACATTTTAAAAAAATTTAGTGTCCTCAAAAATTTAGGAGAAATTCCACAGGGATATTCTTTAGAATATCCTCACTCCTTTGATATGGAAAGAGTTCCATTTGTCTTATGAAGTTATTATGATACTCTTAGACCTGCAATATATAAATACATGTTAAGCTTTTTGACTACCTTTTACCCACCAGAGATAATTTCTTTCTGCAAACTTCAGGCATATCTCAATCCCAGCTACAACTTTTCTGTCTCTATTTTACTGTTTCTCCCACAACCCTGGTACTGAAATATAAAGCAGTTAAATAACATATAGTGTACAGCTGAGGGCGGGTCGCCAAGATGAGCTACTTTGGCATAAAGACTGTTCTGGGCTGAAGGTAACTGAGAGCCTATGGGCTCAAGAGAAACTTTTGCCTCTTTCTTAACTATACAGAAGAATCTAAATTGGGGTTCTTTCTCAGAATAAGTGTTATTGGAAGAGATAAATTTTATCTGCATTCTCAATACCCCATGAATTGCATTCCTTTCCTCTGAAGTGTCAGACCCCTTCCCTCTTCTCTTAGTTCAGGATAACATGTATACCTCATTTTGCCTGTCTTTGGAATTTCCATGTCTGTGTGGATACCCTGTAGGTATGCTACTAAATTTGATTTTCTTCTGTTAATCTGTCTCCTGTTAATTTGAATCTTAGTCCTGCTAGAAGGACCTTGAAGGGAACAGGAATTCTTACTCCCTGACAGTTGACATAGTCAGCAAGATACTTTAACTCACTAGACGCCTTTTGCCCCAGACACTGCTGCAGCTGAGATATCTTTGAGGCATCTGATGTACAGCCACAAAAGGTCAGATTACTTACCCTGTTAGCTCCCTGGAATCTCGGTCTGTCGAGTCTGATAGAAGGAGAGTGGTGAGAGTCCTCTCTCTCTTTCTAAATTTAGATTGGCAGAAGAAAACATTTGTGAACCTAGTTCCTTGAGCTAGGGGACTCTTTGGTTAAATTTGGTAGATTAGTCTTTGGTTACTGATTCATTCCCTCCCAGAGATGGTCTTTGTTTTCCTTTGTCTGTGTCTCTCATGGTGTTTGTCATCTGTTGCTATGGGACATCCTGGAAACCAAAGCCACAAAATTGGTGGGCACAGGTCCAGCACTTAAAAGCTGTTAGAGTGCTCACCACCTCAAGAAGATTCCCATGGTAGGCCAAGCTGGTCATGGAATGGGTTTGATTGATACTAGGTCACCTGCCAACCTCAAGAAAACTTCCATGCAGTGAGGTACACTATAAAACAACACACAGCCCCCAACCCTGTGGCATATACTTCCTAGGTATTAGTTTGGCTCTGAGAGACCCAAGGCGTACATAAGACTTTTCCTTTGATCTTGTTCTATGTCCAAAGAGGTTGGCTTTGTCACCAGTGAGAAAATCCTATTTGGTCTCTACCATTTGGAGGCTGCACTTACCAGGGTGCATCTTGGTGGCCAGTCAAATAGAAGGGGATCTGAGTCTCTCTCTGTCTGGCTGTGCCAGCTCTCCAGGGAATTTGTCATTAGAGGTCCCATCCCAGAGGGACCTTTGTGATCTCAACCTTCATTGCTTGCTTGTGCTGGAAAGTCCCAGTGTTGCAGATTACTGGATCTGTGACTCAAGGCATCTTACATTTCCATGGGAGACCAGAGACACTGTTTTTACTACACCATCCTTACTGTTTGTGCAATGGATGACTTTGCTTTCTTAGACTAATTTTGTGAGCAAACTTTGGATCATGGGGCTGCAACATCTATGCCCTCTCGGAATGCCTCTTATATCTTTGGCTAAATCATTAAGAGGCTTATTGGTTTGAGACACTTTAATAGATCCCACTCATCAATTGCCAAATGATGGATCCTTTAATTTGGCTATATTAAATATATACATAAAATATATATAAAATAAAGAGTTCACAATTGTCTTATTAGTATAACAGCTAGCCCTGGGGACTCCCTTAACAAGATAAAAAACAGAAATTAGACATAAGACAAGAAATGTCCCCATCCAATGTAAATTCTCTTCCTTCCTTCTTTCCTTCCTTCCTTCCTTCTTTCCTTTTCCTTTTCCTTTTTCTTTCTTTCTCTTTTATTATTATTATTATTAATTATTATTATCATCAATTTTGTAAATTTTCTTTCTTAAAATAAGGTCTCATTGCCTGTTTTAACTTCCGTTTCCTTACTAGATTTACAGAGATGTCTCTGGCTTAATCTCTAGGTTCAAAGCATAGAGGTTGCTCATATAAATGCAGAAAGCCAGACAATGAATTTAACAAGAACACCTGACACTGACAATAAGGTTCACCTTGCTCCTACCTTCCAGGACTTTATTATCAGGCTCTGCCATCCACAGGCGTTCTTATACAGTGTCTTTAGAAGGTGTATCTTAGACAGCCCCGCCAACAGAAAAAGAATTTGTGCAGATGTTTTAAATTATAAAGCTCTGGGGCGCCTGGGTGGCTCAGTCGGTTAAGCGTCTGCCTTCGGCTCAGGTCATGATCCCAGGGTGCTGGGATCGAGCCCCGCATCGGGCTCCCTGCTTGGTGGGAAGCCTGCTTCTCCCTCCCCCACTCCCCCTGCTTGTGCTCTAGCCCTCTCTCTGTCAAATAAATAAATAAATAAAATATTAAAAAAAATCATAAAGCTATTCTACCTCTACTTTTGAAAGATCCTACTGAATTTAGAGAGTAATTAGAAATATTATTTCACTATATTCACAACCTTCCTGCTGAGGAAATAAATGACCGAATTTCTCCAAGGTTCTCCTACAAATGATTTGCAAAAGGCCAATATTCAGGTGCTAATAGAGGCCAAGTTTGAATTGTGTACCCAGAAAAAAAGCTTTTGTTAAAATGTTGTACACATACTTTATAAAGGCATAAATCATTCAGTTGTCATTTTAGTTAAAATTCTCCCTGATACAAAGAAGCAAATTTAGTTAAAAAGATGAGTCAATCCTTTGAGATCTAAATTGTAATCCAGATCTTTGGGGAATTCAGAACAACTGTCCTTATCTTACAAATCTCTACAAAACCAGAAATACAACTCTAGAAACAATTTAAAGCCCACCTATCTTGACCAATCTCCAAAACTTTCCTATTCCTCTGAAAATGTTTGTGAATATTACCAAACCAAACCAAACAAAATAAAGCAAAAAGCCCCTAGATATTGGAACAAAATCGTTTTGTTACCTTTAACAAAAGGTAAATTTTAAATAGCAATTACCCTGAAACTCCAGAAATTTTTTTTGCATTCTTTTTCCGTCTCTTGTAATTATAAGCCTTAAGACATTTTTTAAATGTAAACACAGCCCACCATTTCCTGAGACTAGAAAAGAGAGACAAAGAGACAGAGAAAGACAGAAAGATTGAGAGACAGAGACACAAAGAGACTTTTTAAAAATTCACGCTGATGAAAATCCTCTTATGCCCAGACTCTAGCACCTCTAATAACAGGCTGATTTACTCAATATATATATATCCACCTTAAAAAAAAAACAAAAAAAACTTATTCTCTCTGTGCCTTTGTGATATAAATTTTTTACCTCCATCTTCTTTAAGACTTAAAACCCATTTTTTTTTGTCATGCAAACATCCACTTTCTGGGCATTCTTATATATTCATATAAATGCATATATATTCATACCTATATTCACAAATATATTATATTTTTTATATAAGTGTTATATAGGTGTTTAAAGGTTGGGTCTGTAGTGTCCTCTCCACAAATATTGTTTAACATCTTGCCACTGTTTTTTTTTTTGTGTGTGTGTGTGTGTGTATATCTCCATGTATGTTGTAAATGTGAAATATTTTCTCTAATTCCAAATGACATTGTTAAAATTAATTTGTAAAAGAGCTCTATTTAGTTGGTTTGAAGAAAAGCACTTGTGAGAATTGAGCATTCTAAAATTCAGACAGATAAAAACTAACCCAAATGCTTTTCAAGTTCACGTGATCTGGGAAAACATTCAGTATTAAAGCTAATTTAAGGTTGTTGGTTTAATTAAAATAGACATGTCTTTAGAGTTATCAACATTAAATATAAAACCTTTATTCTGCTTGTGTTTACTAATAGTCAAATAAGTTCATGATATTTCTGTTGCAAAATTTATCAGAAAGAAAAAAAAACAGATTGGTTGATTTTATCTAATACCTCATGAAGTTTTGTGGGTAGTCTAAGTATAATTGTTAAGAACAAGTAAATTAAATAGATATAAGTAAAATAAAAAAATTTGTAGGTAAACTTTTAAATAGCTTCCAAAATCTTTGGTAACCTACTGGAAACAAGGGAAACAGCACTGTATGTAAAGAAAATAGGATATATACATATATACACACACATATATATACATATACATATATATATATATTTTTTTGGTAAGAGAAAGTATGAAGGATAAAAATACATATTTGTTGAGGAGAAATAAAGTAGTGGTGTCCTAAAGTGAGCCTGTTTATTTAAAGATGAAAAATTTAGGACAAAAATCTGAATGTAAAAAAGAAAAATTTTATGGGTGGTCAGTACTGGCTAAGATTAGGATAAATTTAATAAGTAAATGAGTTTTAATATCAAGATCACAATTGTACAAAGTTTTTGTTTTGTTTTGTTTTGTTTAAAAGTACAAAGTTTTCCTGAACTATTGGTCTGGTCTTCATAAGAAATTGTAAACAAAGTTTTTCTTGACCTTTTAAGGTATCTGCCTAATAAAAAACAATGATTCTGTTTTCCAAAATAATTTATATGTTTATGAGGTCTCTGATTACTTAAGAAAACTGAGTATTAATTTTGCTAAATTTGCTCACAACTATGTAGCCTTCTGTATTTGCCTTTGATATCTTTTATTGTCACTTTGGTTAAATAGATACTTAAATATAATTTCATAATGATTTGTGATCCTATTTAATCAAGTGTTAAAACCTTTTGATGCTTTTTGACATACTTCCCAAATCAAATTCTAATATAGTCTTTTTAAAAGTTAATTATTTAATTTGAGTGAGAGAGAGAGCAAGAAAGCATAATTGGGGGAGGGGCAGAGGGAGAGGGAGAAGCAGACTCTGCTGAGCAGGGAGCCTGATGTGGGGTTCGATTCCAGGATCCTGGGGTCAGGACCTGAGCCAAAGGCAGATGTTTAACTGACTGAGCCACCCAGGCACCCCTAATACAGTCTTTCAGCCACAATCTAACTGAAATTTTCTAACAGACTCCTGGAACATTAAAAAAAAACAATCTTTTTGAAAAGTTAAACTAATGAGGCTTATCTGGTATTTTAAATTATATAGAAAGCATTGTCAAATAAGTGATATTAAACCCTCTTAGATTATATTTATGTAGATGTGTTAGTAAAGTAAGTCTTTTAAAAATTATATGAAACTCCTAGAAAACTGATGTCCTGGCATGTTATCTTAAAGTGTTGTATGTCACCAAAATAACCAAATCTCCTTGTCAATTGCATTATAATGAACTCTAATCAGATCTTTAACCATGGCCATTTTTAAATCTTTTGTCACTTAGAGACAGTTATACTTTTACTCAGAAGCCTCTATAAAAGTTACCTGCAAATGTGTTGTATCTTCACTGAGACTCATGGAAAAATGATGAGTACTGGTTTCTGATAATCTTAAGATTAAAAGCTGAACTAGCTAAAAATTTCCAGAACTAGTGAAAAAATTAGTTTCAAGCCAAACAAGAATTAATAATGTGAGACTACATGGAGGAAAATAATTATAGTTTTTATTACTCTTTGAAACATTGCTGACTGTTAAAAAATGTTTTATTTTTTCAAGATTTACGAATACTTTTTCTCTAAAGCTGACTTATAAAAATTTGATGAAATGTACCTTTGTGAACAAATTGAAACATTTGTCTTTTCTCCCTTCCTGAACACTCCAGACTTCAGAAATTTTCAGTGAATATTTTTATAACAATATATTTATTTGCATAAATTCAATAAGAATCTGTTCTTATGACAGGACACAATTGAAAACATTGGTTATATTACCAAGGCTTTGACTGGAATGTCATATTTGAGAGAGACATGCATAGACTCAGATATGACCAGACAGCTTTAAGGAACTAAGATTGACTTTATGGAGTCAATAAAGCCCCTTACAAATATCAACCTAATGTCTTGCTTACAGAGTTTCCAGCAGTTTTACCAGGTAAGTAAAGATGGTCACTTCCTGGCAGGTGCAGGAACCTCAGGATATTTTGGGGATCTTGAGAAGAGAGGAATTCACCTAAATCTATATGTATAGCAGGTTAAATCTGATGGCAAGTATTTGGCTTGGCTTCTGACCTCCAGAGGCTATTAAACTTTAATCTAGAGATTCATTATGAAAAGTTCCAGCAAAGCAGGTTTTATTTTATTTTTTTAATATATTTTTAATTTAAATTCAATTAATTAACATATAATGTATTATTTGTTTCAGGGGTACAGGTGTGTGATTCAACAGTCTTACACAATTCACAGTGCTCACCATAGTACATACCCTCCCCAATGTCCACCACCCAGCCACCCCGTCCTTCCCACCCCCCTCCACTCAAGCCACCCTCAGTTTGTTTCCTGTGATTAAGAGTCTCTTACGGTTTGTCTCCCTCTCTGGTTTTGTCTTGTTTCATTTTTTCCTCTCTTCCCCTATGATCCTCTGTCTTGTTTCTTAAATTCCACATACCAGTGAGATCATATGATAATTACCTTTCTCTGATTGACTTATTTCGCTTAGCATAATACCCTCTACTTCCATCCACGTCATTGCAAATGGCAAGGTTTCATTTTTTGATGGCTGTGTAATATTCCATCGTGTATATATACTCCACATCTTCTTTATCCATTCATCTGTTGATGGACTCTAGGCTCTTTCCACAGTTTGGCTATTGTGGACATTGCTGCTATAAACATCGGGGTGCACATACCCTTCAGATCACTACATTTATATCTTTGGGGTAAATACCCAGTAGTGCAATTTCTGGGTCATAGGGTAGCTCTATTTTCAACTTTTTGAGAAACCTCCATACTGTTTTCCAGAGTGGCTGCACCAGCTTGCATTCCCACCAACAGTGTAGGAGGGTTCCTCTTTCTCCAAATCCTCACCAACATCTGTTATTTCCTGATTTGTTAATTTTAGCCATTCTGACTGGTGTGAGGTGATATCTCATTGAGGTTTTGATTTGGATTTCCCTGATGCCGAGTGATGTTAAACACTTTTTCACGTGTCTGTTGGCCATTTGGGTGTCTTCTTTGCGGAAATGTCTGTTCATGTTTTCTGCCCATTTCTTGATTGGATTCTTTGTTCTTTGGGTGTTGAGTTTAAGAAGTTCTTTATAGATTTTGGATACTAGCCCTTTATCTGATATGTCATTTGCAAATATCTTCTCCCATTCTGTTGGTTGTCTTTTGGTTTTGTTGACTGTTTTCTTTGCTGTGCAAAAACTTTTTATCTTGATGAAGTCCCAATAGTTCATTTTTGCCCTTGCTTCCCTTGCCTTTGGTGATGTTTCTAGGAAGAAGTTGCTGTGGCTAAGGTTGAAGAGGTTGCTGCCTGGGTTTTCCTCAAGGATTTTGATAGACTCCTGTCTCACATTGAGGTCTTTCATCCATTTTGAGTCTATTTTTGTGTGTGGTGTAAGGAAATGGTCCAGTTTCATTCTTTTGCGTGTGGCTATCCAATTTTCCCAACACCATTTGTTGAAGAGACTGTCTTTTTTCCATTGGACATTCTTTCCTTCTTTGTCAAAGATGAGTTGACCATAGAGTTGAGGGTCCATTTCTGGGCTCTCTATTCTGTTCCATTGATCTATGTGTCTGTTTTTGTGCCAGTACCATACTGTCTTGATGATGACAGCTTTTAATAGAGCTTGAAGTCCAGAATTATGATGTCACCAGTTTTGGTTTTCTTTTTCAACATTGCTTTGGCTATTCTGGATCTTTTGTGGTTCCATACAAATTTTAGGATTATTTGTTCCAGTTCTGTGAAAAAAGTTGATGGTATTTTGATAGGGATTACATTGAATGTGTAGATTGCTTTGGGTAGCATAGACATTTTAACAATATTTGTTCTTCCAATCTATGAGCATGGAATATTTTTCCATTTCTTTGTGTCCACAATTTCTTTCATGAGTATTCTATAGTTTTCCGAGTACAAAACCTTTGCCTCTTTGGTTAGGTTTATTCCTAGGTATCTTATGGTTTGGGGTGCAATTGCAAATGGGATTGACTCCTTAATTTCTCTTTTTTCTGTCTCATTGTTGGTGTATAGAAATGCAACTGATTTCTGTACATTGATTTTATATCCTGCCACTTTATTGAATTCCTGTATGAGTTCTAACAATTTTGGGGTAGAGTCATTTGAGTTTTCAAAAGTAGGGTTTTTTTTTTTTTAAGATTTTATTCATTTATTTGACAGAGAGACAGACAGCCAGAGCAGGAACACAAGCAGGGAGAGTGGGAGAGGGAGAAGCAGTCTTCCTGGTGAGCAGGGAGCCCGATAAGGGGTTCGATCCCAGGACCCTGGGATCATGACCTGAGCTGAAGGCAGACGCTTAATGACTGAGCCACCCAGGCGCCCCTTCAAAAGCAGGTTTTAAAGAGTTTATATGATCAACCTCTATTCTTGCTGCACTTATGTAAAAATCAGACCAAGTTTTTTTTGAAACTAGACTTATTTTACAAACAAAGTAATGTTAATTTGGCTATCTTTGGTAAAACTAAGGGTGATTATAGAGAAAAAAATGTTTCAATAACACATCTGTGTAGATATTATATTTTAATATTATTCATATAAACTGGACTGCATCCTGATTTCTTCTAGTTTCCTTCAAAATCTGGCCACAATTCTCCAAATTAATATTTTGATTTTTCTCCCACCTTTCTGACTTGGAATCATTTGAGAACTAAAACTGCCTTTTTTCCTAAAGCTCTGAAAAAGAAATATATACTGATATAAACTTCAGAGAAATTGACACAATAGCTCATATATAGACAATCTTCATTCGTGTTGCTCAATGGCCACTCAAAATCATCAAAGACATCTGAGCTACAAACTAGGAAGATCTGTCAGATTGCCACTACTTGCCCGTACTCTATCTGAACATGCTCCAAGCCTGACATGTAGAAGTCTTCTTGACTGGCTACCCTCAGAACATGGAAACTGGTTTAGCATTTGATCCAATCATTAACCATTGTTTTTCTTTTGTTTCCGTAGAAATGACTCTTATTTAATACCTGATTACTTGAACTATAGGCCTACTTTGAGAATACACCTGCATTACTGTCTCCTGAATTGAGTTTGACAAAACTGACCTATTGTCAGGATTAAGTCTGGTTCAGGGAGATGAGGCAACCTATTAGTTCAAATTTTAGTATATGAAACTTCAGGGAAGTTTCAGAGGAGGGGATTATAGGGCCCGAGGGCAGTTCACCACAAGATGGGCCACTTGGGCAGGAAGATTATTGCGAGTTTAAGGCAATGGAGACCCTCTGTGCTCAAGAAACTTTTGTCCCTCCCTTAAAATACATTGAAGAATCTAATTGGGGGTCTTTCTCAGAATAAAGGTTATTAGCAGAGATGGGTCTGAGTGACCCATCTGTATGGCAGGGAAAATATCTAATTACCACACATCTGCTCGACTTCTCAATACCCTGTGAATTGCATTTCTTTCCTCTGAAGTCCCAGACCCCATCCCCTTCTCCTTAGTTCAGGGTGATATATAGACCACATTTTGCCTCTCTTTGGAATTTCCCTGTCTGTGTAGATTCCCCATGCGTATGCTTTTAATTTTATTTTCTCCTATTAATTTGACTCTGAGCCCAGCTATAAAGACCCTTGAAAGGGACACAAATTCTTAACCAACTGAGCCACCCCGACGTCCCATGAAAGGGACACAAATTCTTATTCCCTGACAATAATAGCGACATTAAAAATTGCTTGAACATTTAATTAGCAAAGCTAATTTCTTTGCAAAAGGTGGTTATTGATTAGGATCACACACAAAGATTTTGGTTGGGAACAATTGGAACCATTTTTTTTTGTTCTTTTACAATAAAATTAAAATTAGAGTTCTCAGAGAAAGACATGAGGCTAGAGTAAGGGTAACATTTAGTGTGTTGTCTTGTGTGTCATGTGAACACAGACTATAGAAAAAAAAATATATGGTTATGTCAGCAAAAGTTAAAGAAACAGGGAGGAAACCCAATGGACAGTAAGTGTAATATATACCAGTAAACATAGTGCATTATAATAATTATTAAAATGATAAGTACCAAATTCAGTGGGAACATAGAAAAAGAAGGACCTAATTTGTCTCAGAGATTCAGGGCAAACTCCAGAAGGGAGTTGTTATTTGACCTGAGACTTGAAAAATGAACAAGAATTTATGAATGTAGGAATGGGCCATTTCAATCAAAATCACAGACAATCTTGTGCAGGGCTAGGGAGGTGAGAAACATGAAACGCAGTCAAGAACTAATAGTTCAGGACACAATGGAATGGCAAATGTGAGTAGAAGCAAAGGAAGAGATGAAGGCTATATTGGTAGGCAGGGGCCAATGCCTTGATTTTTTGATTTTGTCCAGTAAGAATGGAAATATATTGAAGAATTTTTGGTAGGTAGTGGCATTTTCAGATTTTTAAGTGGAGAGACAATAGGGGAACCATATGTTGATGAATTGGAGAGAGGCCTGTATAGAAACACTAAAAATATATATATTCTAATAGACCAGACAAGGGACGCTGTGACCCTGAGCCAGGAGAGTGGCAATATGAATCAGGGAGAAATGGGAGACTTACAAGATTTTACATACATTGAACTGACATAATTTAGGGATAGATAGGACTGGAGGCTAAAACGATGATCCAATCATTCCCCAAATTTTGAGGGTTTTTTGCGTGTAATCTTCCCAGATTATTTCAGCCTGCATTATTAATTCTTTACCTTGAACTTCTAGTTATATGTTTTGTTTTTTTCCTGCTAATTTTAGCTATTTGGCTTACATTGTTTTATACTTATATATGTCACCAATGGGGCTACAGTGTATTGTTTTATTTTTCATAAATATTCATTCTCACCTCTACAACAGGAGGAGTATACTTTCCTACTAATCCATGCTAGGTTTACCCCTGCAAAACACTTTATAAAGTGGAATGTGAACAGATATGATATATGCCACATCTACCTAAAAGCTTTAAATGTTATTGCAGGGCTCAGCTGAGCACTTTTGTACCTTTCCTCTCTAGTAGGAAAACAATGTATTCCAGGTAGGGCAGTTTGTTCAACCTGGGAGCTGGAATAAAAAGAAAGGTGTGAGAACTCTCAGACCAGTTTGTTACTTTCATGTAACATGAGCAAGAAATTATCGTTTGTGTTAAGGACTGAGACTTTGGGATTGTTTGTTACTGAAGCAAAAGCTGACTAACTCAGGGATGATATGGTCTTTTGGCACAGAAAACATATTTCTGCACCTAGACATCATTTTTTTATTGTGTCTTAAAGAATATTTAAAAAATGGAGCACACTAAAATGAAGAGTTGGTTTGAAAGGTAGAGGATTTTTAAAAGAGTGCCCTCTTTGGAATGCAAACCAAAGATCTTGCACTTTTTCCACAAGACTAGTTCAGAATGACTGTCTATTTGCATAATGGCTTTTTTTGTGTGTGTGTTCCTTTTGTTGTAGTCCCAGCCAATTACTTTAGAATACTTTCTTCACATTCTTCTTCATTATGGTCTTCTTAGGAATCTAAACATTCCTGGTCCACTATTTACAATTATCAGAGATAATTGTAATGATGATAAATTTTCAATGTTACTATGTACATTAGAAAAAGAAATACAATCACCGTCTTCCCCTTCCTGCTACTTTTTTTTCCCTTCCTTGTGCAACATGGACTTTGGTGATGATATGAGCACTGAAGACCATATTTGAACATTTCAAAGTACAAAAATCTTTGTGGAAAATCTCTTTGATGTCTTGAATTGGACTGGCCCCTGATGCCATGATGTGGAAGAATTCTAAGACTTAACTCGAATCCCCCAACAGAAGGAATCCTGGCTTTAATAGCAAGAATATGCTAGAACCATTACAATCATCTCTTACACACTTCCTGAAATAAAATCATTATTTCAATGGCAGTATTAGTTTTACTACTAGTCCTGCTACTACTACTAGTAATAACTACCATTTCTGAACATACCCAGCACTATGGATTTACATACATTGATTCACTCAAGCCTCACAACATTCTTAATGATAAGCACTAATATTTTCATTTTAAAGACAAAGAAACCGAGGTTGAGCGACTAAGCAACAGACTTATTAAGGCAGTAACCAGACTTTGAACATAGGTCTGCCCATGCTTTTATGCACAATTACTTGCAATACATGTTGTAAGGCATGTACAGGTCTACGTAATTCTAGAAAAAAATATAATTTTTGGTCTACCATTATTCTATCTCCATTTTTTGTCTCTAATTTTTATTTTTTTTCCTCCTTGAGCTTACATCTGGGTCATTTAAAAAAAAAATCACAACTTATGGTATATATCTTCTATGGTAACATATATTAGCAACATATCTAGACTAAAGTTACTACTTCCCTGGATTTCCAGATTTATTATGTGTGGACTTAGTTATTAAGTATTATTATTTTCAAATGACTTTTTTCTTGCAATTCAGAATATTCTATGTACATAAGAATTAAATCATTTTCATGATTTAATTTGCAGGACTCTTCTTTATTAAAAAGAGTCAATATGACCACTAAAGCCCAAATTCTCTGTTGATTGAAAGAAGCCAACCATGTCACAGGACAGAATATAGAGCTTGAGTCATTTTTCAGCCACATACACTAATAAACATTCAGCCATTGAAATGCACATACATAAATATACATCAATAAAAACAATTGAAAATTATTTTGCATATTATATACTTTTATCCCACACTTGAAATAACAAGCATGGTATCTATTTTAAAGAACTTTAATTTTCAATACTCAAATTTTATTTTGTACATTAAGTGTTTAAAAAGTCAAATCAGAAATTTTAATCATTGTCTAACTTATAGTTACTACAAGTTTTGTAATTCCTGATACTAGTATATCTTTTTTTAACAAACAAACCAAATTGCATATTAAGTCAAATTTTAAGCAGCTTGTCTTTTATTTAGTTTCATCATGATTCCATTTGTGTATGCAGAAAATTTATGAGGACAGGGACTTTTAGTATACCCAAAGGATATGAAGCTGGGCTGTGCAACAAGGAAATATAAAACTGCTTCTGGTCTTTTTTTTTTTTTATTGTTAAAATTTTAAAATCCTCTAGTCTCTCATTATGTCAAACCGTATATGCATACACAATTTCCCAAGTTTTATGCAATAACATGCCCACTATGTGCTACTTCCTACAATTGTAAAAATGAGGAAATAAACCTAGGTTCTTCCTATTTGAGAGAATGGCAATTTGTATAACATTTCTATCTCCTTTCATGTGTTCATGGGTCCCTACAGATTCTAAATAATATAACTAGTGTTCTAAAAGACTTCCAAGTTCAGCAATATTCTCCTGGAACGGGCAGCTTGCTGTGTTTTCTGTATTATTGAATCCTCAAAGCTACCATTCTATAAAAATGCAAAGCAAATTTAAAAAGTCTGTGCCTATTTTCCCTTCAAACTCCTTCTTCTGTGTTATTCCCAGTGAGCTGGTTTTCATGAAAAGTTAAGGTGAGAGGGAGAAAGGATTTAGACTGAAATAATAAATTTTTAAAAAGGAAGGAAAGAAGTAGGAAAGGAAGAAAGGATCAGGAAGGAAGAAATGAAAACAGGGAAGGAAGAAAAAGAGAGAAAGAAAGGATGAAAGAAATAAGCTATATAGACACTCAGTTTGTAAATATGTATGTATATATTTGTATATACATATATATCTTATATTTGTATATGTATATATTTGCATCTGTGAAGAGAGTGTGCACTTTGCAATATGGGGCTTATAATGTCTGTTTGCCAGAAAGGACCACTGATCCAGCATACACACAGCTTGTTCTTCTTCTTGGTGACATGACAAGTCAGGTATAGTGTTTCAGACAGTAAAACTTCTAAGAACCATTTCAGTAAGGAATATGAGTCCCAGTTGTTATTTGTTAGAAACAAGAAGGTGAGAGCATCAAAACTTGCAGAAGGGTGTCAGTGGCTTGAAAAAAATTTCCCAGAGATAATAGGGAACCACTTTTATGAAATGTTCCATGACAAACACTCTTGGTAGCACAAAGGACAATATTGTGTGGAATCATGAGGCTATCAACAATATTATGTGTAAAATTATTCAGAAACTTCCAATGAGGAAGAAGTTTAGGAATATATTAATAAATTAATTTTGTTTATATTTTTCTTCTTATATATGTACAAGATTAACTTATGGTAGTATTGGTATTTTGTTTGTATTTGACAAAATGCAACATCCTTTTATGATAGAAACCCTTAACAGATTAGGTGTAGAAAGAACAAAACTTTAGTGTAATAAAAGCCGTATCAACAAATCCACAGCTAACATTACACTTAATGAAGAAAAAACTGAGTTTCCTCTGAGATCAGGAAGGAGACGACGTGGCCCACACTCACCACTCCTATTCAGTATAGTACTGAAAATCTTAGCCAGAACAACTAGGTAAGACAGAGAAATAAAAGGCATCCAAATCAGGACGGAAAAAAGCAAAATTGCTGCTATTTGCTGATGGTATGGTCTTATATATAGAAGATCCCAAAGAGTCAAAAAATTGTTGGAATTAATCAATGATTTCAGTAAAGTGGCAGGTTACAAAATTAACTTACAGAAATCAGTGGCATTCCTTTATGCTAATGAGGAAACTTCAGAAAAAGAAATAAAACTATCCCAATCATAATAACATCAAAAAACAGTAAAGTATTTAAAAATAAACTTAACCAAAGAAGTAAAAGACCTATACAGTAAAAACTACAAGACTTCTCTGAAAGAAATCAATGAAATGGAAAGACATCTCATGTTCATGGATTGGAAGAATTAATATAGTTAAAATGGCTATATTATCTAACTCCATCTACAGATTCAATGTTGTTGAATCATGGATCACTCCTTAGTATCAAGGTCTTCAGGAAGATCCATATTCATATTCCATTGCCATGTTCCTCTTCTGAGGGCTTTGACTCCCATGTTTATTATTTTGATTTCCTGTAAGGATCTACACCCTGGTATTCCAAATTGGTCATGAAATCTTTAGTCTTTCTAAAAGTACAATAGGGAAACCAGATTATACCTCTTTCAGGGTATTTGTTCAGTGCCTGTCTAGTCGTATCTAGACAAATACTAAATATGTAAAATTGATTTTGCTTTATGTCTCGAAAAATTCCCAGTGGTAACTATTATGAATTGAATATTTATGTCCCTTCAAAATTCATAAATTGAAGCCCTAACCCTAAATGTAGCTATATTTGAGATATGGCCTTTTCAGATGTAGTTTTAGATAGATGAGGTCATAAGGGTGAGGCCTTGATCCAATAGGATAAGTGACATTATAAGGAGAGAAAGAGGACCAGAACTCTCTGCTTGCACACCCCAAGGACAGAGCACACAGTGAATATGCTGCTGTCCTACAAGCCAGGGAGGGACCTCTTCAAGAATGTGATCATGCTGACACCCTGCACTAGGACCACCAGTCTCCAGACTTCATGAAAAGAAGTTTTTTCCAGTTTGTGGTATTTGTTATAGCAACCTGAGCAGACTAAAATAGTGATTCTCTTGGTGATTCCTCAAGAGTTTAGTACCCTTCTAATGTCACTTTTCCTCCCTACTGAAACTTTCTCCCAATACACTATTCAAAAGTTTGAGTAAATTTAAGTGAATTTATTACCTCTTTCAAGGATATCTCCTTATCATTTTATTCTCTTTTCCTTAATTGTGATTCAAAATGTTTTGTTTTGGTAGGTAGATTGTATTTTTGGTCAAATATGCAATATTCAATACCTATATTTATCAAATATTTTTGCAAGATATTGTGTTTACACATATTTCTCAAATATCTCCTTTAATCCTTCAACAACAGTTAGAGGTAGGCGCTATTATCATCTCCATCAGAGAAGAAGAAACTCAGGTTTAGGGATTTGAATAGCATACTAAGACCGATCAGCAAATACTCTGATCAAGATACACACTTAGAACATGACCCAGAATTCATGTTCTTGACCATCATACTTCATTGCCTTTAGGCAAGTCATCCGTTCTGCTTCTGGGAAGTGGGTCTCTTATGAATGTCTTAAGGTCTTGAGACATAACTGTGGAGAAATAGCAGTCTTATTCTAAACACAGTGACTTTATAAGAAAGTGAATACATTATCTGTCTAGAAGAAAGTCCTTCTACCTAGGCTTACTCCTAGAAAGGACCAAAGCCATCTGCTAAAAGAAGAGGGAAGGGGGTGCCTGGGTGGCTCAGATGGTTGGGCATCTGCCTTCGGCTCAGGTCATGATCCCGGGGTCCTGGGATTGTGTCCCACATCGGGCTCACTGCTCAGAGGGGAGCCTGCTTCTCCCTCTGCCTCTCTCTCTGTCTCTTATGAATAAATAAATAAAATCTTTAAAAAAAAAAGAAGAGGGAAGGTGAATAAGCAGGAAATGCAAAATTTTAGTAGAGTTGGTAATAGGGGAACATATTATTGATCTATTAATTCAACTTATATTTATTATTATTATATTTGTTAAATAATTATTAGAAGGTAATCTATGTAAAGGTGTCTATAATTTATTGCCCCAAACGGAAACCTTTTGAGAAATGACACTAAAAATAATTAAATTTATAAACTTTTTGTTATATTTATTTCTCAAGTAATGGATAGTTTTATTATATTGCTGAATTTATAAATTTTTAAAAATAATTTCACTGGGGAGGGTATGTGCTATGGTGAGTGCTGTGAATTGTGTAAGACTGTTGAATCACAGACCTGTACCTCTGAAACAAATAATACATTATATGTTAAAAAAAAAAAGAAGAAGAAGAAGAACATAGCAGGAAGGGAAGAATGAAGGGGGGAAATCGGAGGGGGAGATGAACCATGAGAGACTATGGACTCAGAAACAAACTGAGGGTTCTAGAGGGGAGGGGGGTGGGGGAATGGGTTAGCCTGTGATGGGTATTAAAGAGGGCACGTTCTGCGTGGAGCACTGGATGTTATATGCAAACAATGAATCATGGAACACTACATCAAAAGCTAATGATGTAATGTATGGTGATTAACATAATAAAAAAATAAAAATAAAATAATTTCATAAAAGCAACATATATCCCTGCCTAGTTAAGCGAAATAATAATTGTCTCTATATTAATTCACTGAACATTCAAAATAACGTATACAGCCTATTTATTGATATATATTCACATACTTTAATTTCTTAGCCATATTTGTCTAATGTCATGTTAGTTGAATTTTTTTGTGCTTACATGTCTATTTTTTCATAAGTTGCCTGATATCTTCAACACTGTATTTTTACGGTTAATAAATTTAAAATCATTAGGGTGGGTGGCTCAGTCGGTTAAGTGTCTGACTTCAGCTCAGGTCATGATCTCGGGGTCCTGGGATCAAGCCCCGCCAGGCTCCCTGCTCAGTGGGGAGTCTATTTCTCCCTCTGCCTCCCCCCCCACTTGTGCTCTCTGCTCTCTCTCTCAAATAAATAAATAAAATCTTAAATAAAAATACAAAATAAGTTTAAAATCTTCTAATAGTATATATCAATGCACTACATTCCTGGGATTCACCAGGAAGATCTGGTGTCTTATACTTCAGGGATGCCTTTGAAATACATTTACATCAGTGAATGTTTAAAAGATTAACTTGAAATTATGCAAAATGCTGGGAACTGTCCCGGTGCTTTGAGGTTAGAGATGGTACATACTGGGCAGATATCCCAGGAGAGCACTTTCCTTCTTTTCCCGATTAAATTATCAAATGATTCAGAAAACAGCATGTCACACTCAGCTGAATCACATTCAGGAACAATTCAGCTGGACCCTAATTAATGCTTGCCAACAAGAAGGAGTTGGTATATAAAATTTAGCTCTGGTGGACTAGTCTCATCACACTGCTGGCTACCACAGAACCAGAAGGAAGCTGACTAGCCCCATTTCTGAAAGAAAGCACTTCTAAAGACCTATTTTAACAAGTGTTATGGTTTAATGATTTATGTAATATCCTTTTAAATTTCCAAATTAGAGTTTAAAATTTTAATATAATTGAATTTAGGAGAAAACGTCTTAATTGGATATGTGTTTATGACATTTATTTCAAAATATTCCCTTTTAATTTAAGAGCTTTAACTTCTCTCTCTTTTTCTCCATGGGTGGGGTTGATAACAAAAACACACAAGGAAGAGTTGGGGGCATCCCTCCAATGGGGAGGTAGAGGGAGAGCCACTTGCCAAAGGAGGGAGTGAAATGTGACTTCCCATCTACATGTGAGGTCAGGATACCAGTGATTGGGATGGGCAGTTGATGTGATGGTGTAATCTCAGAAGGCCATAGGACTTATGTAACCTGGGTTCTATATCCCTTATTAGAGATAAAAGACACTGCCTTGGGGACTTCTTGGATGTTCTGTTTTACTCTTCCTTGGAGAGTTACCTCCCTACCCCCACTTTCCTGTGTTGGGGAAGCTGGCAATGATCTGACTCTCTTGAGGGTTTGGAGGCCAGGGGCAGGTCCCACCAGTGTGCACCATGGCTTGGTGCAAATCAGAAGCTACCCTACTGCCATCTGCAGTAAAATTTTCTTAATAACTATGATAATGTTGATGACTATGAGGCTCCCAGGTAATATCCTGCTGCCGTTTTACACTTCATCTCTATCTCCATTGATCCAGACATGAATTTATTGACCAGGCCAACTCTTTCTGAAATCTGTGTTAAAGCCCTTTGCTCTCAAACTCTTGCCACACTCCCACCTGATCATAACTGCATCTGGTAGCACATCCTCCTGTTTTTTGAATTGGCGTTATTAAATATACAGCCTGTATGATTGAAAACAGAGTCTGGTTTTTGTATTTCATTCTCCTTTTTTCTTCCCAAGTAGAAATTTCTAAGAAGGGGCAGCACCAGCTACTACTTAAAAACCAAAGGTCTTGCAACCCACTTTTATTTTTTTACTTTTCTGGGTAAATGTCCATTTGTTTCCAAAGTACTGGCACTGTATTCCACACTTTCCCCACTGATTTAAAATACTATTTTCATAATTACAAAATTACGTTTATTTCCATTGATGTTTATTTATGCCAACAGCTCATTTAATTAATGAATCTACTGAATATATTTAACTATCAGAAATGGTTGAATTTCTTTCCAGTGTTTTTATTTTTTTGAACTTCATACTCTTACAAAATCTTCTGTAACCTTAGCTTTATGAATATAAACACACATAGATGTGATTGCATAACATTTTTGGGCAAATTTGGGAAGAAATGCATGTTGTAATCTTGAGATTTTAGCTACAAATGTAGTAAATAACGCCAGTTTTTCAAAATTTACATACTCCTTTATGTTCCACTGTAAAACTTTGTGATTTCAGGTAACAGATGAGTCCAGTTAACTTTGTTACTTGATTTTAAAAAGCTTTTTACTTGCTGCTATGCACTAGATTTGTTCCTCCATTGCATTCTAATGGATTATTTTTGGTTTATGAAATTTTTTGTTGTTGGTGTTCCCATTTTTATTGTTATTGTCGCCTTTCTGAATTTTTGTAACTTTGTTTTTTAAGATTTTATTTATTTACTTGAGAGAGAGAGCAGGAGCGAGAGCAAGCAGTGGGGAGGAGCACAAGGAGAGGGAGAAGTAGACTCCATGCTGAGCAGGGAGCCTGATGTGGAGCTCGATGTGGCGCTCGATCCCAGGACCCTGGGATCATGACCTGAGCCCAAGGCAGATGCTTATCCAAATGAGCCACCCAGGCACCCCATGAATTTTTTCTAACTTCTAAAATGACCTAACATACATTTTTTTGAAGTATAAAAAGAAGTACAGAAAAAAGCATACACTCATTGAAGGATTTTTTTTTTCAAATTTATAGAAATATATAAACAAACATAATCACCCACCATCCCACCATTGTTTGTGCATTGAGTATTACCCTCTTCCTTTTTTTTTACATTATATTCATGCATAATTACCAACAGCAAAGTTACATTGGATATACAATTTTGTGCCATAATTTTTCAATTAAGAATGTTTCCCCACATTATTAATTATTCTTCACAAACATAATTTATAAAAGCTAAAACATATTCTAGACTATGGCTGTAACTAAGTTATTTTCATTTATTTGGACAGTTTTATTTCTAAGTTTGCTATTATGATTAGTATTTTCCTTAGTGTCTTATACATAAACTTTTATTTAAATTCCATACTTTTCTTTAGTTTCATTTCATAGAAATAAAATTACTAGATCAAATGATGTCAGATGAATTTTTAGTTACATGAAAGAATTAAACCTAAGAGAAGTAAAATACATGGTTTTTGTCTAAGAAGGGTAAGATCTCTCCATATGTCCTGGGAAAGGTCATATAAATCAGCAAGGAAGGTAAATAAAAGTATCCAGAGCCCAAGCCACTGTAGAACCAGGAGAAGGAGAATGAAACAAACCTTATTTATATAAAAGTGGGGAGATAAACATCTGAGCCTACAGCAGACCTGGGAGGCAGGAATTGGAAGGGAAGAGGGTGTGGCTGAATCCCAGTGTAGACAAAACAAATAGCAGTAACTAGGATTTGTCCCCAGTAGGAACAGATCTCTCCCTGAATGGGGAAACCCTGAGAGCTTCCTTACAATATGACTTCCCACACTGTGGCTCAAAGCTCCAAAAACAATCATTCAGAGAGAGAGGCACTCAGGTGGAAAACACATTGCTTTAAAAAAAAATTATACACTTTACTTTTTAGAGCAGTTTTAGGTTCACAGAAAAATTTAGCAGAAACTATGGAGTTCCCATATACCCCTGCCCTCACACACCCACAGCCTTTCCCAACCACACTACCAATATTCCCCACCAGAGTGGTGCATTTGTGACCATTGATGAGCCTATATTGACATGTCCATAGTTTACATTAAGGTTAACTCCTGGTCCTCTACATTCCATGGGATTTGACACGTACCCACCATTGTAGTATCATACAGAATAGTTGTAGTGCCCTAAAAACCCTCTGTGCTCTGCCTATTCATTTCTCTCCCTAAACCCCCAATAACCATTGATATATATTTTTTAATTGTCTCCATACTTTTGCCTTTTCTAGAATGTCATAGAGTTGGGATCATGCAGTATGTAGCCTTTTCAGATTGGCTTCTTTCACTTAACAATATGCATTTAAGATTCATCCACATCTCTTCATGACTTAATACCTCATTTCTTTTTAGCACTGAGTAATATTCCATTGTCTGGATGTGCCACAGTTTATTTATTTAACCATTCATCTATTGAAAGACATCTTGGCCGCTTTGGCAGTTATGAATAAAGAGGTTATAGACATTGCTGTATGGGTTTTTGTGTGGACGTAAGTTTTCAACTCCTTTTGGTAAATACGAAGGAGTGCAATTGCTGGATCACATGGTAGAGTATGTTTAGTTTTGTGAGAAGCTACCAAACTGTCTTCAAAAGTAGCCCTACCACTTTGCATTCCCATCAACGATGAATGAGACTTCCTATTGCTCCACATCCTTGTCAAAACTTGGTGTTGTTGGTGTACTGAATATTGGCCAATCTGATAAATGGGTGGTAGATGATTGTTGCTTTAATTTGCATTTCCCTGATGACATATGATGTGGAGCATCTTTCCATATGCTTATTTGCTATCTATAGATCTTCTTTGGTGAGGCTGAATGTACTTTATGACCCAACCTTGGTAGTCACAGGGTCATATTCTGTGATGAAGCTGTCAAAAGCATGCCCAATTTGAAGGGGAGGAAACACAGACCCACTCCTGGGGTAGAAGATAACAAGGTCACATTGTAGAAGAGCATGTAGGATGGGAGGTACTGATGCAGACACCTTTGGGAAATACAGTCTGCCACAAAGAACCTGTCTCAAATGAGATAGAACAGAGCAAAAGAAGAATGCTTAGAGAAACCAAGTAAAGTGTGGAGATGACTAAATGTATTTGGAAGAATATCTTTTTAAGAACCAATTAACATGGTCTGGGTTATTGGACAGATCACCATTTAAAACACTGGCTATTAACCAAAGGATAGTGTAATAGACCAGTCACTCCCCGTTAGGTTTTAAGTCCATGACACAAAAAGTGATGCATTGAGAAAGTCATAGAATCTATGTAGGTCTCCATGATCTCAGCCTTAAAAAGTGGGTAGTGAACTAGATTTTCTATAAGATTATTCCAACTCATCTAAAGCTATATATTTTTATACCTATGTTACCAGGAGACAAATTTCTCCTTTATATAAAGATGAAAAACACCTAAGGATTAGGGTCATTTAGAAGGTGATAGTGAAGGTTATCTGACACTTTTACTCATTTTGAGGGAAACCCTAGGGAAATGAAACAAATATACCAAACTGCTCAGTATTGGCTTTCTGTTTTGTCCTCCTGCTCTGATTCTGATTCTGATTCTGGAAGAAGGGTCTCTTCCCACAGAGAGCACAGACACTGACAGATAAAAAGAAGGCATAATTCTTCCAATCCTGGTTTGTTTAAAGTGTTCCATGGATGAGCAGTTCCAAAGATAAGCATTTCCTGTAAGTTCCTCACCCACGGAAAATTGTATTAAAAAGCTCTGAGAAGTCTTCTTATAACCTTCAGGTCAAAGTTTAAAAAGAAGGGAAATAAATAGGAAAAATCTTGTGACATCATTTCCCTGTGTGGTTCTCATTTCTCACATTATTTTACTTTTCTGTCATTTCCACTGACTCTTCAGGTCCAAATGTCAGGTATCAGAATTCAAAGTGAAACACTTTCCCTTACTTATGTGTGCTTCTCTTCCCCAGAGTCCTAAGGCTGAATTTCAGATTCTATTTTTATAGTCTTCACAGTGGAAAGTGATGTGGATAATATTGATTGTAGCCAGTTAGGTGGTGAGAAATTTCTTTCACTAAAAGCTTTGCATGGCTTGAAAGAGGAGAGAGCCAGGTAAGCAGTTAGCCTCAGTATTCAGGAAAAGTCATTTTCAGTGAGCACTGGATATTGTTCCTTGAGCCTAACTTTCCACCTGCGTCCGATAGTTACAACAGGAGCTGCCTATATTCCTGAGTCAGCTCCTCTGTGTTGCCTACACTTCACAGGTGGTTCATTAATGCTACAGGCTGATTGCTTTTCTCACACAAAATAAGACATTTTTATTGAGCACTTAATTAATGGCAGGTAACACGCCACTTACAGGCTTTTTCTTTGCTTGCCATTTCAGCTCAAACATAATTTCTTTAGAGAAAAACCTTCCCTGCTCCTCATTCCCAGCTTTAAGCCCAGGCTACACCAGAGCCTCTTTTCTATGATATTTTCCATGATATTTTGAGCTGCTTTAGAGTATTTATGTGTTTATTAATTTTATCATTTGATGAATGTGTTTTCTGTCCAGCTGCAGAAAGTTTTGGAGAATTCCCTTGCTGATTTTTCTAGCTCAAGTGCATGTCACAATAGATAGGATATAGACACAGTAGATAGAATTTGACAACAAATAAATAAATGGAGAATTTTCATTCTGTTCTTTTTCTAATCTCCATTTCTTTTTTTTAAATTTTTTTTA
>NC_138380.1:87370930-87415193 GCF_054177405.1 Leptonychotes weddellii
AAAAAAAAAAAAAGAAAAATATTCAAGGGGAGTTGGTTGAGGAAAGGCATTTTATAAGAAGCTCTGCATCTGTTTCTTTTAGACACTCCTTGGCACAGAGCACAAAGCTATGCACTTTTGACAAGCACCAGCTGAAGAATTTATTAAATGCATGACGCCAGACTATATGGAAATTTAGAAAACAGTTCTTTCTTTTTCATTTAGTCTTCTAAATTTGTAATCAGCAGCTTTTAAATGATGTCTAGTTTGGTTTGTGGCATTTTGAAAGTTTCAGTACAGAAAAAAGATTATGAGTATCTTTAGTTGTAAACATGACAAGTATAGACTTTTTAAATTCAGCAAAGTGTGGAATAGGGCAATAAATTACTACTAAGTGGGTGGATTTAAAAATAAAAGAAAGCACACACACAAACAAAACTAAGCACTGCATTGCAGAATCCTACTGTGATCTTTTCTTTTTTCTTTCCTTTCTTTCCCCCTTTTTTTTGAATAATATATGTGCAATCATTCGCCCCAGAACTATCACAGCTTGAGTTGAAATAATCGCTCTAATTTGTATGGCAAAAAAAGCACTCTTATTTGTGCTGATAAAATGCAACTCATGGCAACTCCAATCCTGTGGTTTTAATGTGATTCAAAAAGCTGTCTGCAATAAAGGAATGTATTAGAGATGCTAAAAGCTGATAAGATTTTGTTTTTGTTAAATTTTGGAACAATTTAGCTGATGGGGTAAAATGTGCACTAGATTTTCTGATAAGTAATTTTCCATTCACCTAAATTTATTTCCAGATCCAGAAAGTTTATTTGGTGAAGATTCGTGAATGCATGGAGTACTCATGGGCTTCTGGTGCCATGTGTTGGATAAAATTTGTTTGCATGAATCTCTTACAAATGGCAATGCCAAGTTGTCAAAAGATGGCAAATAAAGAAGCTGGTTTGTTTGATTATAGTGAAATACTTCTGGGTGGCCTAATTCAACTGTTTCAAAGGACATGCATACAACAGAAACTATGAAGGGAGTTTATTCCCCAGACACTAATATTATACTAAAACCCAGAAATAACAGCTTAAACAAGTTTGGATTTCAAGTTCTTGGGGACTTTGACATATATAAGTCCTTGTATCCTCCTAGAAGCCATGTAAGTCAGGGAGGGCACTTAAGATGGTCAGGACTTTGAAAAGTCAAATGGTTCTAATCATCTGAAGTTCTGTCCTGATAGCCACATTTGAATGGTTTCTCTTTCACCTCCTCCTCCCACTGGCTCACCCTATCACTCCTACAGTAATTTCCCCCATACCTCTCATCTCCTATAACATTTGTGTAATCTACCTACTTTTATGCATATTGCTGATTCTCTGTCTTTCTCACTAGTTTGTAAGCTCCACAGGGCAGTCTTTTTGTTTACCAGTGCCCAAACCAATGCCCATCAGTGCTTAATAAAAAGTGGTCATGTGAGGGGCACCCAGGTGGTTCAGTCGGTTAAGCGTCTTACTCTTGATTTCTGCTCAGGTTATGGTCTCAGGGTCCTGGGATCCAGCCCTGCTTTGGGGTCTGTGCTCAGTGGGGAGTCTGCTCAAGTCACTCTCTCTCTCCTTCTGTCCCTCTCCTCTCCCCCCCCCCACGCACGTACACTCTCTCTCTAAAGCAAATAAATAAATCTTAAAAAAAAAAAATAAAATAAAATAAATAAATAAATAAAACAAATAAATAAATCTTAAAAAAAAAAAAAGTGGCCAAGTGAATGGTCAATTCCTAGAGCCACAGACCTATAAAGCCCAGCATCTTGCTGTGAATTTGTACTCAGGCTGCCAAATCCTGAAAGCAGAATGGTCATTGGGAAACCCCAAAGCAGTGGGTTTGGGATGGAAGAAGAACCCTGAATGATATGTTTGTTCAATTCTTCTGTCCCAGGGAAAAGAAAACTCAGGAATGACAAAGGATACCCTAGAGGAACAAAGCCCTTCGAGGTCCACAAGACGCAGCCTCTGCAGATCTCTCCTGGAAAGTTAAGTTGGGGGAGGGTTCCTCCTGTGAGAGTGCCCGTCTCCATAGTTCTGCTCCTAGTTCTGCCATTTTAAAGCTAGAGCATACAAAAAGGGCCTGGGTCCTTGTGGATCCCCTAGCTGCACCAGCCCCATATGACAATAGCTGTTGTTCCAAGCTCGTTACTTGGTAAAGCACCAAAGCTGACTTGTAACATGGGATCTTCCACTATATAGCATTGCAAATACACAAGTATTTAGAAGTAACTTTTTGTTTTTCTGATTAAAAAACTTGTTTTAAAAAACTAGCAAAGGGCAAAAACATAGTAAAAATAAAAATAAATAATAATAATAAACCCCTAATTAAAAAAAAAAATAGGGCGCCTGGGTAGCTCAGTTGGTTAAGCGACTGCCTTTGGCTCAGGTCATGATTCTGGAGTCCCGGGATCGAGTCCCGCATCGGGCTCCCTGCTCGGCAGGGAGTCTGCTTCTCCCTCTGACCCTCCTCCCTCTCATGCTCTCTGTCTCTCATTCTCTCTCTCTCAAATAAATAAATAAAATCTTAAAAAAAAAATGATTTAAAAAAATTATAAAAAAATTACTTAAGCATAGTTAACACACAATGCTACATTAGTTTCAGGTATACAACAGGAGATTCAGCTTCTCTATAAGTTATAATATGCTCACTGCAGATGTAGCTGCCATCCATCACCATCCAACCCTATTACAATACCATTGCCTATGTTCCCTATACTGTACCTTTTATGCTCATGGCTTATTCATTCCATAACTGGAAGCCTGTATCTCCCACTATTCCTTCACCCATTTTGCTCATCCCCCCACCTCACCTCCCCCTCTGTCATCCATCAATTTGTTCTCTGTATTCATCCATCTGATTTTTTTTGTTTATTTATTTATTCCTTTGTAAAACCCCGAACTTGAATTCAGACATCTGAGAGTAAACATGATTAACATTTGGCGACATACAAAGATAGTTGAGACTATACTTACTTACACAATTTTATTGTCTGCTCATTCAGTTAATTTTATATCTTGCATACATTCCAATATGAGAAAAAAAATAACATTTTTGAGGACTGTGTAGTATTGTAAACCATGGATTCAGTATAATATTTTAACTATTCCCCTACCTTGAGAAATATTATTAAAATATTATTACCTGAATCTTTTTTAAAAATATTTTTTAAAGATTTTATTTATTTATTTGAGAAAGAGAGAGAGCACACATGAGTGGGGTGGGGGGGGAGGAGGCAGAGAGAGAGGGAGAAGCAGACTACCTGCTGAGTGGGGAACCCAACATGGGGCTCAATCCCAGGACCCTGAGGTCATGATCTGAGCCAAAGGTAGACACTTAACCAACTGAGCCACCCAGACGCCCCTAATTACCTGAATCTTTGACTATTTATTTCCTTAAGGTAGATTCCTCAAAACAATTATACAATAATTTCTAATACACTTTTGACACTTGCAATGTACTTAAAAAAATTCATCTAATTACTGTTTTAGTTGCATCCCACATGCTTAAATATGAACTGTTTTTATTTTCATTGAGATCAAAATATTCTCTAATTTCCCTTTTGATTTCTTATTTCACTCGTGTTATTTTTTTAAAAAGATTTTATTTATTTGACAGAGAGAGAGAGAGAGAGTGTGCACATGTACAAGCAGGGGGAGCAGCAGAGGGAGAGGGAGAAGCAGACTACTCACTGAGCAGGGAGCCTGATGCAAGGCTCAATCCCAGGACCCTGGGATCGTGACCTGAGCTGAAGGCAGACGCATAACTGACTGAGCCACCCAGGCGCACTTACTCATGGGTTATTTGAAGTACAGTTCTGTATTTCCAAACATGTAAGGATTTTTAGTAAACTTTTGGATATTGACTCTTAGCTTAATTGCACTGTAGTCAGAGAACATGCTCTGCATGCTTTAAATTCTATAAATTGTTGAGAATTGTTTTATGGCTTGGCATATGGTGAATATTTAAATGTTGTATACATATTTGGATAAATATGTATAAATTAGTGTAATTTCTATATACACAGGTTGTTCCTATACACACCAGTTAGATTAAGCTTGTTGATCATATTTTTCAAATATTTTATTTTATTGTTGATTTGTGTTGCTTGTTCAATTGATTATAAAAGACTCATATTATTATTTTTAACCATGAATATAAATATGTTATTTTCTCTTTTAATTCTATCAAGTTTTGCTTTACTATTTTAAGGCTAAGTTCACAGATGTATACATTTAGAATTGTTTTGTCTTCTGACAGGGCCAAGACCAGGACCAGGATGAATCAATTGAGGTGCGTAGGGTACATCATTTTAGGGAGGTTCTCATGCTCAGAGTTATACAAGTGCAAGATTGGTACCCAAGAGTGAGTCTTTCTTTAAATGATGTGCCTACATGCCTCACTTGCCTCACCTTGTCCCAACCTAGTCTTCCAGTAAATTGAAAATGTTATCATTATGATGTTCTCTTGCTCCTCTTTCCGCCTACTGTTATCATTTTTTTTCTTAAAGACCTTTTGATTTATCTTCTTTTGTCTTTTTAATTTCTCTATTCTTTTACTTTAAGTGTGTTCTATAAAGTAAAGCTTTGCTTTCTGAAAGCTTTGCTTTCCATCTGATAAATCTTTGGCTTTTAATGGAGTACAGGTTTCAATTTACCCTCTTATTATTGGTTTGCTATTTATATCATTTGATCTATCTTCCCATTTCTTTCCTTTTTTGTCTTCATTTGTATTTTTAAGTATTTTTCTATCACTCTATTTCTTCCCTTGACTAGTTTAGTATTTGCATTATCAGTCTTGGCTGCTCTTTTGACTAAGTAACATGTCTTTTTCTCCATCTGCTTTCAGAGCTTTCTTTTGACTTTGTTTTTCAGCATTAGATGTGCTTTTTAAAAAAATTTATCCTGTATGTTGTTAAATATTTTAATTAAACATTTTAATTATTCAATTATTGCTTCTTCTCCAATCTCACTCCTCCGACTCCAAGACTCCAATTTATATGTATTATGTGTGTTAGATCTTTTCTATATTTTTCATCATTTGTTTCTTTGTGCTTTATTCTGGAACTTAGATGAAGAGTACATGGACCACACTTTGAAAACTGCTCTCCTATGGTGCTATCCTCAAAAATAAACAGCTCTCCTTTCCTTTTTTTTTTATTTTTTAAATTTTATTTTATTTTATTATGTTATGTTAGTCACCATAGAGTACATCATTAGTTTTTGATGTATTGTTCCATGATTCATTGTTTTCTCCTTTCTTAATGGGCTCTGAAACCTAATGTTTTTTCTTCTTAGCCCCATGAGTCTTTGGAACACTGTTCATTTTCTTACCTTCTGGATGAGAGCTTCCATTATGATGAACAGATTCCCCTATGAAAACACAAAGAAAAAAGTTTTATTTCTCCTGATATTCTTCTTCTTGGATCTCAACTACATAATACCTCACCATCTCTTTAATTCTACCTGCTTTACATATGTTTAATTATTTTCTTTAGCTTGTCCAGTTGTTCTTTTGGAGAAGCCAGTTCAAATTCCCTGTTCTGATAATATTGATAGCAGATCTCCATCCATTTCATTTTGAAATAAACTTTTTGCTGTCATCTTTAAAGCAAGAGTAATCTGAAAGTTAAAATGTGATTATTTTAAAACGTTTTATTTAGACATTTAAAATACGGACAGCTTTGTAATAGAGAATTTTCATTCTGGACATTTGTGTAATGAAGGGTACACATCATCTCCATAGTTAAATTTATTAGTAAATAAAAATGACTTAATTTTCTCTATTGGGCAATTTTTGAGATCCGCCAAAAATACAGAATAAACAAGCAAAACCCTCTTGAATGTTAATTTTTAAAGATAGCACAGAGTTTGAGGATATATGGAGAGATGCCTCCCATTTCTGTTTCAATAAAACTTCCACATATTTTCCCAGACCAGTAAAAGTAGATTCCTTGGAGGTCATTGGGTTGTTCCTCAGATACATATTCTTACCTTCATCTAGCTAAGGACTGCTTTCACTTCCTTGTCATAGAAGCCACTCAGATTCTGATGAAAGCTCTGAATATCTTTCTAAAAAATAAATAAACAAATAAAAAAGAAAAGAAGGGGGGAAAAAAAGAAAACAAAAACAAAAAACAAACAAACCAAAAAAGGGAGATGCTTATAACACAAAATATAAATATAGTGTCAGGGATTCAGAGGATAAGGTCTATTCATGGACACCAGGTTAAAAATTCCTGACCTGGTTTGAATAGTCTGAGAAAAATTCCTTTTCCATCCAAATTTTAAAAATGCCTTTATTTGCCTAATTGGGAGAATCCAACTGTGAATGTGTACACACGTAACTTACATATATTGAGAAGCATTGCTTGAATTTCTTTCACCTTTCTGATGTAAATCCAGTCAAATGGTTTGAAACCAGCTATTCAGAAACTCACGTTCATAAACAAACAAGATACATATATGGGCAAAACAAATGCTTCAGAGTATTTTTATTATAAGATTATGATTAGTAATAAATACTTTTAAAATTACACACATACCTGAAATAATTTATTTTTTTAATATATTTTTTTTTTTGAGAGAGAGAGAATGAGAGACAGAGAGCACGAGAGGGAAGAGGGCAGAGGGAGAAGCAGACCCCCTGCTGAGCAGGGAGCCCGATGCGGGACTCGATCCCGGGACTCCAGGATCATGACCTGAGCCGAAGGCAGTCGCTTAACCAACTGAGCCACCCAGGCACCCTGAAATAATTTATTTTAAAAAACCTTTTATTAATTCCTAAGTTCATTCCTAAGGTTTTTATTTTCTTTTTGTATGGTCATACATCGCCACTACTCCATACCACTTGATATGACCAGTGTTTATATTTATATAGCATGGGCAAGGTTAAGTCTAAAAAAATGATTTTAAGTATTACCTTTATTTCATTACCTTGCAAATTCATTTGAAAATGTTTCCTGCTGAGAAACAACTTAAGATGGAAAATTTTACCCATATAACAGAAAGATATAAACCTTTTTAGATCAGTTTCTATCATGGTGCCTAAAAAATCAGGAAAGTGATACCCTAATATAGCTCAATTGTATTAATGTTTGCTATTTTTAGTTCTCTCAAGATTGAAAGACTTTAATTCTAAGTTGATAAAAATTGCTAGTTTAATTATGGAATAGCTGAAATACAGAAAAGCCTTATTAATTTAGAGCCCATTAATACAGTATTTGAGATCATTTGAAAAGCAAGAGTGCTATTTATGCAATTTATGGATAAATAATTTTCACAAGTAAGTTAAGTACAAAGATTTTATTGGGACTATCTACTATTCTAAGAGAAGGAATTTTCAGTCACTTTAACATCATCAATTTGCTGAGTTAATTCAGAAAGATTTTTATCTGTACATTACTGAAGATCCATTAGGTTCTCTGCTCTGCCACATTTTATTAGCATAGTTCATTACGCCTTCTACATGTAATAGAAAGGCTCTTCTTTTTAATATTCTAGAATTTCTTCTTTTCTTCATATAGAGAAACGATGCACCTATTTACCCCAATGAATGTGCAAACCAGTCTTCCATATGAATCAGATTAGAGAGTCTAACATTAGACTTAATGCCAAATAAAGCGACACGTTGACCAAAAATAGCTAAGTAAATGTAAAAAAGTAAATAAAGGCACACTTACAGTTATATGTCATCATGTGGCAACCAATTCATAAAATAAATCAAAATCATTAGCTAATCTAGTTAGGTAAACACAGACTCTATCTCAGTTATAGTTACTTACATGATTAGGAAAAACTAGAGCAAACTAACAGTGAATTGAGGGTTGAGGCTTGCAGGGCCATATTAGATTCCCTTTTAAGCCATTATTATTTTTTTAAAAGATTTTATTTATTTATTTGACAGAGAGACAGAGAGAGCACAAGCAGGGGGAGTGGCGGGCAGAGGGAGAGGGAGAAGCAGGCTCCCTGCTGAGCAAGGAGCCTGATGTGGGGCTTGATTCCACTACCCTGGGGTCATGATCTGAGCCAAAGGCAGATGCTTAACCACCCAGGCGCCCTTTTAAGCCATTATCAAAGAGTTTTAAATCTCATCTATCTCATGTCATTTATGTAATCAACTAACTACATAAAAATATATGGATCATTGTTAGTTTTAGGCAACGTAAAAAGACCAGTTTAAAAAAATAGCAATTTAAAAATAATAAAGGAAGAAATAAGGTAACTACTTACAAAATAGTATAATTTTCCACAAAGGAAAACTTAAAAGAATATAAGCAAAAGTGTATTAAGACTCATCATAGTGTTTTATCAACTTGGGTGGATAATAAGTCAACACACAATAAAATGTGTTTCTATTAATATATATATGTCATCACCAATAAGTGGCAGATTAAAATGCTCAATAATAAAATAAAATTTTAAAGTAATTAGGAATAATTAAAAATTGGCAATAAATATATTCATATATATGAAGGACACATAATGTCTTTTTTAAAAATTTAAAAAACTATTTTATTTATTAATTTGAAAGAGAGAGAGAGAGAGAAAGCAGGGGGAGGGGAAGACAGAGTGGCAGAGAATCCTAAGCAGACTCTGTGTTGAGTGCAAAGCCTGATGTGGGGCTCGATCTCACAATCCTGAGATCATGACCTGAGCAGAAATCACAAGTTGGATGCTTAACTGACTGAGACACCCAGGTGCCCCCACATAAGAATATCTTACAAAATGAGGAGGTCAGCTATTTTTCTATACAGGGAGACTCTATAATGAAAAGTCAACTTTACCCAAATAAATCTTTAAATTAAATGCTAATCCAATGGATATTCTAATTCTAATATTATTTATTGCTTATGCTTACATAGTCACATTGTTTTTATTCACTAATTAACAGCATCCCCCAAAATTTTATTTAGCACATTGTCTATGCTAGTCACTTCTCTGCATGCAAAGGACACTGTTAATGAGATAGAAAATGTTCTTGCTTTTATAGGATTGCTTTCTCCAGAGATAAGACAACAAAACATCAACAGTGAAAAAATAAGCCAGAAAACAAACAAGAAAGTAATCAGATGTGGTAAATGCTAAAGCAGGAACCACCATCCTGTGATGTGCTAGAAATTGGGGTTCTTTCTGCAAGTACACACCCCCTTGGTGAGAGGTGCAGGATTTGTCACTTGGACTTTAAGTCATGCAGATTCCTCACATAATCATAGGGGATAGTTAAGAATGGCGATGTATTTTGAGGGTCAACACTTGTTGATCAAGCGGATCATGAGTAAAAGAGAGAAATCAAGGACAGCTTCTAGAGTTTGGTCTTGTGACGATGGGTGGCTAGTGCTTACCTGGACTGAATCCTCCCTTTAGCATGAAAACATCCACCGACATGCCCATGTAGGTGCAACCTCATTACTCTTGTCCCCTTTGCAAAGAGCTTCTAGAAAGAGTTGCATGGACTTGCTTTCAATACACTCTCATACTCTTTGACCAGGCTATGTCTCCACGGGCACTGTTGTGGCTAAGGTGGGGAGAGCCCTCTCCAGTGCCAAATCCAAAGGCCAAGTCTCACTTGTCAGCAATGGACACAGTTGGACACACCTTCCTTCCAGAAACTCTTTTCAGTTGGCTTTCAAATGTGACTGATCTGGTTTTCTCTCACCACACTGACACTAAGAAGGGAAAGTCTACAAAGGGTTCCAAAATACCGGAAGCAGAGCCATGTGTTGGAGACAGATTCTTGAAAAAAAATATGTGTATACATACAATAATTTGGAGAATGAGTAGGTTTGGGAGGATGGTACCGTTTTTTGTCCTTTAAATTTGTTAAGGAATGTTTATAGCTCCGAATATGGTCTATTTTGGTGAATGTTCCATGTGAGCATGAAAGATTGTGTATTCTGCCTTTGTTGGGTGAAGTTATCTATAGATAACTTCAATTATATACAGTTGGTTGGTGGAGTTGTGGAGTTAAACTGTGTTCTTACTGATTTTCTGCTTCTGGGATATGTCCATTTCTGATAGAAGGGTATTGAAGTCTCCAACTATAATAGTGGATTCATCTATTTCTCCTTACAGTTGTATCAGATCTTACCTCATGTATTTTGATGCTGTGTGTCGGATACCTACACATTAAGGACTGCATGTCTTCTTGGAGAATTGGCCATTTTATCATTGTGCAATGCCCCTCTTTATCCCTGATAACTTCTCTTGTTTTAAAGTCTGCTGTGCCTAAATATAATCTAGTAACTCATGTTTTCTTTTGACTAGGGTTAGCATGGTGTATCTTTCTCCATTTATCTAGCTTTAATCTATATGTGTCTTTATATTTACAGTGGGTTTCTTATAGACAACTTCGAGTTACATCTTGGTTTTTGATCTGCTCTGACAATCTCTGTCTTTTGATTGGTACAATTAGACCACTGGCTTTCAAAGTGGTAATTGATATGGTTTGAATAATACCTACCATATTTGTTACTGTGCTATATTTTTTAACGTTGTTTATTATTTCTATTTTTGTCTTCCAATCTCTTTCTGCCTTTTGTGGTTTTAAGTGAGTATTTTATATGATTTTCTTTCTTAATATACCAGTTATACTAATCTTTTTTCCCCTTTTTTAGTGATTACTCTAGAGTTTGCAATATATATTTATTTATTTTTCTTTTTTTCTTTTTCTTAATTAACATATAATGTGTTATTTGTTTCAGGGGTACAGGTCTGTGATTCATCAGTCTTACGCAATTCATAGTGCTCACCATAGCACATACCTTCCCCAATGTCCACCACCCAGCCACCCCATCCTTCCCACCCCCCTCCACTCAAGCCACCCTCAGTTTGTTTCCTGAGATTAAGAGTCTCTTATGGTTTGTCTCCCTTTCTGGTTTTGTCTTGTTTCATTTTTCCCTCCCTTCCCCTCTGATCCTCTGTCTTGTTTCTCAAATTCCTCACATCAGTGAGATTATATGATAATTGTCTTTGTCTGATTGACTTATTTCACTTAGCATAATACCCTCTAGTTCCATCCACGTTGTTGCAAATGGCAAGATTTCACTTTTTTTGAAGGCTGCATAATATATATTTAAAATGGATCAAAACTCACTTTCAAATTACATTATAGTGCTGCTTCATGGGTAGTGTAAGTTCCTTTTAATAACAAATAATCCTAACTCCTCTTTCCTAGCCCTTGTGTCATTGCTTTTATTCATTTCACTTACAAGGAAGCATATATGATGTATACATAAGCATACATAATCAAATATATTCTTGCCATTATGATTTTGAACAAATGTTACTTGTTAGATCAAGTAATAATAAGAAAAAAATATATATATTTTTTACCTTCACTTATTCTCCCTTCCCTTCCCTCCCCTCCCCTCCCTTTCCTTCTTTTTTTTTTTTTCCATAGATCTGAGTTCCTAACCTGTATGATTTTCTACCTGTATGAAGTTCTAACGAACTTCTTTTAATATTTCTTTCAAGGCAGTTTCATTGACAATAAATTCTCTCTCTCTTTTCTTTTTTTGTGGAAGCAGGGAGTCAAGTCAGTTTATTGGCCCCTGAGCACCCTCCAAATTCTCTCAATTTTTGTTTATCTGAAAAAGTCTTTATTTCTCCTTCAATTTTTAGGCATTATCTCACAGGATACAGAGCTCTCAGTTGATGTGGATTTTTTGTTTGTTTTTTGTTTTGTACCCCCCCCGCAACACTTTAAATATTTCTCTCTATTCTCTTCTTGCCTGCAATAATTTCTGAGGAAAAGTCAGATACAATTCTCATCTTTGCTCTTCTATATTTTCAATCCTCTGGTTTCTTTCAGGATTTTTTATCTTTTATTTTCCATAGTTTGAAGATGATATGCTTAACATTTATGTTGCTAGTTGTTTTCTGAGCTTTGAGAACTGTGGTTTAGTGTCTGATAATATTTTGTGGGAAATTCTCAGGCAATATTGTTTCAAATATTTTTTCTGTTCTTTTCATTCTTTCTTCTCCTTCTGGTGTTCCCATTACTTTATCTATTAGAGCCCTTAGCATATTAATCATAGTTGTTTCAAATTCTCAGTCTGATATTGGGGAGAAGGGAAGTTTTCTATAGCTTTATTATTATTATACTCCAACTATTATTATTATTATTACTCCAGTTCTCAGTCTTTTAGTGAGTCTGTACCTCTGGACTGTGAACTTCAGATGTGTTTCTCAGATTTTTCTTTCCGCCTTAGGTGGAACAAGACAGCTAGAGTGGGCTACAGTTCACTATTTCCTTTCTCTCACATGGAAGGCTAAAGCTGGCTAGAGTTGGTATTTCTCTTCCCCCAGGTCAGTCAGGCTCTGATAAAACCCCAGCAGGTGGAATAGTTTCTCCTGAGGATGCCCTTGTTAAGAAGAACAGAATGTGGGGTGCCAGGGTGGCTTAGTGGGTTAAGTGCTTGCCTTTGGCTCAGGTCATGATCCCAGAGTGCTGGGATTGAACCCCGTGTCCAGCAGGGGAAGTCTGCTCCTCCCTCTGCCTTTGGTCCCCTCCCCACTCTGTGTGTGCTCACTCTCTCTCTCAAATAAATAAAATCTAAAAAAAAAAAAGAACAGAATGCTTTGGCATATTTCAAAATGACTTCATTTCTCTTATGGATCTAAGAACAGTTGTTGATTGTTTCAGTTTTTTTCAGCTTTTTACTACATATTGGTAAAACATACTGGCGATTTCCAAGTTCCTTATCTGTGGAACCAGAGGTCTGTTTTTTTGGTTATTGTTTTTTGGTTGTTGTTTTTTGTTTTTATTAGAGGGCAGAAAATTTCCTTACAAAAGGTGGGGGCAGGTTTCCCAGATTTGATATCTATATGCAATAAAAATCATAAAGCTTTTTAGTTCCTAAAACATTACAGATGTTTTCTTTAGTAATCATGGGATGAAATGTCTTAATCTCATGATAAACAGAAATCATCAATACTTTCAAATAGTAATAGGTAAATAAAGGATAACTAAGTAATAATAATATCAATCATAATAGTAATAGCTAAAAGTTTTTAATCTAGTAATGCAAGAATGTTAATATAAAAGCAGTTAGAAATATCATATCACAAATATAAAGACTTTGTTTTTGATGTGGTAACATTTGGTATATATTCTGATATTAAACCTAGTTAAATAGAAAAAAAAAAGGTAGTTGCTCAATATAGCATAGGTATTATATCTAAAACCAAAATTCAACATACGTATTTTATAGGAAAGATAGGGAAAAAAGAGCAAAGATATTTGAATTTTGGATAAAACAAATCATAAATTTAAGATTATTATAAAAATGATCTTAACATTTGGGAAAATTTGATTTACCATGTGGTATAATATTTTGACAATTTTGAAAGATAATACTTGTTACGGCATTAGAGGTCAACTGATATTTTCTTTTTTTTTTTTTAAAGATTTTATTTATTTATTTGACAGAGACAGTGAGAGAGGGAACACAAGCAGGGGGAGTGGGAGAGGGAGAAGTAGGCTTCCCGCCGAGCAGGGAGCCCAATGCGGGGCTCGATCCCAGGACCCTGGGATCATGACCTGAGCTGAAGGCAGACGCTTAACCGACTGAGCCACCCAGGCGCCCCGGACAACTGATATTTTCATAGAGAAAGGTTAAAGGACAAGTGATTGATAACATTGGATAAATGGAAAAAAAGTTTTGTTTGTATCTGAAATATGAAAATAAATATAATTTACATTATGGGTTAAATATAAGTAAGCAAAAAATTAGAAGACATAAAATATTTATCATACAGTAGAAAATATTATTTACTTACCTTTCTTATGTTAGATGGATCAGAAAAGCAAATATTATCAGGTCTGAATATATGCATTGGGGAATTTATTTAATAGATTATTATGCAGTCATTAAAAGCAAAGGTTATGAAAACACTATAAATATATTTTAAGGAAGAGGCAAAACTCAAAATAATGTGTAAGCAGTTGTTACAACTATGTGAGATATATTATTACTCAAAGTTGTAAATAGGTCCTATAAATCATAGGTTGGCCTTTTAGCAGATAGTTTTGTTTGTTACAGTTACAGCTGGTTCTTTTTTTTTTTTTTAATTCTTATGTTAATCCCCATACATTACGTCATTAGTTTTAGATGAAGTGTTCCATGATTCATTGTTTGTGCATAACACCCAGTGCTCCATGCAGAATGTGCCCTCCTCAATACCCATCACCAGGCTAACCCATCCTCCCACTCCCCTCCCCTCTAGAACCCTCAGTTTGTTTTTCAGAGTCCATCATCTCTCATGGTTCGTCTACCCCTCTGATTTCCCCCGCTTCATTCTTCCCCTCCCGCTACCTTCTTCTTCTTCTTCTTTTTTTTTTTTCTTAACATATATTGCATTATTAGTTACAGCTGGTTCTAACCCTTCATCTATATCCACACATACTCATGTATTTATCTAGGTCTATAGTTACGGAAAACAAAAACAAGCAGGAAGTGCCAGTTATAAATTAAATTTTGATTGTTTTCATTACACAGATGATGCATAGTACTTGTAAAAGAGTAAAATGTAATAATCAAAGAAAGAGAGAAATGGGTTAGTGTAGGAAAAAGAGTGAGAAGGTGGAGAGGAGAAGGAAGGGGAGGGAAAGGAAGGGGCTTTTTTTTGTTGTTGTTGTTGTTTTAACCAAAACATACCTAGTGTAGATATTTTGGTAAATATTCTTCAAGAATGTTTTTGGTGTCTTCTTCTACGTCAATAAATATGCACCTTCCTGTTAACTCACAGCCTTGAGTTTCATTCTTCAGTTGCTCGATGATTTACTCACAACTTTCACTGCTGCCCAATTAGACACACATATGAGTACAAATGGGTTTGGGTGGACATGTTTGCACACAGACCTTCATGACTCTTGTTTGCATACATTTATGGAAGAACAATTGCTGATTCAACAGGCATATATTTTTAAGGTTTTTTACACGTAATGCTAAATTTATGAGACCGTCTGAGAATGTCCCACGAATATTTTGAAGAGGGTGAATCCCATAATAAACTGTCCCCTTTTCTGTCAGTCATACCTCATTCTTCTTTATATTTTGCATGCATGTCTGATTACTTATGCCCACTGTGATCTTTTCTTGATTATTGAATTCTGTATATGAGAAGGAGTTGCTTTGCTAATTTCTTTTGCCCATTTTGGAGCTTGTTTTGTTTGTTTTGTTTTGTTTGTTTCATTTTAACCTATTGATTTTAGCTTTATATTTCTGAGTTAATATTTTATCCTTCACATACGTTAAAAATATTTTTTTCTGTCAGTTGTGTATTTTGTAGGTGATACTTTTGAAATACAGAATTTATCTAATATTTTCTACTATTTGTCATACTGAGCTCAACTAGATATTCTTTGTCACAAGACATATTCACATATGTGTTCTTCTAGCACATGAATGGCTCCTTCCTTAGTACTGAATTTTTAATGCATCTGAATTCATTTTCTTGTTTGTTGTTTGCGGTTTAATTTTATTCACCTTACTTTGGAAATACAAAAGTTTTCTACTCCTAGGTAAACAATTCATTAATCTTCTGGTTTCCTACTCAAGTGCTCAGAATGCCATCTGCCATTGTCATGAAGAAAGGTGAAAGCTGGTTTGCTTCTTGAAGAGCTGGTATTACTTTATACGAACTTACTGATTTGGTAACAGTGTCCTCCCACCCGCGTGCAAACTCCACGAGCATCTGGACCCAGCGCTCGATCCAGGGCTGGGCAGAGTAACCCACATTTGTGACGAGGTTTCGGGGGGCGGGGGGGAGGACGCGCTTGGCCAGGCAGGATGGGAGTGGAGTTGGTGGGAGGGAGTTGGTGGGAGGGAGACAAGGGCTCAAGGCCAAGCGCGCTGAGCGCCCCCCACCAGACAAAAGCGCCCGCGGAAGAGAGACCTGAGGACACCGGTGGGGCCAACCCCCGCTGCGCCCTCGGCTCCCCTCGAGAAAGGCCTGTCCTTGGCTGGAGTCAGAGGGAGCAGGGAGCCTCCCCTGCGGCCCCTGCCTGGAGAGGAGAAGCAGCCCGGGATTAGCCCAGGACTCGGCCCGCGGGAGCCAGACGACCAGCATGGGTTTGAGGCGCGGAGCCGAGCGCGCACGGAGGACAGCGCGGGGCGACCTGCCGCCGGTTCCCCTCAAGGCCTCCAGGGTCCCCTGTGGGGCCTCCCCGCTTTAAAACGCCTGTGCGCGCCCAAACCCAAACCGAACCATATGTATATAATTATATGCATATATATAGTTATAATACATATGCATATGAGATACGCATTAGTATAAAGGGGGATACATTCATATTATATGTTTTAGAACATTGCCTTCGACCTAAACGCTAATTTGCTGCTTCTTATTTTTGAGGGAAATAAAGTATTTTTGTAGATCTTTAAAAGTATTATGGGTCCCCAGCAAGGTGCCTAATCTCAGAGGCCTACCTCTCCCTTTCACCATCCTAGGCTTTCCCCTCGTCCCCTCCCCCATCCTTTGCTTTTTTTTAATTTATTCTTATGTTAATCCCCTACATTACATCATTAGTTTTATTTATTTTTATTTATTTATTTATTTTTTTTAAAGATTTTATTAGTTTTAGATGTAGTGTTCCATGATTCATTGTTTGTGCATAACACCCAGTGCTCCATGCAGAATGTGCCCTCCTCAATACCCATCACCAGGTTAACCCATCCTCCCACCCCCCTCCCCTCTAGAACCCTCAGTTTGTTTTTCAGAGTCCATCATCTCTCATGGTTCGTCTACCCCTCTGATTTCCCCCGCTTCATTCTTCCCCTCCTGCTACCTTCTTCTTCTTCTTCTTCTTTTTTTTCTCAACATATATTGCATTATTTGTTTTAGAGGTACAGCAAGACTGTTGAATCTCAGATCTGTACCATCCTTTGCTTTTACCCCCTTCCTATCCTCCTCTCCCCCTCTCTCCAGGTTCTGTCATTTTTCTCCTTTAAATGTTTAAATCTCCTCCACTGAATAATGCACTCCTTCCTCACTGATAGAGAATATATCCATTTTCATATACAAAATTCTTGCAAAATTTTAGTCTCTCTAGATTCACTATTCTGTTTCCTTAGTCATTTTTTCTGTGCTCTTTCAATTTCTGTATTTTCTTGCCTAATTTCATATTTGGAAATACAAACTTTCCACTTTTTCCAATACTTTCCTGACTATACCCACTCATGTATTTTTCTAGATATACATCAGAATTATCTTAACAGATCTTAAAAATATCTTTGAGATTTTGATTGCTTTATATAAAATCTATAAATTAATTTGGGAGGAATCGACATGTTCAGAATACTGATTCTTCTAATGGGACGTTATACCTAGATATATTGAGATTAATTTTAGGTTTCCCAGTAAAAAATTACACTACCTTCATACGTGTATCATGCACTTCTTATCACTTTTATTCTTAGGTATTTTATTATTTTATTTCATTTTATTATTTTTTTTTAAAGATTTTATTTATTTATTTGACAGAGAGAGACACAGTGAGAGAGGGAACACAAGCAGGGGGAGTGGGAGAGGGAGAAGCAGGCTCCCCGCAGAGCAGGGAGCCCGATGTGGGGCTCGATCCCAGGACCCTGGGATCATGACCTGAGCCAAAGGCAGACACTTAACAGCTGAGCCACCCAGGCGCCCCATTCTTAGGTATTTTAGACTTCTGTTACTACTGCCTATTTTTAAATTTTTTTAATCATAATTTTTGATATTGAGAAAATAGTTTGCTTCTTTATCTTTCTTCAATATATTTTGTAATTGAAATACATTTGACATGTCCCACCGTGTAAGTTTAAGAGGTACAACATGTTCATTGGATACATTTATATATTGTGTATATACCATATATTTACATATATGATAACCACTGTACTGTCAGCCAACACATTTATCTATATGCATCTTTTAAAAAATGCACCAAACTGATCTGTTTTATTAGCTTATTAATAATTTTCTATTTTGTTCCCTTTAGTTTTCTTGTGCAACGGTAATTATCATCTCACTTCTGAACATTATACGTAGTTTTGAGAAAGTCTATTGAAGTGGCAAAGACATCTCAGTGAATGTTAACATTATAATGGTTAATCATGGTGTCTGTTTTAAATATGGGTTAGATCGTTTTTATTAAGTAGTTATCCAGTCATGTTACTGAAATATCCTTCTATGTAGATTATTTTCTCTTTTCAAAATCAAGGATGGTGGGGCGCCTGGGTGGCTCAGTCGTTAAGCGTCTGCCTTCGGCTCAGGTCATGATCCCAGGGTCCTGGGATCGAGCCCCGCATCGGGCTCCCTGCTCCGCGGGAAGCCTGCTTCTCCCTCTCCCACTCCCCCTGCTTGTGTTCCCTCTCTCGCTGTGTCTCTCTCTCTGTCAAATAAATAAATAAAATCTTTAAAAAAAAAAATCAAGGATGGATTTGAATCCTATCACACATATTAGACAGCTGTTAAGGTGGTCACATGGCTATTCTCTGGTGATGTGACCTATCATCTGAGCATATTTCCTAACAGTAATTCCCTACGTTATATTCTATGCATTAGCTTTTAAGAATTTGTGTTAATTAGCAAATATTTTTTTCAGATGACTTCCCTTCCTCATTTCCTGAGATTGATATTCTTTTCCCTTCAATCTTCATCAGATCTTCAGTATTTCTTTTTAGAAATGAGACTGTTTCATGAGTTAAACTAGAAATATTTCCATTTTCATACTTTGGATTGGTTTTCATGAAAAGAAAATTATCTTTTTCCTTGATTGTTTTAAAAAAAGAGCATGTAACCAATTTCTTTCTAGGATGGGATTCTCCACATCTCTAGCAGGTGGTTACTGATCTGTTCAGAATTTCTTTGAATTCACCCAATTTTTTGTGTATTTCCCAAGAAAACCAAAAATTCATACAGAGTTCCTAATTTATTATTCAATACTTTATTATTTATTATATTTTTCTATATATCTCTTTATATATATATATTGATCTTTTTAACTGTTCATTATAGTCATCTCTTTTTTCTCATTTGATTTGTTTCTTCTTTTTCTTTATCACATAAGCTAGAGATTTGATATTATACATTTTATTATTTTTTTTTGAAAATTGGGATCCCAGGTTTTTTTTTTTTAAGTTACTTTAAACATGCCTTTAATTAAAACTTTTTAATCTGTTTTTTCCTTCTACATGTTCAAAGTTATCTTTCCAAATTTTTGAGGAATATGCTTAGCTCATTTCTTTCCCTCTTCATTAAAAATAAATTGCTGTTTTATTGGGCTTTCCATTTTTTCCTATGGAGGCAAATTTTTCTTAAATTAAAAAAAAAGTAGCTATTTGGGTTATGACTCCATTTTTAAATTGTTCCAGTGGTTATCTTTAAATTTACTTATTAATATGTGAAATAATATCTACTGACTCCCTTTTCAAGTTAAGATGAAGAAATTAGCACACTTTTGCTTTCTTTTTGTCATTTACTGATTTGCCTGATTTTGATAGCACAGTATGGTTCTTTTAGATTCTGTTTACATATTAGGTTGTTATTTCTTAACCCATCTCTAATCTTTCAATATTAATTAATAATGTTTAGATTCTATTGTGTAAGTACATTTTGAAGCAATATTAATATAGATCTGTAAGAACCTGGAATGCTTAGTGCCTATCCCTTCTTTACCATGACTTCCTGCTGTGGTGGTATTCACTAGCTATGGTGGTGAAAAGTTCATATTTTCCATTATATGGCATGTAACTGGAGTAGCCTATCATGTACATTCCCCTCCCATGTTTGGCAGGAAGGATACAGTGTTACTGAGAGCTATGATCAATATCGGATTTTTTTTTTTCCTGTTTAATACTTGAACAACAATGACTGGGCTTGGCATTATTTGTTTACAATCCTTCAAAATTATACATGTATGACTTATTTGTCTTCTTATATTTATATGTGAATTTTCTGTGATTCTTCTTCATCAGGGAAATTTTTAGAAATGTTTTCATAAAGTCATCTTATGAAGCCATTAGATTTTGGGTAGATAACAATCTTTAAATATTTGGGATGGTGTGATGCAGGACAATTACGGTTTTCCACCAAATATTTTTTGTGTTATTATCTGTTTAATCTATTCTTTAGTGTAATTTGTCCAATAATAACCTATTTTTAAGGGTTAATTCATTCTTGACATTGAGGACTAGCCATTCTTCCAGATTTTTTCTTCGAAACACTAGCTACTCTATCATTTTCTAAGTTGCTTTTTCTGTTATTATTTATTTATTTATTTATTTATTTATTTATTTATTTATTTATCTTAATATATCAGTCATGAGATCTATTAGGAAGACTGACCAGAAAATGAAGAAAAGGAGTCACCATCTGTGTGTCTTTCTCCTGTGACCAAACACCTGGATTTTGTTCAGAGGAAGTTGTTATGAAAAATAACAATGCAAATTCATAAGCTAACATAAGATTTTGACATCTAAAAGAACTGCACTCGGAGAAGGTAAAAGGGGCAGGCTCACCAGCCAGAGGCTGTAGACTACTACATCTCCATCCCTCAATACCTCACAATGACAGTTATCTTTGTCTAAGTAGGAACTAAACCTCTCCAAGAATAGTCTTATACTTGGAAGGGGAGAAGGAGCCAGGTGGGGGAGACAGAACTTTGTATAATTAAAAGGAAAGGGGATATATGAAAAGACAAGAAAAGGCAAAGCAATTTTTCAAAAGAACAAAGTTGGAGGAAATATACTACCTGATTCAACATTTGTTATAAAGCTACAGTAATAAAAAAAAAAGTGGTTTTGGTAAAAGAATAGAGTTACTGGAACAGAAAAAGAAATACAGAGATGGACCAACACAAATATAGTGAACTGATTTTTTAATGAAAGTTGCAAGGCAATGCGGTGGAAAAGGAGAGTTTTGGAGTTGGAACAGTTTTACACACTTATGCCAAAAAAAAAAAAAAAATGAACCACAACTTAAATCTCATACCTTATCCAAAAATTAAGAAAAAATAAATCATATACACTAAAGGTAAAATGTAAAACTAAAGAAGTTTTTGAAGGAATCATAGGAGAAAATCTATGTGACCCTTCAGTGATGCAGAGATTTTAGATACCAGGCCAAAGGCACATCCCATGAAGGGAACAAATGTTAAATTGGACTTTATCAAAATTTAAAAATTTTTTCTGCTAAAAGCGTTGTTAAGACAATGAAAAGACAAATTTCAGATCAGAAGAAAACATTGCAAACTAAATTTCTGACAAAGAACTTGTATCCCAAATAATACAGAATCTCAAAACTCAAAACTGAAAAAAAAAAATAAGGAAAACTTAACCCAATTTTTAAACTGGGCAAAATATCTAAACAAATATGCAAATGTAAATTTTGTACACTCAAAGCTCCTCAACATCATTCTATTCCATTAGTCTATATGTCTATTATTATGCTAGTACCGCACAGTCTTTGTTTTTTAAGTTTATTTATTTATTTATTTATTACTTAACTAACCTCTACACCCAGTGTGGGGCTCAAACTCATGACCCTTGAGATCAAGAGTCGCATGTTCTGCTCTTCTGACTGAGCCAGCCAGATGCCACCAGGAAAATGCAAATTAAACTCTGAGGTGATACACTACAAACTTACTACGATAGTTAAATTTTTTTTTTAATTTATTTTTTAAGATTTATTTATTTGACAGAGAGAGAGACAGTGAGAGAGGGAACACAAGCAGGGGGCCTGGGAGAGGGAGAAGCAGGCTTCCTGCGGAGCAGGGAGCCCGACGCAGGGCTCGATCCCAGGACCCTGGGATCATGACCTGAGCCGAAGGCAGATGCTTAACGACTGAGCCACCCAGGCGCCCCACAATGGTTGAAATTTTTAAAAAGTAAAAATATCAGTTGCTAGTGAGGATGCTGAGCAATTGGAAACACTCTTGTCCACCGCTTGTAGGAATACAAAATGGTACAATCACCGTGGACACGAGTGGGTAGTTTCTCATTGAGTTAAATGCATGTTTACCCCATGACCTGGCACCCAGGGCAGTGCATATCTTCTGTGAGCTTGCCCAGTTGTTGATCAGATACTTATTGGTAGAAACAGAACTAGAACTGAAGGCAGCTTTGAGTTATAATGACATTTGTATTGGGATTGGCATCTGATAATTGAATATTGCCACCTCCCAGCAGTGTACTTTGGTCAAATCATTTAATCTTATTGAGCTTATATGTGACTTACAGGTTAAATGGAGGTGTACCAATCTTGCAATCACATATCAGTATGAATATATTTAAAGTTGAGTACCCTCTACTTTACAAGATAATGTTTAGGGAATTTTATATAATTATTATGATAATCATCATTATGATCCATAGTTTCTTATTGTCATTTTAAAACTTTTTGGTCACATTGGAAAAATAGAGGAATAGAATGAAATTTATCAAAAGGTATTCTACAAGGAGGTCATATAGCTTTTCTTGACTTTTCTCTTGATAGAATACAGATGTTCAGACTTGGGACAAGAGTGATGGCTGGGTATCCACATGGATGTGTCTTTCTTCTATTTAACCAAAGCACAACTATAACTACCCACTCAATCTCTGAAAACAGATAGGACTACTTTGGGATAAGTCAGTAGTGTATTTTAATCATCAACTGCTTTATTTCTCAACTAATTATATCATAGAACTTAATTACAATGAAACATTAAACATTTGATGATAAAGGTATTTTTGTTGCTAAAAATACTGTTTTACTTAAGGTTTTATTGAACTGAGTGAGTTCAGGATATCAAATCCTTTTCCCCCTAATAATTTTTTTTACTATGAATTTATCCTGATAATTATAAAACATGTAAGAATGATGTCACATTTTATTTGTGTAGTTGTACAATTTGATACACTATTATGCCCACTTTTACATTATTGCTATTTTTTTGAATAATGTATCCTATTACTTTTTAAATTTTATTTATATATTTTTTTACATCAGATACCTGCTTTCTTATTGTTCTTTTTAAATGATATTAAGGTTTTTATTTTAATTCCTGTATAGTTAGCATACAGTGCTTTATTAGTCTCAGGTGTACAATGTAGTGATATGACAGGTCTATGCATTACTCAGTGCTCATCATGATAAGTGTTCTCTTAATCTCCATCACCCATTTCAACCATCCCCCCACCCACCTCCCCTCTGATAACCATCAGTTTGTTTTCTGTAGTTAAGAGTCTATTTCTTCCACCCCCCACCACTCCAGCAACCCTCAGTTTGTGGGGGGTGGGAGGGATGGGGTGGCTGGGTGATAGACACTGGGGAGGGTATGTGCTATGATGAGTGCTGTGAATTGTGTAAGACTGTTGAATCACAGATCTGTACCTCTGAAACAAATAATGCATTATATGTTAAAAAAAAAAAAAAGAAGATAGCAGGAAGGGAAGAATGAAGGGGGAGAATCGGAGGGGGAAGCAAACCATGAGAGACTATGGACTCTGAGAAACAAACTGAGGGCTCTAGAGGGGAGGGGGTTGGGGGGATGGGTTAGCCTGGTGATGGGTATTAAAAAGGGCACGGTCTGCATGGAGCACTGGGTGTTATACACAAACAATGAATCATGGAACACTACATCAAAAACTAATGATGTAATGTATGGTGATTAACAACAATAATAAAAAAAAATTAAAAAAAAGTTTATTTCTTGGTTTCTCTCTCTCACTCTCATTTCCTTTGTTCATTTATTTTGTTTCTTAAATTCCACAAATGAGTGAAATCATTGTATTAGTCTTTCTCTGACTTACTTCACTTAGCATTATATACTCTAGCTCCATTCATGTTGTTGTAAATGGTAAAATTTCATTTGGCTACTGTAAATAATGCTGCAACAAACATAGGGTTGCATGTATCCTTTTGAATTGCTGTTTTTGTATTTGAGGATAAATATCCAGTAGTGTGATTACTGAATTGTAGGGTTCCTTTTAACTTTTTGAGGAACCTCCGCACTGTCTTCCACAGGGGCTGCACCAGTTTGTGCTCCCACCAATAGTACATGAGGGTTCCTTATTCTCCACATCCTTGCCAACACTTGTTGTTTCTTGTGTTTTTTATTTTAACCATTCTGACAGGTGTGAGGTGATATCTGTTTTTCACTTACATTTCCCTGACGATGAGTGATGTTGAGCATCTTTTCATGTGTGAATTGGCCCTCTGTAAATCTTCTTTGGAGAAATGTCTGTTCATGTCTTCTACCCATTTTTTTATTAGATTATTTGTTTTTTAGGTGTTGAGTTGTATCAGTTCTTTCTATATTCTGGATAATAACACTTTATCTGATATGTCATTTGCAAATATCTTCTTCCATTCACTAGGTTGTCTTTTAGTTTTGTTGATTGTTTCCTTCACTGAAAGAAACTTTTTATTTTGACATAGTCCCCTTAGTTTATTTTTGCTTTTAATTTCCCTTGCCACAGGAGACTTATCTAAAAAAAATTTGCTATGACTGGTGTCAAAGAAGTTACTGCTTGTGTTCTAAAATTTTTATGGTTTCAGGTCTCACACTTAGGTCTTTAATCCATTTTGAGTTTATTTTTGTGTGTGGTGTAAGGAAGTGGTCCAGTTTCATTCATTTGCATATAACTGTCAGTTTTCCCAACACCATTTGTTGAAGAGACCTTTTTTCCTATTGCATATTCTTGCCTATTTTGTCAAAGATTGACCATATAGTCATGGGTTTGTTTCTGGGCTTTCCATCCTGTTCTATTGACCTGTGTGTCTATTTTTATGCCAGTACCATACTGTTTTGATTACTACAGCTTTGTAGTATAAGTTAAAATCTGGAATTGTGATGCCTCCAGCTTTGTTTTTCTTTTTCAAGATTATTTTGGCTATTCAGGGTCTTTTGTGGGTCCATACAAATTTTAAGATAATTTGCTCCATTTCTGTGAAAAATGCTGTTGGTATACTTAGTTTAAATATTAGCATTATATAGCACCACTTGTACTTGATCAGATGTGAAAAATGATGGTTTTATATTGTTCCAGCATTGTTCTTATTAATTATAACTTAAGTCTTGTGTTTGAATTTTTTAACATTGTTTAGTAGATTTTTATTTTTTATTTTATTTTTAATTTGTTTAAAGATTTTATTTATTTGACACAGAGAGAGATAGCGAGAGCAGGAACACAAGCAGGGGGAGTGGGAGAGGGAGAAGCAGGCTTCCCGCGGAGCAGGGAGCCCGATGCAGGGCTCGATCCCAGAACCCTGGGATCATGACCTGAGCCAAAGGCAGACACTTAACAACTGAGCCACCCAGGCGCCCTGTTTAGTAGATTTTTAAATTTGAAATTTCATTTTATATCATATTTTCAGTTCTGCGAGATATTACACTTATGGTGATTTAAATGTGAGTAGCCATTAATTTTAGTGATTATTTTTTCACAGTCTCTACATTCTAGACTAGAATGAACTCTCTGACACCATAATTCAACTTAGAATACAATTACAAAATTTCCAAATGTATTATTGAATTTGTATAAGGTTTACCCATAATTAAAATATAGATAATTAGAGAAAATAGAGACCTGACAAAGAGTTAAAGATTCCATTAGTATTTCTGGCACCTTATAAATCATCAACTAAAGAAAATGCTGAAAAATACCAACCTTAGGAGAATATTGATCTTCCCAATGCACTGCAGCTTCTCTATAAATAGTTTTCTTAAACATACAAATTAAGTGGACTACAAAAGAAAAGGAGCCCTTGGTTTACTTAATAGGATTGGAAAGAGCAATTATAAAATTGCTTTCTTCCTAAGCTTAACAGATAACAGAATAATTCATTTATGATGATCAAGATAACACTAATACAGTTTACAATTCATTAGCGTAAATAGTTAATTTCCATGAATTAACCACTTACTCAATTTTATGTCAATTGACAATTGTCCTTTAATTTACAAAGCTCTTTTTAAGTCAATACAGTTATTTGGATGTCTTGAGACTATTATTTTAATGAAATTAAAATCAATTAAGTCAATTAAATTTGTTGCAATAAAGATTCTTTATATAAAATAAATATAGAGTTGCCAAGCATTAGAACTTTTACATATTTTAGTAGGGATCTCATCCAAGAATATATAAAAAAATAAAGTAAAAAAAGAAATGATGGTGATATTTCTCACCATTTTAAAGTTTTATGTAACACTATATGTGGTAATTAGCAATGCAAATAAATCACTACTTGTCCCCATTAAGACTTGAAGAGGAAAACCAAAGAATTGCAATATATACATTCTCCTATGTCCTCCCTCTCTTGAGGAAGGAAGGAAGGGGAAACAGGATAGATAAGTCAAATTTAAAGAAATTAGGGAGAAAGTGAAGAGATGAGAGACAAGGTGGAAGGAAATTTATGATTGATTCCTGTCCAATCAGAAATAGAAGCATGGATTCACATACAAAGGGAGAAAAGGATAAAATACTCTAATCTTGAAGTCCTGTCTCCCTCTTCAACTTTCAACTACTACCAGTATCCTCTTTATAACTCAAGTCCTTTTTTGCATGATTTTGCATATATAATAGAATTTATATGAAAATTCATACTTACGTAACACATCATCTTGCATTTTGGCGGGGGGATTAAGTTTTGCCAAGACCAGATAAAACAAACACATGATGTTATTTTCAATTGCAAATGAGCTTTAGAAAATATTAACCTAGCTTAGAGATAAAAATGATAGTTTGTTACTTTTACGTGGTTAATATTGAAACTAAGATTCATTACGCATTTATTTATTAGTGATGTATGTTCTCAAAGGCTAGAGGACTTTTAATGAAGGGTGGGCTGTATATCTATCTCTCAGCCTAATCTAAGTGTTTTTTGAATTCGTATGCTTAATAGAAAAATGATGAAATCAGACCTTTTGGCTTGAATGCCTGCTTAGCTTTTAGTTTAGTAAGTTTATACAAAAGACTTGACCTTTCCATGCCTCACGTTTCTCATCTGTAAAGAGTATTCTTTTTGTACGATTGCTTTATTAAATCAGACAATGTCAAGTCATTTGCACAATGTAAAAGACATAATGTGTTTTGAATCGTGCTTACTGCATTTGCAATTGCGATTTTCCAGGACATACTAGTAACAATGCTCTCATGATTCCAGAGAACAAAATCTATAACATCCCATAATCAGGCTCACAGCAAGATTCATTGGAACAGTTGATTGTGCTTGTTGTCTCTTCAAGGTCAAAGGAATTTCTAACACATTTTACTGAGAGCCATTCTTTTCTGGATTTTCTATTTGACTTCTTGGTCTCACTGAACTGAGTGACCAGCTCCGTCATCACTTCCTGTAGAGCTTTGGTTCATTATCTATTCATGAGTCAGTGTTACAGCCTCAAACCCAGAGAATGTTGAGATAATTGCCACATTCCTCTGAAGCATGCCTTGATGCCTTGAACACCACCATCTAAATCCAGGGATGAGAAATGGTTGACATTTCCTCTCTACTTTCTCCTCAAATTGCCAAAACCCTTCCAGATGTCAACTATTTGGTCCAGGTCCCAGGCAAGGCAGTATCCAGGTGTATTCATATGTATTCCTCCTACAAACCTCACCCTAGCTAAGGGAGTTGGTTCATTCATTTCACCCTAGCTAAGGGAGTCTGCTTCATTTTTCCTGTCACTTATCTGTGAATTCAGAGTACCCTAATTTTGTCCATATTTTCTAGTTCCTCCTACCAGAACTCAACATCTCACAGGCCAATATTTTCTCATATTTTGGGAAACCATATGTCCTAAAGTTCTGTTGGATGTGTTAATCTAAGTCAAGTTTTATATTTGAAATTCCAATTTCTCATTACATTTGATATTAGATTTTAGACCTAGAGATTGCTGTTGCAAATATATTTTGTATGACCCAGTCTTGGCTAACTTGACTTGGTCCAAGTGAAGGAAGCTCCACTCATTGAGAATCAAATTTCAAGTATAACATCTGAAATTTAGTACCATATTACTAAAATAATTTTTTTCCAGGGCACTATAGTTTAATTCAGGGCCTTACAAAGAAATAGCAGTGATGCTTTTGAGTTCTGGTCAAACAAGATCAGTGTCATCTATTTTTATTTATTTATAATATTATGCAAAGCACATATATAATTTTGACTATTGCTGATTTGCCTACACTGCTAATGGAGGGCTGACGACCTCTGTCTTTACAAGAAAATATGTATTATTACAGGGTAACTATAACATTCTATCTCAGTGGAATATTATCCAGGCAGCAAAGGCAAATGCAAAGGGACAAAAGCAATTATTTTTTTGGATAATGTGTTTCTATAATGATAAATATTGAGATAGAATTTAAAAAAATAATATATTAACTAGATAGTTCCACATATTTATTTGACCAATTGTTGAATATTTGTTGGACATTTTCTGGTTTCTTTTAGATTCTTGGCATTATTTAGGCTTAGATTTTGTTTATATTACAACATAATATATTATTGGTCATTTTAAACAGTTTTAGTAATTAATACATTTCTCTACAATATACTTATCTCTAGCATGTCTCAATTATTACTATTAATGCTTAATAATTAATCAGAGGGAACACAGTCAATTTCACAATCCATGAAAGCAATATTAAATTAAATGATGCACTTCTAGAATTCAATTTCATTTTAATGTCATTTTGTGTACTAGGTTAGCTATATTAGTTGTCTGTGTTGATCTTGCTCACTAGACACTTTGGTAAAGTTCTGCTTTGCTGTACTGCTTAGATATAGAGTGATGAAATTCTTTCCCATTAATAGTTCTCCAAACATGTGCGAGCAGCATTAGAATGTGAAAACCTACCATGAAACATTGCCCTTAAAACAGAGCAACAAGGAGATATCTTGAGTTTTGCACAAGTGTGAAGTGTCAATGTATTTAGTATCTCAAGAGGAAAACTGCTCATCTAGAGGTAACATAATTGTCAAAACACTCAAGAAAATGGTTCATAAATGATGCATCCTAAGAGGTGACAGAGCAAAGGCAAATAGAAAGCATGTGGATGATGTGAGAATATAGAAAGAAGATATAAATAGTCAATCATGAGGGAATAGCAGGCAGAAACTGACTGTCAAACAGGATTACTTTTTGTAAAACTCAAGGATGCTAAAATAAATATTGAAAGGGAGAGGGTAGAAAATAATATCAGAAGGAGGAGAAATACAGTAAATTAAAATCAGATTAGATCCTCAAATGAAAGTTGTGGAAATCAATTTAAAGATACATCATGCCATAAAATGGGAGAGGAGAAGAAGGAGGAAGGGGAGGAGAAGGAGGGGGAAGAGGAGGAGGAGGAGGAAGGGGAGGAAGAGGATAGAGTAAGAAAAAAATGGAATCTTTTTTTGGAAACATGATTTTAAACTTTATACACATTTCCTCTTATAAGTTGCCCCAAAATACTGTAGTAGGCGGAATCAGGTAAGGGCCCAGAATATGTCCACATCCTAATGCCTGAAACCTGTGAATATGTTAGGTTACATGGCAAAAGGGAATGTGTAGATTGTAGATATGATTAAGTTAAAGACCTGGAGATGGGGAGATAATGCTGGATTATCTGGGTGGGCCCAGTGGAACCACAGGGGTCCTTATTAGTGAAAAAGGGATGCAGGAGAGTCAACATCAGAGAGATGCAGCACCAGAAAGACTTGACCAGCCATTTCTGGCTTTGAAGACAGAGGAAGACAGCATGAAACCAGGAATGCAGGCAGCATCCAGAAGCTAGAAAAGATACAGGAATGGGTGTTCCCCTGTAGCCTCCAGAAGGATATAGCCTGGAAAATGCCTTTGTATTGAGCCCAGTGACCCCGTTTTGGACTTCGGACTTCCAGAACTGTAAAACTGTTGTTTAAAGCCACCAAGTTTGGGGTAATTTGTTACAGGAGCCAGAGGAAATGAATACAAATACCACTAAGAAGTTGGCATTATATCCTCATTACAAATGAGAAAACTGACTCCTAAATAGGCCATGGTATTTAACCCAAGGGACACTGCAGAGTCAGGGCTGAAAGGCTGATTTAGCCTCTTCTACAGCTTCACCTAATGCCAGTATTTCAAACTGCCACTTCACTGTAGACATAGAAATGAAATTATTAAGAAGCAAAGTATTTTTTTAAATGAACATCTACAGATAACTGATAATGGTTTAATGGTTTTGTTGCCATATGTTTGTATGATTTCTCAGGCAACTGAAATGATTAGATTCGAACTAATTAAACAAGGGGTCCAGTAGACGGCAGTGTCCCTAATGCTCTAGAGGTCTACCTAAGCCAACCAAATCTTAATCTATAAATGACAAAGTTGAAACCTAAGGATAACCAAGCATAAAGAGCCAAGTAGGCTTTAAGCTAGAGCCAGTCAATAATTTCCTCACTTTGCTTCCACCTTTTCTCTGTAAAGTCTCTCCCCGAACACTTCTGGTCTGGTGCTGCCCAATCAGAATTTATTTATTTATTTTTTCAGATAAGTTTTATTATTTTTTTTTATTTTTATTTTTGGATACACCTCAGTTTATCTTTTAACAAGTGTTAGTGTTTTAGTGAGGCTGTGTCCATGGGCTGTGACCTTGACAAGTACTTTTCAGCTTTATTCCCACCCCCAAACTTAGGTGATATAGGAAGTCCAGGGGGGCTGGAATTGGGTATTTCCCTTCCCAACACTAAAGGCTACAGGAGGGTCAATTTGGGTGTTTCCTTTCTTCTAGATCGGTTAGGCTCTGATAAAATAGCTTCTTTCAAGGGCAGTCCTTTGGTTAGGATCTCTATGGCTTATTTACTACCCATTACTTGTTTGTACCCTTAAACAACACATGCTTATCCTTCCACCCCATCCACTGGTAACCACCATTTTACTTTACAATTTAACTTTTAAGATTCCACATATAAGTGATACCATGCAGTATATGTCTTTCTCTGACTCATTTAGCATAATATGCTCAAGGTCCTTCCATGTTGTTGGATGTGAAAAGATATCTTCCTTTCTCATGGCTAAAGAATATTTCACTATGTATACATACCACATCTTGTTATCCATTCATCTGTTGAGGAGCATTTCAGTAGTTTCTTATCTTGGCTATTGTGATTAATGCTGTGATAAACATGGGTGTGCATATATATCACTGAAATCCTGTTTTCATTTCCTGTGGGTATATACCCTTGAAGTGGAAGTGCTAGATCATAGGGTAGATATATTTTAATCTTTTGAGGAAACTCCATATTGTTTTTCTTAGTTATTAGACCATTTTACATTCCCACCAACAGTGTGTGAGGATTCCCTTTTCACCACATTCTCATCAGCACTTGTTGTCTCTTGTCTTCTTGATGATACCCATTCTAGCAGGTATGAGATAACATCTCATTGTGGTTTTGATTTGCAATTTTCTGATGATTGGTGGTGTTGAACATCATTTCACAGATCTGCTGGCTATTTTGATATCCTCTTTCAAAAAATGTCTACTTAATTCTTCTACTCTTTTTTGTAAATCAGATTGTTAGTTTTGTCACTGTTGTGAAACTGTGTTAGTTCTCATATATTTTGGATATTAATTTTTATTCAGTATGTAGTTTGCAAAATTTCTCTCCCATTCTGTAGGCTGCCATTTCATTTTGTTATTAATCCATCATTATCTCCCTATCTCAAAATCCCCACCCTAAATAGGCCATGGTAATTTTTTTCTTTTGCTGTACAGGAATTTTTAGTTTGATGTAGTCCCATTTCTTGATTTTTGTTTTTGTTGTTTCTGCTCTGGGCATTATGTCCAAAAAATTATTGCCAAGACCAATATCGACGAACTTCTTTATATTTTTTGCTAGGAGTTTTATGGTATCGGGTCTCATGTTTAAGTCTTTCAATCATTTTGAGTTAATTTTTTGTGAGTGGGCAAGACAAGGGTGGAATTCAATTGTGCTATATGCTTTTCTCCAGTTTTTCCAGCACCATTTGTTGAAGAGACTATCTTTCCCCCGCTAGGTATTCTTGGCTTCCTGTTCAGTGTTAGTTGACTTATGTGTTGGGATTTAATTCTGGGCTTTCTATTCTGTTCCATCGATATATGTTTGTATTTTTTGTACCAGTACCATGCTGTTTTTATTACCATGGTTTTGCAGTATGGTTTGAAATCAGAAAGCATGAGACCTCTAGCTTTGTTCTTTCTCCTCAGGATTGCTTTGGCTATCTGGGGTGTTTTGTAGTTTCGCACACATTTTGAGTATCTATTTCTGTGAGAAATGCTTTTGGCATTTTGATCGGGATTGCCCTGAATCTGTAAATGGCTTTGGGTAGTATGGCCATTTCCAAAATATTAATTCTGTTTTTTGGGGGGATTTTTTGTTTTGTTTTGGTTTGGTTTGGTTTGGTTTCAGGGATAGAATTTAGCGATTCATTCCTTACACATAACACCCAGTGCTCATCACAAGTGCCCTCCTTAATACTAATCACCTATTTAGCCCATCCCCCATATGCTCCCCACATCAACCCTCACTTTGGTCTCTATAATTAAGAGTCTTTTATGGTTTGCTTTCCTCTTTTTTTTTTTTTAAGATTTTATTTATTTATTTGAGAGAGAGAGCACGAGCGGGGGTGGGAGGTGGAGAGAGGCACAGTGAGAGAGAGAAAAGCAGACTCCTCGCTGAGCAGGGAGCCCAATGTGGGACTCAATTCCAGGAACCTGGGATCATGACCTGAGCCAAAGGTAGACTCTTAACTGACTGAGTCACCCAGGTGTCCCCCTGCTTCCCTCTTTTTTATTTTCCTTCCCATAGGTTCATCTATTTTGTTTCTTAAATTCCACACATGAGTGAAATCATATGGTATTTGTCTTTCTCTGACTGACTTATTTTGCTTAGCATAACACACTCTAGGTCCACCCATGTTATTGCAAATGGAAAAAAAATAAAAATAAAAATATTAATTCTGGCAACCCATGAACATGAGATATCTTCCCATTTCATTGATTTCTTTCAGAAAAGTTTTATAGTTTTCATTGTACAGATCTTATACTTCCTTGGTCAAATTTATTTCCAAGTATCTTATTGGTTTTGATGCTATTGTGAATGGAATACTTTTCTTTATTTCCTTTCCTGATGTTTCATTGTTAGTGTAAAAGAATGCCACTGATTTCTATAAGTTAATTTTGTATGTTTCCACTCTACTGAAATCATTGATTAATTCCAACTGTTTTTTTGACTGACTCTGGGATTTCCTATATAAAAGACCAAACTGTTAGCAAGTAATGACAATTTTACTTCTTCCTTTCTGATTTGGATGTCTTCTGTTTCTTTTATTCTGAATTCTTGCCTAATTGCTCTAGCTAAATTATATTTATTATATTAAATAGAAATGGTGGGAGTGGGCATCTGTCTTGTTTCTGATTTTGGAGGAAATGCTTTCAATTTTTCCCCATTGAGTATAATGTTAGCTATGGGTTTGTCGTATCTGCGTTTACTGTGTTGAGGTATGTTCCTTCTATACCCAATCTGTTAAGGGTTTTTATCATGAAAGAATGTTGTATTTTGTCAAATTCTTTTCTTGTGTCTATTGAGATTATTTTAATCTGTCATTTTATTGATGTAATATATTATATTTATTGATTTGTGTGCATTGAACCATTCTTCTACCCCAGGAATAAATCTCATTTGATCATGGTGTATAATTCTTTTAATGTGTTGTTGAATTTGGTTTACTAATATTTTGTTGAGAATTTTCCATCTATGTTCATTAAAGATATTGGTCTATAGTTTTCTTGTGATATTTTTATCTGATTTTGATATCAAGGTAATGCTTGCTTTTTATTTTTTATTTATTTATTTATTTATTTTTAAAGATTTTATTTATTTATTTGACAAAGAGAGACACAGAGAGAGAGGGAACACAAGCAGAGGGAGTGGGAGAGGGAGAAGCAGGCTCCCGGCAGAGCAGGGAGCCCGATGCGGGGCTCGATCCCAGGACCCTGGGATCATGACCTGAGCCGAAGGCAGACGCTTAACGACTGAGCCACCCAGGCGCCCCAAGGTAATGCTTGCTTTTTAGAATGAGTTTGGAAGTGTTCCTCCACCTCAATATTTTGGAAGAGGTTGGGAAAAATTAATGTTAATTCTTATTTAAGCATTAGGTAGAATTCTCCAGTGAAGATACCTTGTTCTGGAGTTTTCTCTATTGGGAGGTTTTGTTTTTTGTGGGTTTTTTGTTTGTTTTGTTTTTGTTTTTTGTTTTATTTTTTTCATGCTGATTCAGTTTCTTTACTTGTTATTGGTCTAGATTTTTTATTTCTTTGTGATTCAATCTTAGTAGGTTGTGTGTTTCTAGAAATTTATTCATAGTAGTCTCTTATGATTCTACGTATTTATACAGTATTGGTTGTAATGTCTCCTCTCTCATTTTTAATTTTACTTATTTGAGTCTTCTCTCTTTTATCTTTAGTTAGTCTAGCTAAATATTTGTCAGTTTTGTTTATACTCTCAGAGTACAAGCCCTTAGTTTTGTTGATTCTTTCAATTATTTCCTGCTCTCTATTTTACTTATTTCTGTTCTGATTTTTATTATTCCCTTCCTTTTGATAATTTGGGGCTTTATTGGTTCTTCTTTTTTTAGTTAAAGTTAGGATGCTTATTTGAAATCCTTCTAATTTCTTAATATATGCATTTACAGCTAAAAACTTTCCTCTTAGAACTGCTTTTGCTGCATCCCACAATATTTGATATGTTGTATTACCATTTTCATTTGTTGTAAGATAAATTTTATTTATTTCTTTTTTAAAGATTTTTATTTATTTATTTGACAGAGAAAGAGAACACGAGAGAGAACACGAGAGAGGGAACACGAGAGAGGGAACACAAGCAGGGGGAGTGGGAGAGGGAGAAGCGGGCTTCCTGCTGAGCAGGGAGCCTGATGCGGGGCTCAATCCCAGGACCCTGGGATCATGACCTGAGCTGAAGGCAGATGCTTAACCGACTTAGCCACCCAGGTGCCCTTGTAAGATAAATTTTAATTCCCTGTTTGATTTCTTCTTTGACCCAGTGGTTGTTTACAGGTTTGTTGTTTAGTTTCCACATATTTGTAGATATTCTTACTTTCCTCTTTTTGATTTCTAGTTTCATGCCATTGTGGTCAGAGAAGATAGTTGGTATAATTTCAGTTTTTTTAAATTTGCTAAGGGCCAAGTGCCCTTGAGAAGAATGTGTATGCTGCTGCTATTGGATGGAATGCCTTGTATATGTATGTTAAGTCTATTTGTTCTAAAGTATGGCTCAATCCCAACGTGTTCTTGATTTTTTTGTCAGGACATATGTCCCTTGTAGATAATGGGGTAGTAAAGTCCCTTACTACTGTTGTATTATTGTCTATCTCTCCTTTAAGATCTGTTATTATTTGCTTAATATATTTTGGTGCTCAGGTGTTGGGATCTTAGTTATTTGACAGAGAGAGAGAGAGAGTGAGAGAGAGAGAGGGGGGAGGGTCAGAGGGAGAAGTAGACTCCCCGCTGAGCTGGGAGTCTGACGCAGGACTTGATCCTAGGACTCCAGAATCATGACCTGAGCCGAAGGCAGACGCTTAACCAACTGAGCCACCCAGGTGCCTGGGAGCATAAATATTTATAATTCTTATATCTTCTTGATGTACTGACCCCTTTTATCAATGTATAGTGACCTTCCTTGTCTCTTATCTATTTTGGCTTGAAGTCCTATTTATCTGACGTAAGTATGACTATACCTGCCTTCTTTTGGATATTGTTTGCATGAAATTTCATTTTTCATCCTTTCAATTTGAGCATATGTGTGTCTTCAAAGCTAAGTGTCCTGTAGACATCATATAATTGGATCTTGTTTGTGTTTGTTTGTTTTCTTTTTTTAAATCAATCCAGCCACTCTGTGCCTTTTGATTGGTGAGTTCAATTCATTTACATGTAGGGTGATTGTTGATATATAAAGATTTACTGTTGCCATTTTATCTTTGGCTTTCTGATTATTTTTCTCTCCATTGTTTATTTTTATTTCTGTTTCTATCTACCTTTGTAATTTGGTGATTTTCCATGGTGATTTGCTCAATGTTCAGTATCCTCTTTTTTATGCTTTATGTCTCTGCTCTAGATTTTTGCTTTGTAGTTAACATGAGGTTTACAAAAAAAAAAAAAATCATAGATAAAATATTCCTTTTACTGCTGATAGCAATTTATTTTCATTTGCTTATAAAGTTTCCATCCTTTTACTTTTCTCCTTTTATACTTCTCATGTCACAAATTATCTCTTTTTATGCAGATTACCAAATTGTAATAGCTTATTGTTATTTCTAATGTTCTTTTGCTTTAGTTTTTATGCTATAATTAAGAGCCTAATATATTATTCTAAAAAAGAGTGACAGTTTTCTAATTATGACAATTTATCAACTTTGTGTATTTTCATTTTTTTGCTTTAGCTTGAAGAGCTTCTTTCAACATTTTTCATGGGGCAAGTCTAGTGGTGGTAAATTACCTTAATTTTTGTTTGCCTGGGAAAGCCTTTATTTATCCTTCATATACGAAGGATAACTGCTGGGTAGAGTATTCTAGGCTGGCAGTTTTTATCTTTCAATATTTTGAATGTGTGATTTCACTTTCTCTTGGCCTGTAGAGTTTTTCCTGAGAAATCTGCTGATAGCCTAATGGGTGTTCTTTTGTAGATTCTTGTCTTTTTTCCTTGGCTGCCTTTAAAATTCTTTCTTTATCATTGACTTTTGACAGTTTTAATATAATGTGGCTTGGAGTAGCTCTTTTTGCATCAAGATAATAAGATGTTTTATTAACTTCATAGACTTGCCTATCTAGTTCCTTCTCCAGATTTAGGATGTTCTTGGCTATTATTTCCTTAAATAAACTGCCCCTTCTACATTTCTTCTTCTTGAATATTCACTATTTTTATTTTGATTTTCTAATGGAGTCTGATAGCTTTCATAGGGTTTCTTTACTTCTTTTAAATCTTAATTTTCTCTCCTCTTCCACCTGAATCATTTCTATAATCCTATCTTCTAGCTCACTAATCCTCTCTTTCATTGAATCCACTATATTTGCAGTGTATTCCATTTCATTCTTTATCTCATTTATTGAGTTCTTTAGTTCCAGATTTTTTGTTTGTTTTTTTTTTTAGAATTTCAATCCCTTTGGTAAAGTACTCTTTCTGTTCATTAATTTTATTCCTGAGGTTATTATATTGCCTTTCTGAGTTTTCTTGTAGTTCATTGAATTTCTTCATAAGAGCTATTTTGAATTCTTTATCAGATCACAATATTCTATATCTTTGGGTTTGGCTGTTAGAAAATTATTTTTTTTCATTTTATGATAACATATTACCACAAATTTTAAGGGCATTTGATGAAAAGTGCCTCTTCCATCACTTTTAAAGTAGCAGCACGCTTCTTATTTAGGCAAAGCTTTGCTTATTTTGATTCTAACAATTCAACAGGTTGGCAATTAGAAATCTTCCTTTTGTTTTCTAGAATGGGTGCTTATAGTCAAACTTTTTAATTTTCTTACCAAGGCAGACTGGAAGTTAAGGTTGGGAGCAAGAGTGTCAACAAACAAACGAACAAACAAAACACAGTGGTAATAAAAGGGTGCCAGCAGGAGTCGTGTACTTAGCAGCTGGGGCTTTGAGTGTGCCCCACAGCCTGGCTGGGGAACCGTCCACTGGTTGTGGCGGTCAGGGTCCAAGAAGTCCCTGGTCTAGAATCCTGGGGCAGACAGCAGGAGACACTTTCCTTCAGACCCTTTTGTCTGACTATTTCCTTTCCTTTCCTTTTTTTTTTTTTAAAGATTTTATTTTATTTATTCATGAGAGACAGAGCGAGAGAGAGAGAGGCAGAGGCAGAGGGAGAAGCAGGCTCCCCACCTTGGAGCAGGGAGCCCGATGCGGGACTTGATCCCAGGATCCTGGGATCAGGACCTGAGCTGAAGGCAGACGCTTGACCGACTGAGCCACCCAGGTGCTCTCCTTTTCCTTTTCATCCTCTCAGTCACTATGGTCTCTGCTCAAAGACAGCAACAGGTCTCTCTATGGGCAGACTGCGTATCTGGGAAGACTCCCATTCATTGCCTTCCCTGTACCTCCTCTGCCAGAAAGTCACACTGTCCCACTCTTGGACTTAACACCTTCTCTACACCACTGCCTCCTCTATGGTCCAGACCACTCACTTTTGGGTACATAGATAGGTGGATTTCTTCGGTGACCTGATATGCTGTGCAGAGGCAATTTTTTCAGTTATGGATGTCTGATTAGTTGCAAATCCTAGGCAAGAGAAAAAAGAAATGATTCAGACCACCATCACGTGGCTTATATCACCCCAACATTTCTTTTTTACTTATTTGTTTTTAAAGCTTGTTTGTTTGTTTGTTTATGTAATCTCTACAGCCCATAGTGGGGCTCAAACTCACAACCTGGAGATCAAGAGCTGCATTCTCTTCTGAGCCAAACAGGTGCCCCCAAGATTTCTTTTTGTTGGGGTTGGTATTTGAAGACACACTTGGAGTTTTAAGGGTGTTTATTGTTACAGATTTGTCTATCTTTCAGGTCTTCTCAGGGCATAGAGTTAGATAAGTATTATTTTGGAAAGAAAAATAAATTTGAGTTTGTATCAATATTTTGAATCAAATTTAAGATTACCAAAAATTTACTTCATTGCTTTGAATTTATTTTTAATCTATTTTCTCTTGCCTTTAAAATTTTTTGTTCCTAATGATATCAAAACACCTCAATGATTCCACATACAAATTTAATAGTTTAAATATTACAAACTTTATAATACTACGATAGCTATTTTGTATGACACTTTCTCCTTAATTTTTGCTTGATTATTTCTCATAGGGAGTCTTATTTTTCCCTGCTTCTCTGACTTTTGTCAACTAGGTCATGTGGGGGAAAGATCTGTTTCACTTTGCTATTAAATAGTGAAGAAAAATCAACTTAGGTAGCAGGAGTAGAAAAATAATAAAACTGAACATTTGAAACTAGAGTAGGCTTTTATGGTAATAATACACTGTCATGAATTCAGGTGACTTATGTAAGACTGACCCTCACATTTTGTCATAAATCAACACTCTACAACTAAGAATATCTAATATATTGAAAATCACAGGTTTCCTGCTAATGCCATCTCAAAACAAAATTACAGAAAGAGGCATAAAGAATATAAATACTATCTAGTCATTAAAACTTCAATAGAGTGTTAAATAAGTCTCAGAGACTGTATGTGAGAATTATAAAGCAAGCCAGGAAAGTCCCAATATTTTACATATCCATCACTTCACAGACATTGCAAGTCCCAAATCTATTTTTCAGAGGCTGTTTCATCTGCCTCACTTCCAACATGTTAGAACATGTGATTTCAGCTTCTTGTTTGTTCATTTAGCTAGTATTGTACTTCTAGTCTTTTCTTTTTCACCTTATCACATCATCACCTGTGTGCCTGGATCCTTTATTTATCTTGAAGTTGTTTGTTAACATTTGGTACACCATTTAAAAAACAATTGGAATTTAAAACAACAAATAAGCAAGCAAACAAACAAAAAAACAGTAAGTAAAAACTCGAGCAGTGTCTATTTTTCAATACTTTCTGTTACTGTTTTTGCCATGCTTCTGGAATTGACTTAGAAGAGAATATTTCCATATCCCTCTCTTGTAGTTGGATGAATCTTTTAACATTATATAGTCATTCTTAAGCATAATTCAACTTCCCATTTTATAAAGAAATAAAATAAGTAGTCAAAAAATTAAGTATGTCAATGATTACATTGATGGTCACCAGAGTAAATATGCTAGTGAAACGCTGAGACTAATATGTGCATAAACTTGCCACAAGAGACAAAAGGTAAGTTTGTATGATGGTTATCATCTATATGAAACATAAAAATGTAAGCAATATTTTCAAGTACAGTCAAGGAGATTTTTGAAATAAGTAGCAGTGTGAGGACAGATGTTTCACATTGAAAGAACCAATTGTTGATAAAAATAAGGCAAATGGGAAAAAAATTATTATTATCTCTAGTAATTAGGGAGGTTTGTCCTAAATCATTTTGATAAACTATTGAGGGATACCATGCCACTGGCTTAAGACAGAATGTGGGCATGAGAGTATGGCTAGCAAAGTCCTCTTCCCGAGGTCAGGGAGTGGAGGCAAACTTCACATTTGTCCCTTAATTTATAGATTAAAAATCAGGGAACACTACACACAGATCTCATTCTGCTTAATAAAGCTGCATCACTGGAAGGAGCAACCAGGGGGAAGCTAGACCTAAGTCCAGATCTTCCTGCAGATAGGGATATGTGGCACCAAAATGGCAGGTAGACATCTGATAGTCATGTGATACAACGGTACATTTGCTTATTAAATCCCAGAAAGAATAACTGCAGAGTTGATGAGAACCTTAAAATGAACCAAATAAAGGTCAATGTTGAGAAATAAAGAACCAACAAAAATAAGGTGTAGTAAGGGCAAGAAACAAATAAAAATATGGATGTCCCAATACATTAGTAAGCATAATAAAGAGGAAATGATTAAATTCCCTATTATAAAAAAGTTATTATTATAGGAAAATACAGAAGAATATAGATTCAGTCTTGGGGAATTAAATGCTTATTTTAAACATGTCAAAGCTCATGGGCGCTTGGGTGGCTCAGTTGGTTAAGAATCCGACTCGATTTCAGCTCAGGTCGTGATCTCAGGGTCATGCTTCATTGGGCTTTCCACTCTGTGGGGCGTCTGCTTGAAATTCTCCCTCTCCCTCTGTCCCTCCTCTCTCTCCCTCTCTCTTTCTAAAATAAATAAATAAATCTTAAAAAAATAAAATCATGACAAGGCTCAGAAATCACAAGAAAATTAACGTTCTGATAGGAAAAAAATAACATTAACAAATCAAAAATTTGTGACAGAATAAAATAAATTATTTGCAGTTTATTTTAGACTGGGTTAACATTCAAAATATATTAAGAACTTCTGTGGATCAGTAAGACAAAACAAAAGAAGTCAGAGTTGTTAGCATATAAACTGCAATGCATAGAATTAGAAGTACAAGTGGCAATATTTACTTGAATAAATGTTTAATCTTGTTAATAATAAGACTTTTACTTCTAGGTTTCTATTTTATAGAAATAATATCATGTACAAATAGTTGAGAAGAGGCAGGAATTAGAATATTCTTTTAAGATTCATTGTTTAAGAGTGAAAAATTTGAATAACCTTTATAAATATCAATAAGAAAATTGCCAAGTTTTAGGATTTTACACTGTGATATACTGCAATTTAAATGGGTGACATATATTAGCAGTGATAATATGAAAATAGCTCCTATGCATACTCTTAATTGGAAAAAATTAAAGAAAAATAAATTTTAAAAACATTTATAAATAAGCAATATATATATCAATATATATGTAAACAACATATATGCAAATATATACTGAAGAAATATATAGTAGAAAAAGGATCTGGAAGTACAACCTAAAACTTCCCAGTGGTGATTACTTCACAAAAGAGAAGTAATTTTTGGATATTTGAAGAGGATCTTTCCATTTTTCTCCATATGCTTTTTCATATTTTTAACTTCTATAAAATCATTAATAATGATTTTCTTATGTAACATTACAAAATACAGAAGTTATTCCATGGAATAGGTGGGAAAAATGCGGAAGGAAAGCATGGAGAAGCAGGAAAAAGTAGCAAACAGTAATTATAAAGAGCAGGGGTCATGCAATCAGACTGCATGGGTACAAATGTCACTTTGTCACTTTCCAGCTGTGTAAACTTGGGCAAGTCATTGACCATGCCCATTCCTCGGTGTCTTGGTGTTTTATGTAGAAATAACAAAAAGTAGCTGCCTTCTGAATTGTTATGAAGATAAAATGAATTAAATAATGTAATGTTCTTTATCTGAAAAATAGTAAGTCTACAATATATTATATGTAATATTATATTATATTACCTTATATACACATACATATATATACCATATATATATATATATATATATATATATATATATATATATACACACCATTTTATATATATACCATAAAGAGCCTAGTAAGTTTTCTGCTTATTAACTTGATACAGTTTTACTTATGTCTATTTTTGTTTTACAAATTTGTGTTGTTCTACTGGGCATTACATCTTTCTTTATCTCATCCAAAATATACTTATTCTAGAGTCGTGCTGTTCATAAAATTTTTTCACTTGAAATGCATTCATGTTTCAATGATTCATTCTGTTGGTTGCCTTTCTTAGCATTACATTGCATAAACATTTTGTTGTTATGGCTTACAGACAGACCTATATTGAGTGTTTTTTAAAAATGTCTTTAATTTTTTCTCTCTTTCGGTTCACCCCACCCTATGCTTATTTCTTCCTAGCTGTATTTACCTGGCCTTTTCCACCCGGTGCACCAGGTCCCAGTCTAACAGTGTCTTCAAGAGGCAGGTGAGGGGTTTTTTCCTGTGCAGAGCTAGTCATAGACCCAGCCAGTAACTCGGCTGAATTCCTGGTGAGGAGATATAATTCTCTTTCCTAGGCTCACTTTCTAAAACCTTTAGCACCTGGTCCAGGTTACATACAAGATAGTTTTTTCTCTCTTTGAAAGCAGACAGGTAAACAGTAGAGTGGCACAGTTCTACCCTTGCTTTCAAGTCTGGCTCTTACTTTTTTTTTTTTTAATTTATCCTAACTGGATAGTTTTGGTCTCCTAGGCTCAGAGATTAGAAGGCTCACAGCTATTGCTCCGAGGTTTGCATTTCTGTTCTGTTCTTGTTACTGAGCATGAGTATATCTTTTTGGTTCCATTATTACTGCGGTTGTCGTTTGGAGCACAGGAGACGTCTACGTGTGAACACACGTGACCATGTTGACTCCTCCATTTTAGTCTGGCTTTTATATGCCCATCAAAACTCTTCTTACTCAAAGCATTGTGGATACTATAAGTTTCCTAGTTACCAAGACCGATGCTCATTTTCAGTCCTCATCTTACCATACACCCCAGCACTATATGAAACAGATAAACAATTTCCTCTTTTCTGAAGTTTCCTTTTCTTCATTTACATGACATATTATTCTGGGGTTCTGCTTACATTTCTCATCAGGGATTTTTAGTTGTCTTTAGTCATTACTTTTATTTACCTATCTGCTAAATGCCAAGTTATTTAGCATTAAGTCTTTGTCTATATGTTTTTTTCCCCTCTCAAGGTCCATCATGGGTATAATATAGTACAGTCTTTAGATAGGGTTTAAGGTTTTGAATTCTGACAGTCACAGGCTTTATGGTCTTTTTTTGACAAGTTGCTTAACTTTTCTGTGTCTCAGATTTATCATCAGTAAAATGGAGTTGGTAATATTTAGGGTAAAGTGTGTTTTGAATATTAATTGAGATAACACATTTAAAACACTTAGCACAGTGCCTTAGTACTCAAGAAATTTTAGCAATGTTTTTATTATTTTCTGTCACCTATATACCATGAACTTTCAGATTTATAATTCCCCTGGATTTTTCTTTTGAAATTTTGAATCTTCTATCTCACTCCCAACTTGACATAACCACTTGGTTATGTCACAAGTGCCTCAAGCATAAGGTGTTCAGAATTGAGCCCCTGATCTCTCACCCATATGCAACTCTCACTTTACCACATTTTAGTAAAAGACAGCCAGTGATAAAATTCAAAACAAAATGATTATTCACACTTTTTTTCTTCAGCCCTTAGTCCATCACTAAGTCTAGCTAGTTCTATTTACGATGTTTTAATGAGGTCACTCTTATTTTTTTTTCCCACTTCTACAGTCAAAATCTGCATGGTCTCCTCCTTCAGTGATTTCATTTGCCCCCCACCTCTACCTTATTCTCTGCATAGACAGCAGCTACAGTGATTATTTTATAAGTTAATGAGTAGAAATGGAAAGTGGCATATACCCTGGTTTAACATATACTATTTTAAAGTTATTTTCCGTTAATGTTATTGAGATTCCAGCACAAGTAAGCAGAGTTTTCATTGTACAGAACATCCCCCCAATTTTTACTAGTTTAGAGGAAACAACCGGAGATTCGAAAATACTATTTTCAAATGAGTAAATAGCAAGTGTAAAGGAGGTATTTATTTTTTTTTATTTTTTTATTCTTATGTTAATCCCCATACATTACATCATTAGTTTTACATGAAATGTTCCATGATTCATTGTTTGTGCATAACTCCCAGTGCTCCATGCAGAATGTGCCCTCCTCAATACCCA
>NC_138380.1:87415693-87466887 GCF_054177405.1 Leptonychotes weddellii
TTTAAAAACATGCTGAGGGCGCCTGGGTGGCTCAATTGGTTAAGCGACTGCCTTCCTCAGGTCATGATCCTGGAGTCCCTGGATCGAGTCCCGCATCGGGCTCCCTGCTCAGCAGGGAGTCTGCTTCTCCCTCTGACCCTCCTCCCTCTCATGTGCTCTCTCTTTCTCTCTCTCATTCTCTCTCTCTCAAATAAATAAATAAAATCTTTAAAAAAAAACATGCTGAATACAGTTGAAAGCAGATATAATAGAAATTAGATGAGGAAATTCATATGTAAAAATAAAGAAAGAAATATGAATGAGCAGATAAGAGTTGCTGAGAAAATTAACAAGAGCTTCGCAAAAGCCATTCCAAGGATAGAAATACAATATTAGGTAGATGAGGACCAGACATTGAGGACATAAGGGGAGAAAATAGCACTAAGTCAAAGAAAGAAGAAAAAGTCAAGTTTCAAGAATTTTTAAAAAACGTCACCAATGGGCACTTAGTACATTTAAAAATATTCATACCTAGATATATATCTGGATACTTTGTGAGGGGTAGAAGGGGAAGCTGATGTGGAAATTTCACTCAAAATGTACGCCTTAGCTGAAATAGTAAGTACTCAATAAATATAAGAGATTATGTGATAATGTACTTTTGAAAATTCTATGATAGTAAATCCCCGCTCAGCGGGGAGCCTGCTTCTCCCTCTGACCCTACCCCCTCTCATGCTCTCTGTCTCTCATTCTCTCTTTCTCAAATAAATAAATAAAATCTTTAAAAAAAAAAAAGAAAATTCTATGATAGTAAGAATCAGAATTTCCTGAAGAAAAACATTTATGAAAAAATTATTTCATCTGTTTTGAATCTTAGAATAACAGTATCAAAAGCCTGACCACAAGAAAAAATGTTTCAGGCATTCATGAAACATTGTAGGGCTACTAACAGAATTTTAAATTCCATGACATATTGTTCCAGCCTGATAAGCATGAACATATTGTAATGAAGAAAAGATAATACAATGTAATTTGTAAATAGTTTTGGAAGGCTAAATTAAGAAGGTGCACTTAAGGGCGCCTGGGTGGCTCAGTTGGTTAAGCGACTGCCTTCGGCTCAGGTCATGGTCCTGGAGTCCCTGGATCGAGTCCCACATCGGGCTCCCTGCTCGGCAGGGAGTCTGCTTCTCCCTCTGACCCTCCCCCCTCTCATGTGCTCTCTCTCATTCTCTCTCACACAAATAAATAAATAAAATCTTTAAAAAAAAAAAAAAAAAGAATGTGCACTTAAAAAAAAATACTAGAAACCTACCCTTAATTTTGGACAATAGGATTCTGAACAATACTATTATAAGTAAAACTTTTATGTATGTTTTTATTCTATTTCAAGAATTCTCACAGTTAGTCACTTTTATGATTACATTTAAAGGTTGAACATATATATGTGTGTTTATTGAAGTGTGTAAAATTAAAATAGCACTTTTCTCTGTGTAAATGTGTTCAGCTATGCAATAAATCAAAAGTATAGCTTAGAACTCATTTCCTCCCCTTGTATGGCCTAATGGGAAAATAGGAACTAAAGAGCAAAGGATTACATTTTCTTCCTACTATAACAGATGGATGATCATTTCCAGAACAAAGATGTGTGCCAAACAGATAAAAGAAATTTTCAGTAAATGTAAAAAAGATTGTTGTGCATTTTCAGTTTTCTCTTCTCCATTCCTAATTAGAAGTGCATTTATCTGAGGGACAAACAGTTGGTGTCCGGATATAATTATAGAGCAACCATAAATACTTGATTTAGTCTTGGTAAAATTTTGAAGCAAAATAAAAATATAATGTAATTAACTACATAGAATGGTGCAGTCATCCTTTCCTATTTTCAAAAGAGTGGGGCTGACCTTTAGTAATAGTGTCAGGAAAATAAAGTCGAAGAATGAACTAAACCTTGAGAGAAAAGTTAAGGGTAATAAAATCTCCTTTTAGTTTTAATCTGTGTTAGAACTGATAAAACCTGACAAAAATGGTTAGCATGTTATTCAACTTGTATTGTGTTTCTTTCTCTGTAGAATAAGCTTAAAAATAAAAAGTGTAGAACTTTTTTTTCTGCCTGGCATGTAAGGAGTTTGGAAGTTACCACTCTGTGCTAAAAAAATGTAAGCTGAACAAACAGAAAAGTCAACACCTCTTAGACCCATATGAGAAGTGAGGTCATGTGGCCAATTGCTGCCCCCTAAATTGGTTAGAGAGAAACAGATAATATTGATTTACCAGAACAGAAACCCATAAGCAGAAGCTTCCACAGAAAAAGGTGCCAGGTAGAAAAACCTAACTTTTATTGACAAATTGCTAGAAGCTCAGTGTGGGAAAGTTTAAGAGTTAAATATTCCAGAGGTGCCCACTCTTTAGTGAGCTTTATCTCCAGGAACTGGAACAGGTTCTCACAGGGAATATCAGAATAAAATCCCATAGTCCTTCTGGCAGAGAACAAGAAAAGAAACTATTTTAAATATTCCAGAGCATCCTGTTCTTTTTAACAAGGTCTACCTTCACGAGAAACTACTAACCAGAGTATAACCTGCTGGGGTTTTATCAGAACCTAATCGGCCTGAGGGAAGAGAAATACCTAATTCAGATCCCTCTCGCCATTCTGCCTCACCTAAGGTGGGTGGGTGGGTGGGGATCTGAAAAGACCTGTGAAGTTTGCAGTTCACAACACAGGATCACTAAAAGTTGAGACCTAATAAGATACAGAAATCTTCCCCTCCCCACTTCTCCACCTTACCACCACATTATTAATGGCTTACTTATAGTAGTCCTTTAACCTATTACATTATGTCTGGTTATCATGAAGAAAAAATTACATGTCACACTAAATAGCAAAGAAAAAAAATAAGAAAAAATAAAACATAGTTTGAAGAGATAAAGTGAGCATCAGAACCAGACTCAAATATGGCAAGGATGTTGGAATCATTAAATCAGGAATTTATTTTTATTTTCAAGTTGGGAATTTAAAACAACTGTGATTAATATAAGAACTTTAATGAGTGAAGTATACACCAAACAAGAACAGATGGCCAGTGTAAGCACAGAGATGGAGATTGTAAGAAAGAACTCAAAAGATATGCTGGAGATCAAAAATGTTATAACAGAAAATGAAAAAAAAAATCTGTGATGGACTTATTATAGACTGGTCACAGCTGATGAAAGATTCTCTGAGTTTGAGGATATCTCCGTAGAAGCTCCAAAATTAAAAAGAGATACAGTGAGCGATGAAAAAATAGAACAGGTATTCAAGAACTGTGAGACAACTACAAAAGAGGTAATGGGAAGACTAGCTATAGAAAAGAAAAACCAGAAAGAAATAGAAGAAATATTTGAAATTATAATGACTGAGACTCTCACTCAAATTAATATCAGATAGCAAACCACAGATCCACAAAGTTTAGAGAACACCAAGTAGAAGAAATGACAAAAATACTACAACTAGGCATATCATCTCAAATTATAAAAAATCAAAGTTAAAGGAAAAGTCTTGAATGAAGTCAGTTGAAAAAACCTCTTATCCATAGAGAAGAAAAGATAAAAATTATATCTGTTTTCCCATAAAAAGCCATCAAGCAAGGAGAGAATGGAGTAAAATATTTTGTGTTGAGGGAAAAATCCTACAAACCTAGAATTCTGTTTGAAATTATGCTTCAAAAGTAAAGAAAGCATAAAAACTTTCTCAGAAACAAAAATTGAATTTGTTTCCATTGGACCTGCCTTTCAAGAAATTTTAAAAAGAAGTTCTTCAAAAAAAAGTAAAATTATATAGTCCAGAAACCCAGATTTACATAATGAAAGAAAACCATTAGAAAAGGAATAAGTAAAAGTAAAATAAAAATCTGCAGGCTTCAGGACACCTGGGTTGCTCAGTCAGTTAAGCATCTGCCTTTGGCTCAGGTTGTGATCCCAGGGTCATGGGATCGAGCCCCCTCATCAGGCTCCCTGCTCAGTGAGGAGTCTCCCTCTCCTCACTAGTGTTCTCTCGTTTGCTCACTCTCAAATAAATAAAATCTTAAAAAGAAAATCTGCAGGCTTGGATTCTAACTCCCTTGTCTTTGGGAGGTGATTGAGGTGATTTATTTTTCTTCTGACATTTTTTTTATTCTTAATTGATCTAACAGATTAAAGCTTGTTGCAAATAATAATGCCAATGTTTTTAATTACATACACACACATATATATGCATGCACATATGTATATATGTATCACATATTATATATATGTGATTATATTATATATGTATATACTTTTGTATAAGTATATTGAATGCCAGTAGTAATACAAGAGACAAGAGAAAGGAATTAGGATTATTTTGTTGTTATAAGGTACTTGCGCTGCCTGTGAAGTGGTACCAAATAGAAAGCTCTGGACTTTACCTCCTCTCACGACATACTGACTCAACAGCTATACATGCATCAATTCCCTTTGTGAGAAATAAAAAAACTGGTTGAGAGACTCCTGCATACTGAGCAAGTGAGAAGCTACCTACATTGAAACTGGTAGGAATCACTGAAACATGCTTTTGCTGCCATCAACCCTATGTCCTGCACAGCGCCATAAAATTGGGAGGGAATCCCCAACTCCCAGCTTCTGTCTTAGAACACAAGGGTTTGGAACACACGTTTCATAACTCAACTTTTCCAGCTTCTTCCTAAGAGGCTGGCTACTAACTTGCCTGTCCTTGGAAGCTGGCAGGCCTGGCATTCTAGTCCCTCGAGGACTATCGGTAACAAAGTGGCAATTTTGAATAGCCAAATAGACACTTTTCATGCTCTTCCTTCTGGCTTAGGACAAAGTGAGCAGCTGATAAGCTCCTAGCTTCTCCATGGAAGCAGACTGCACATCTAGCACCACAACTTCTCTGGCTGCTCCCTTAGGGTCTGGATTCTAATTCCCCTGTACCTGGGAGGTAGTGACAGTGGCATTCACTAGCTTCCTCGGGGCTTTAGAAAACAGAGCAATAGCTCTGAAAAGGTGTGTAGATACTTTCTGTGACTCCTCTCCTGGCTTACTCCAGCAATAAACCAAACCTCCAGGTTCTCTCTAGAAGGAGTTGGACTACACATGTGCCTCCCAATTTTTATAGCAGCTACCCAAGATTCTGACTTATGGCTTTTCTCCAAGAATTGATGCTACCAGACATTCATTAGTATCCTGGGGGCTACAGACAGCAAAGCAAGTTTGAGAAAGCATGAGGTTTGAACAAGCATGAAGACATTTGCAAAAGTTCTTCTCAGCTCAATGCAGAGGTATTGGGAAATAAAGTCTAGCTCTCAGATTCTTTTTGAAGAGAGACGAATTGATCTATACAACTAGGGAACCCCAATTTTCCAGCTACTATTCAAGGAACTGGCTTCTATCTTGTCTGTCTTGGGGCACTGATTAGAATTGGAAAAATATATATTACTGGGCCTGCTAAGAAAAAAAAAAGGTAGTTGGGATGAACACAGAGGTGTGAGAAACACCTGGAATCTGATAGGGATCCTTTTTGAAGGCCTTTTCAGGCACAAGGTCAGCCTATCCAGGTGGCGAGAAGTTACTGTCTTATATAACTCACAGACACCAACACAGAGAATTAAGTAAAATAAAGAAATAGGCAAATATGTTCCAAATAAAAGAACAGATAAATGTCTAGAAATCAACCATAATTAAATGGAGATAAATGATTTCCTAACAAAGACTCCAAAATAATGATCATAGAGATGCTCTTTGAGATCAGGAAAGGAATGCATAAACAGAGAGAGAATTTCAAAAAAGATATAGTAAAAAAAGGAGTATAAAATAGAAAACAGAGCTGAAGAATACAGTCACTCAATTTAAAAATTCAATAGAAGAGTTCAACAGCAGACTAGATCAAGTAGAAGAATGAATAAGCAAATTTGAATTCAAATGACTGGAAATCTGCAAGCCATTACGATAATTCTGTATTTGATAATTATATTATGATAATTCTGTATATGAGCATAAAAAAATGAATATGAGACACCATCAAGTAGACTATTAATACCCATCAAGTAGGCAATATGGGAGACTCAGAAGGAAGAGAGAGAGAGAAAGGCAGAAAATTTATTCAAAGAAATAATGGCTAAAAACTTCCTAAATCTGTGTGAGGAAACAGATATCCAAATTTAGGAAGTTCAAAGAACTCACACACACAATAAATCCAGAGAGACCCAAAGTGAGAAGTATTATAATAAAATTATCAAAATTCAAAAAAATTTTTTTTAAAAAAGCAGGAAGAGAAAAGCAACTTTTCACAGAAAAGGGAATCTCCATAAGACTAACAGATTTTCAGCAGAAATTTTGCAGGCCAGAAAGGAGTGGGATAATATATTCTAAGTGTTGAAAGAAAAATACTGCCAATCAAAAATACTATGCTTGGCAGAACTGTTCTTCAAAAATTAAGGAGAGAGAAAGATTTTCTCAAACAAAAGCTGAAGGAGTTAATCACCACTAGACTTGCCTTTTGAGAAATGTTAAAGGGAGTTCTTCAAGTTGAAACAAAATGTAGCTAAATAGCAACATGAAAGAATAAATATGGAACTGATAGGTAAATATAAATATATAAACAAATACAGAATTATCATAATATAATTATCAAATACAGAATTATCATAATGGTGGTGGGTAAATCATCTTTGATTCTAGTATAAAATTAAAAGACAAAAGTTTTAAAAATAACTATAACTAAATTATGTATTAATGGGTACACAATATAAGTAGATGTAAATTGTGATATTAATAACATAGAAATGTGGAGCAGAAAAAGTAAAAGTTTAGTTTTTGTATGAAAGTGAAGTTAAGTTGCTATGAGCCTATATTCTACTTTTATAAGATGGATCTTCTATATAAACCATAGAATAACCACAAAGAAAATACCTATAGAAGTTTCACCAAAGAAAAACAGAAAGGAATCTAAGCTTACATTACAAACAACAAATAACACAGGAGATAAAAAGAGGGCAAAAGAGCTACAAGACTAACAGAAAGCAATTAACAAATGGCAATTGTAAATTCGTCTTTATTGGTATTTACTCTAAATGGAAATGGATTACACTCCTCAATCAAAAGACATAGGGTGGATGAATGGATAAAAACCAAGATGTAACTGTATGCTGGCTATGAATGAGGAAATTAATTTCAGATTTAAGATTATACATAGGCTGAAAGTGAAGAGATGAAAAAAGATAATTCCAGCAAATGGTAATCAAAATAAATCAGAGGTGACAGAGAGTACAACCCATAACTAGCCTTATCTGCAGAGCAAAACCAGTGGCCTCACCTGACTGGGGAGCTCAGTGCACACTCTGGCTTGATTCACATCCTCAAATAATAAATTTTACATGCTCTGGGTTCTGTTCTACTGCCCTGCCAGGACAGGAAAACTAATTCATAGCCCATCTACCACTGTATATGGTACTAAGTCCCAACCAGTTAGTAAGCCTAGCCCAGGCAAATGCAGAGCCCATCCTGCAGCCTCACTATGTAGGGAACCAAGCCAGTAGTCATACTCAACTGTTCTCAGCCAGCGTCACATCACCATCTTCATCTTCAGAGCTCAAAAACTCGACTCATCAAAAAAATAGACCATAGTACCTTAAGGAACCAGACAAGAAGAACAAATTGAGCCCAAAGGTAGCCGAAGAAAGGGATTACTAAACATCTGAGCAGAAATTAATAGCATAAAGGACAGAAAAGCAGTAGAAAAGTTTAGCCAAACTTTGTTGGTTCTTTGACAAGATAAACAAAACTGACAAACACTTTAGCTAGACTGAACAAGGAAGAAAGATAAAGCACCTAAGTCCACAAAATTGTAAATGAAAAGAGTCATTACAAGAGATACCTCAGAAGTTCAAAGGATCACAGGAGACTACTATGAACAACTATATGCTAACAAACAGGACAACCCAGAAGAAATAGAAACAATTCTTAGAAACATAGAATTTATCAAGACTGAATGTGGAAGAAATAGAACATCTGAATAGGCCAATTATTAATGAAGAGATTGAATCAGTAATAAAAAAAAAAATCTTCCAAATAAGAAAAGCCCAGAACCAGATGGCTTCACTGGTGAATTTTACTAAACATTTAAAGAGAAATCAACACCACTCTTTCTCAAATTCTTCCAAAAAATAAAATCATTTTACAAGTCCAGTATTATCTTGATACCAAACCCAGAAAAGAGCAGTACTAGAAAATAAAAGCCACAAGGCAATATCCCTTGTGAGTAATAGATGGGAAAAAGACCAATAAAATAATAGCAAACCAAATCTAGCAGCATATTAAAAGGGTCATTTACAATTATTGAGTAGGATTTAACCCTGGGATACAAGGATGGTTCTTCAAGCAAATCAATCAGCGTGAAACACCACATAAATAAAATGAAGACAAAAATCATATGATCATCACGATAGATGTAGAAAAAGCATTAGACAAAATGTAACATCAATTTAAGATAAAAATCCTTAATAAATTCAGTGTAGAAGGAATACATCTGAACATAAGAAAAAGCACATATGAGAAGCCCACAGCTAAGTCTGTTATAAACTTAATGGCAAAAGGTTGAAATCTTTTCCTCCAAGATTTGGAATCAGACAAAGGTCCTTATTCTCACTTCTATTCAGCATAGTACTAGAACTCCTAACTAGAGCAACCATGGAAGATAAAGAAATAAAAGTTATTAGAATTGGAAAGGAAGAAGTAAAATTGTCCTTATTTGCAGATGTCATGACTTAAGATATAGAAAATCCTAATGACTCGATCAAAAAACTATTATCTAATTAACAAATACAGTAAAGTTGCAGGATACAAAATCAACTTACAAAAATTAGTAGCATTTCTATACAATTTCAATGAATTTTCTGGGAACGAAAGACATTTATTTACAATAGAGTCAAACAATAGAATACTAAGAAATGAATTTAACTAAGGAGGTGAAGGATCTCTACTCTGAAGTAAGACGTTGAAGAAAGGAATTAAACAAATATGTGGAAAGGTATCTTGTGTTCGTGTATTAAAAGGAATAATATTGTTAAAATGTCAATACTATCAAAAGCCATGTTCAGATGCAATGCAATTCCTATCAAGATTTCAGTAACATATTTTATGGAAGTAGTAAAAACATCCTAAAATTTGTATGGAACCACAAAAGACCCCAAATAGCCATATAAATACTGCGAAAGGGGGACATAGCAGGAGGCATCACACTTCCTGATTTCAAACTGTACTACCAAATTATACTCATCAAAATGGTGGTACTGGCATTTAAAAAAAAAAAATAGAACAATGGAAGAGAATCAAGTGCTCACAAATAAACCCAATCATATGTGATCAACTAATATTTGACAAGGGAACCAACAATACTCTATGAGAAAAAGACAATATTAACAATAAATGGTGCTGTTATCTAACTGGATATTCACATTTAAAAAATGAAACTGGACCTCTATCTTACAAAAATCACTAACCTTAACTCAAAGTAGATTAAAGACTTAAACACAAGGCCTGAAAATATGAAACTCCTAGGAAAAAAGCATAGGACCAAAGCTTGTTGACATGGGTTTTATTAATGAATTTTGGATATGGCACCTAAGGCAGAAGCAACAACAACAACAACAACAAAATAAGTGAACAAGTGAGACTACATGGAACTAAAACTTCCGTATAGCAAAAGAAACAATCAATAAAGTGAAAACAAAACCTACAGAATGGAAAAAAAAAGTATTTGCAAACCATGTATCTGCCAAGGGGCTAGTATCCAAAATACATAAAGAACTAATAAACTCAATAATAAAAAAAATGAAAAAGAAAAACCAAAAACAAATGACCCAATTAAAAATGCATAAAAAAACTTGGATAGACACTTCTCCAAAAATGATATACAAAAGGCCAACAGGTACATTGAAAGATGCTCAATATCACTAGTCATCATGGAAATTCAAATTAAAACCACAGTGAGATATTGACTTACACCTGTTGGAATAGCCATCATCAAAAAGGCGAGAGATAACAAGTGCTAGAGTGGATGTGGAGAAAAAGGAAACCTTTCAAACTGTTGGTGGGATTGTAAATTAGTACAGCCACAATGGAAATTGTAGAGGATCCTCAAGAAATTAAAAATAGAACTGCTAAGTGGCCTAACAGTTCTATTTTGGGGAATATATTCAAAGGAATAAAAAACAGTAACTCAAAAAGATATCTGCACCCACATATTCATAGCAGCATTATTTACAATAGCCAAGGCATGGAAATAATGTAAGTGGCCATTGGTGGATGAATGGATAAAGAAGCTGTGGTATATATATAGACAACCAAATATTATTCAGTCATAAGAAATTAGAAAATCCTACCATTTTGGACAGCATGGATGGACTTTGAGGGCATTATGCATAGTGAAATAAGTCCGACATAGAAAGACAAATACTGTATGCTCTCACTTATATGGGGAGTCTAAAAACAAAACAAAACTCATAGAAAGAATGTGGTTACCAGAAGCAGAGGGTGGGGGAAAGGAAAGTGGAGGAAGCTGGTCAAAAGGTACAAACTTTCAGTCCAGTTATAGAATAAATAAGTCTTACAGATATAATGTACAATATACATGATGACTGTAACTAACACTGCTGTCTGAAATACAGGAAAATCATTAGAGAATGAATCTTAAGAGTTCTCTACACAAGCAGAACATTTTTTTCTTTTTTTCCTTTTTATTGTATTTATATGAGAAAATGGATGTTGGGTGAACCTACTGTGGACATCATTTCACAATATATGTAAATCAAACCATCATGTGCATGTCAATTATTTCTCAATAAAGTGGGAAAATTTTACAAAGCAATGGTAATCAAAACAATATGGTACTCGTACAAAAACAGACATACAGAACAATGAAACAGAATAGAGAACTCCCAAATAAATTCACATTTTATGGCATACTGATCTCTGACAAAGGTACCAAGACACACAATGGGAAAAGAATAGTCTTTTAATAAATGGTATTGGGAAAAATTGATATACACATGCAGAAGAATGAAATTGGATCCTTATCTCACACTATAAACAAAAACTCCAAATGGATCAAGTACTTAAATAAAAGACCTGCATCTGCAAAACTACTTTAAAAAATGTAGGGAAAATAGCTTTTGAGATTGGTCTTGTCAATGATTTTTTCCTCATAGCAAAAGCACAGGGGCAAAAAACCAAAATAGACATGCAGGATTACATCAACTAAAAGCTTTTGCACAGAAAGCAATCAATAGGGCAAAAAAACAACCTATGGAATGGGATAAAATATTTGCAAACCATATATCTGATGAGTTAATCTCCAAAATATATAAGGAATTTCTATACTCCTTCCAAAAAACCTGCATTTATAAGACATGCTAATGCTAATGGGTATATGAAAATTACTCAGTGTCACTAATCATCAGGGGAATGCAAACAAAAACCACAATGAGATATCACTTCACACCTGTTATAATGACTATTTTCAAAAAGGCAAAAAAATAGTAAGTGTTGGCAAGTATGTGGAGAAGAGGAATCTTGTACTCTGTTTTTGGGAATGTAAATTGGCATAGCCATTGTGGAAAATAACCTTAAAAAAATTAAAATAGAGCTACTATATGACCCAGCCATCCCACTTTTTGTTCAAAGATATATCTGCAGTCTCATGTTCATTGCAACATTACTCATAATAGCCAAGCCAAGGAAACAATCTAAATGTTTGTTGACAGATGAACTGATAAAATAAATGTCATATACACACACACACACACATGAATATTATTCAGCCTTAAAAAAGAAGGAAATCCTGCCATTGAAAAAAAAAAAAAGGATGAACCTGCAAGATGTTATGCTAAGTCAAATAAGCTAGACACAGAAAGACAAATAAGCACAGTTTCACTCATATGTGAATTTAAAATAGATTCATAGAAGCAGACAGTACAGTGGTGGTTACCAGGTATATGGTGGAATAGGAAATGGGAAGATGTTGGGTAAAAAATAAAGTTTCAGTTACACAAGATAGATAAGTTCTGGAGATCAAATGTATAGTACATTTATTGTAATTAACACTTCTGTATCATTTACTTGAAATTTTTCAGGAGGATTGGTCTTAATTAAGCATTCACACACACAATGGTAACTATGTGAGGTGGTGGATATATGAATTAGCTTGACTGTGGTGATCATTTCAGAATGGTATCTATATGAAAACATCAAGTTGTAAACCTTAAATATATCAAATTTCTCTTTGTCAATAACATTTCAATAAAGCTGAAAAAAGTATAACTGATACACTAAGAAGAGAAAATATAATCATGTAAGATGGTCAATTAAAACCACAACAGGCATAAAAAGTGTAGATGACAATAATATGAACAAAGAACAATGGCAAAATAATAAAGTTATAAATATGGTAAATATTAATCTAATTGTATCAACACTCACTTTGAACATTAATGGTCTAAATGCATCAATCAAAATATATCAGGAAAAAGACAAATATGTCTTCTCTCAGCTTTCCATTTCAACATCATATTGGAAGTATTGACTAATGCAATCAGTCAATAAAAGTTATAGAGATTGGGAAAAATAAAATTGTCTGAACAAGATGACAGGATTGTGTATGCAGAAAAATCTGAATCAACAAACACCTGCTGGAACTAATAAGCAATTATAGCAAGGTTACAGGATACAAACCTAATGTACAAAAGTCAATCACTTACCTATATATCAGCAACAAAAGAATGGAATTTGGGAAAAAAAAAAAAGAACACTTACATGAACAACCCCCCAATGAAATACTCAGGTATACATCTAGTAAAATATATACAATATATATATGAGATAAACGACAAAACTCTGATGAACAAAATCGAGTAAGAGCTAAGTAAATGGAGAGATAGTCCATGCTCCATGCTCTTGGATAGGAAGACTAAAAATATTGTCAAGATGTCAGTTCTTTCCAACTTGATCTATAGATTCAATACAATTTCAATCAGAATCCCAGCAAGATATTTTGTGGATATTGAAAAACTGATTTTTTTTTTTTTAAAGTAAGCTCTATACCCAGTGTGGGGCTTGAATTCACAACCCTGATATCAAGAATCACATGCTCCACTGACTGAGCTAAATAGGCACCCTTGAAAAACTGATTCTGAAGTTTATATAGATAGGCAAAAGACCCAGAATAGCCAACACAATATTGAAGAAGACAAAAGTTGGAGGATTGATATTACTCAACTGCAAGACTTATTAGAAGTTACAGTAATCAAAACTGTGCGGTATTGGCATAAGAATAGGCCAACAGATCATTGGAATAGAGAGCCAGGAAACAGACCCACATCATAACAGTCAGTGGATCTTTGACAAAGGAACAAGGTAAAGACAGTAAAGCAAAGATAGACTTTTCAACAAATGATGTTAGAATAACTGAACATTCGTGGGGTGCTTGGGTGGCTTAGTTGGTTAAGCTACTGCCTTCGGCTCAGGTCATGATCCCAGGGTCCTGGGATCCAGCCCCTCATTGGGCTCCTTGCTCAGGGGGGAGCCTGCTTCTCCCTCTCCCTCTGCCAACTACTCTGCTTGCTTGTGTGCTCTCTCTCTCTGTGTCAAATAAAGAAATAAAATCTTAAAAAGAAAGAATAACTGAACATTCACATGCAAAACAAAACAAAAAGAATCTAGAGGCAGAACTTAAACTCTTTACAAAAATTAACTCAAAGTAGATTGCAGACCTAAACGTAAAATACAAAACTATAAAGCTCCCAGAAGATAAGAGGGGAAAATCTAGATGATTTTGAGTGTGGCAATGACTTTTTTGATATGCCATAATCCATGAAAGAAAGAATTGACAAGCTAAACTTCACTACAATTAAAAAGTTCTCTGTGAAAGACACTATCAAGAGAATGAAAAGACAAGCCACAGAGGGGGAGAAAATATTTGCAAAACATATATCTGAGAAAAGACTTATCCAGAATATACAAAAACCTCTTAAAACTTAACAGTAAGAGGGGCGCCTGGGTGGCTCTGTTGGTTAAGTGTCTGCCTTCGGCTCGGGTGGTGATCCCAGAGTTGGGATTGAGCCCAGTATCAGGCTCCCTGCTCAGCAGAGAGTCTGCTTCTCCCTCTGCCCCTCACCCAGCTCATGTGTGCTTTCTCTCTCTCTTTCAAATAAATAAATAAAATCTTAAAAAAAAAGAAAAAAAAACTTAATAAGAAAACAATCTGACTAAAAAATGGGCCAAAGACCTTAACATACACATCAACAGATATATAGATAGCAAGTAAACATATACATATATAGAGAGCAAGTATACATATGATGCTCTATGTCATATGTCATCAGGAAAATGCAAATTAAAATAATAACAAACCACTACAAACTTATTAGCATGGCGAAAATCCAGAACACTGACAACAATGAATGCTGATGAGGATATAAAGCAAGAGGAACTCTTATTCATTGCTGTTGAGGATGCAAAATGGTAAAACCAATTTGGAGGACAGTTTGTTACTTTCTTACAAAACTAAACATACTCTTACCATATGATCCAGTAATTGTATTACTTAGTATTTACCCAAAGGAATTGAAAATTATGTCTACATAAAATCCTGTATGTGGATGTTTATAGCAGCCAAAACTTGGAAGCAACCAAACTTGGATGTTCTTAAGTAGGTGAATAGATGAATAAACTGGGGTATATCCAGACAATGAAATAGTACTCATCACTTGAAAAATTAGTTATCAAACCCTGAAAAGACATATAAGTTTAAATGCATATTACTAAATAAAAGGAGCCAATCTGAAAAAAAAAAAAAAGCAGCCTATCTGAAAAGGCTACATACTATATGATTCCAACTACATAGCATTCCTTAAAGGGCAAAAGTATAAAGACAGTAAAAAAGATCAGTGGTTGCCAGGGGTTGGGGGAAGGGAGAGGGATTAATAGGCAGAATGTAGAGGATTTCTAGGACATGCAATTCACTGTGCATGATACCACAATGGTGGATATATGCCATTATATATTGTCCAAATCCTAGAACATACAACACCAGGAGTGAACTCTAACAGAAACTACTGAGTTTGGATGATAATTGTAGCAAATGCATGGCTCTGATGTGAGGTGTTTTTAATAGAGAAGGCAATGCATGGAAAATTTCTGTACTTTCAGCTCAAGTTTGTTGTTAACCTAAAACTGCTTTAAAAATATTCTATTACAAATTAAAAGAAAAGTGTCAATTTATTTTAAAATAAAAGGTTAAAGGACCATGAATACAATAAAATTGAACTTCAAGCTAGGGAAGGAGAGATGAAAAAAATGAACTGGTTTTCTAAATGATATTTACTTATATTTTTCAATTTCACAAAAGTAAATATATATAAGGTCAATAATCTGTTATTTATTATTTAGTATTTAGAGTAGCTGAACTTCAAATGGGAAATTTTTAAAAGAGTGATTTAGGAAAAAATATTCATTCACTTGATGTTGATTCTAGGGGAAGAAAATTAAGAGACTATTGTTATTTACAAAACATTAAATGTATAATTTATTTATTTCCCTGATTTTAATAAAATGCATATTTATTTGTATGTAACATATATATATATTTAAAGATTTATTTATTTTTTGAGAGAGAGAGAGAGTGGTGGGGAGAGGCAGAGGGGGAATCTCAAGCAGACTCCCCACTGAACATGGAGCCCTATGTAGGGCTCATCTCATGACCCTGATGAGATCATGACCTGAGCAGAAATCAAGAGTCAGATGCTTAACTGACTGAGCTACCCAGGTACCCCTGTAATTTATATTTTTATTGTTAATTTTATTAACAATTCTTCAAATAATTTAAAAATAAATTTTGGCTTAGAATGTAAACTCTGTAACCCTAGGGACTTTTGTCTCTTTGTTTCACTCTTTTCTCTTTATTCAAGTATCTCTGGTGAACAGAACAGTATCTACTTGATTGACTCCATTACCAGCTCCATGTCGTTACTCACTGAAGCTTAACCGGACCATCCCAAATAACTCAGCAACCCATCCCCGCTGTCTATCCCAAGTGTCACTCCAGGTTCTCTTTATTCTAGTCATTTCTTTTTTCTTTCTTTCTTTCTTTTTTTTTTTTTTTTTTTGATAGTAGTGATGATTTTCTAACATAGGAATTCAGTTTGGGGTTTATTAAATCTCTACATGGATAAATCAAGTAGACAGTTGGATATGTAAATCTGGAATTTTGGAGACAGTGCTGGACTGTAGATATAAACATTGAAGATGCTGGTATGTAAAAGATGTAGAAATCCTTGGAACTTGAAAAGACTGCCAAGAAAGTGAGTGTGGTTGACAATAGAAGAACGGAGACTGAGCCCAGGGTTATTGCAGTGTGAAGAACACAGGGTGAAGACAGTGGGTCAGCATAAGGCTGAATAAAAGGAACTAATGAGGTAGAAAAATACTGAGTGAATGTGGTATTTGGAAATCAAGTGAGGAAATGTTTTAAGGAGCAGAGAATAATATATTGTCATATGCCACTGATAGATCAAATTCAAGGATATCTGTGAGTTGATAATGGATTTAGGTACTAGAGGTAACTGATGGACTAGACAAGAGAAGTTTTTGTTTTTAATAGTGTAAGAGCCTTATTGCCAAAGATGACAACACAAAATTACAAAAAACATCATTTTCATGCCACTGTCCTAGTTTCTTCTAGCTGTGACAAGATGAAGTTTTGGTGGAGTGATGGGTCAAAGGTCTGATTAGAGTGTGTTTAATGGGAACAAGCCAGAAAGGGAAGCTGCGGGAGCGGGGGAAGGAAAGGGCTGTTGTTGTTGTTATTTAGGAGACACAAATATATTTGTGTGCTGATGGGAATGAGTCAATAAAGATAATTCTATATTAAAGAAGATTTAAGAAGGATGGGCCCTCACAGTTAGTTGGAGGGGTTAGCATTAGATAGACACATGGACTGTGTGTTCTTTATCAACAGACAGAAAGGTGGAATATGAGTTTGAAAGTGCTGGCAGGTGGGTAGATGTGGACATGTGGCCTATGGAAATTCTCACACAATTACTTTAATTTCTCAGTAGGAAATATGTAACTGCATTTGAGGAGAGAGAAGAAAGCATAAAATAGATGTGTCATGCAAAGAGAGGAAATAGATTAAGGTTTTATAGCATGATAATTAAGGTTGATGATCATGAATTTAGTGCCAAACTTCCTTAGTTTCTAATATTGTATTAATGACTACAAATTTTGCTCTAAGCAGATGTCTAGGTGCACTGCACATTTTATGTTATCACATCATTATATATTAAAAACACATGCACACACTAGTAAAGCAACATAAGCCTTCTTTTGGTTAGTTTTTTGTAGTGACTTTTTCTTTACTTTAAATTTACTTAAACTTCCATCTTTATATTTAAATTCTGTCTCTTGTAAGCAGCATATAGTCCCTTTTAATCCAGATGACCGTCACTTTTTAATTAAAATATTTAGGTATATTCATTTAATGTAATTAGTGATATATTTGTCTCTTCTCCTTCTGTCTTTTATTTATTTCCTATTCAAACTACTTGTCTTATGTTTCTTTTTTTTCTTTCCTTCAACTTGATTAACATAAGATTTTTTTATGCAACATTTTCTTTCTAGTAGCTTGTTGACTATATATTTTTAATGCATTACTTTTTTTTATTTTTTAACATAAAATACCTGTTTTATTTATTTTTTATTTTTTTAAAGATTTTATTTATTTATTTGACAGAGAGGGAGAGAGAGAGAGAGAGAAAGTGAGCACAAGCAGGGGGAACAGGAGAAACAGAAGAGGACTCCCCGGGGAGTACGGAGACCGATGTGGGTCTCGATTCCAGGACCCTGGGATCATGACCTGAGCCGAAGGAGCTGCTTAACTGACTGACTAAGCCAACCAGGCATCCCTAAAATAACTGTTTTAAATCCTTTTTTAAATCCTTGTTTGAAAACTCCAATAACTAGACTGTCTTTGAAACTGATTTTCTAAAAATATTTTGTGCTTTTTTTGTTCATTTAATCTTATTTCTTGGAATGATTTGTAATTTTTCACTAAATACTATACATTACATTAGGAAAATTGTAGGTTAATAAGTTGTTTTCTTACAACAGATAAGATGGGCTAATTACCACAATCCAAATAGAGAGTAAGCTAACTCAAAATTGTGTAGGGCTGGTTTTATCAACCTCAAATTTCCTCCCATTCCTAGGGTTTATCTACCTCAGGTATTCTGAGGGATTAGGTGATCCCTGGATTCTGGTTTTCAAGAGAGATGAGTTGGATCCTCAACACTAATCCTTGTTTTCTTTGACCTTAAGGATGTCAGGCTTTTTGTTTGGCTTTTTGCTCAATCTTCTGTTCTGAGTTGCTTTGGAATTTGATAAATGGCTTGGGAAAGGGATTGTGAGTTTATAGTGTTGAGTTTAGAGTTCTCTGACCTTTGTTTCTTACTAGAATCCAGTCATTTGGATCTCTTCCTGCCCACCCCCCTTCTTATTCTGCAAGGTTGTAAAACAAAACAAAACAAAAAATCAGGTTTCTGTTTTTTTGTACTTGTTTTCTGTGTGGATCTTAGTTTTTTGCGTAGATCTCAGTTTCATTTTTGTTTTGGTTTGGGGGGTTTTGGGGACTTTTTTGTTTTTGTTTTGCTGTAGATCTAAAATTGGCAAAGAGCCTGGCCTGAGGGAATGTTGGCTTACCTGTCCGGGAGGTTCCCCTTTGTCTGGACTTTTTTTCCTTTAAGTCCTGGTTGCTTCAGTATCTCTCCAATGTCTTCAAACAGGTTTTCTCTCTGTATTTTCTCTCTTGATTTTTAAGTTGTTTTCAACAGGATTATTGGACTGCTGCGACTAAAAATAAATGTGAGCATTCTGATTCTGGAAGTTCCCAGATGGACTGTAGTCCTGTGAAAAGCAGTATAATTTTCCTCACTCACTCCCAAACTGATTATTGAGACACCCAACTGTAAATACAAACACACAGTATACTTCTGGTCACCATGGTTTTAAATAAGTCCATCCCTTAAAATTGCTGTGAGACGAGCCAGATTTGGAGACTTCTGCAATCTCTATCTTGTAGATCATAAATGGGACTAGGGGAGTGAGGCAGGATGGATGAGTCCCTGAGATCTTTGATCCTCTTTATTTGACTATTAAAATTATCTGGAAATCAAATTCGACCATTATTTGCATAACTGAGTTTCTACAACTAGCTTGATGAAGGACTACTAATGAGGCCCTGTGTATACTTTCTACTGAATTTTAAAAATCTACCTCAAAAATTCTACTTATATTCTTGGCATTGGTGGCATTTCAGTAGCAATATGTGGCTATTCAAATTAAAAGAAACAGCAAAAGAGGGATACTCACTAGATGACCCATGGCCCTGTGTTCACCACTTGACAATATCACAGAAACAACACAATGGATTCAGCAAGAGGAACCATAGCAAAGTTAAGAAGAAGTAGATGATGTATTGATATATGCATTTGTTCCTAAATCCTGACTTTCCAGATTATTTTCATTAAAGAGCATGTTTGCACCTATGATGATTTATGTGACTAATGAAAATAACTGAGGGGTATCATGTTTTGTTTCACATGTATACACACATGACCATAAAGTAAAGAATTACCATAAGTTTATGGTAACTCAATAGTATGAAAGTGAGTTACTAAATTCAACCATTAGATGAAACAAACAAACAAAAAACAGATTTAGGGGTATTACCTAACTCCTTTGCTCCTGGAAAGCAGCAAAGGTAGAGAAATCCCTGACCTTTTTGTGTTTTGACAAATGGCTAAGCTCAAAGGACTACCATATATTCTCAGATAAGACCTACTTCCATTCTACCTTAAGACTTACTTCTTTACCTGTCCTTATGAAACCCAAGATCCTCTTCCTTTTCTCTGAAATATTCTTCACTAAAGAACATTTCCTTATTGCAATAGCCTGAATAAGGTCATCTCCTTAACTGTCTGCTGCATTTTATTTTTGATAACAGAAAAGAGAAGATTTTAATGAAAATATAATTTGTATTCTTGGAGAGCGTTAGTCTATATAATAAATGAGCATGATGATAAGCAAAGAAGGAACTTAAATTATTCTACAAATTGCAAGTAAATTCCAAAAGAATACAATTTAAAGCAGGATTTACACTGGTGAAGTATTAGTGATCTGGGTGATTGAGCTGAAAGACTTTCAAGAACATGGTATAAAAAGAAAAAGAGATTAAAACTGTGTGAAAAGTGAGATAAGTGACACGGAGCATTTATCACAAAGTTTCCCTGTCTATTTAATAGGAGTTCTGTAGGAAAAGCCATAAGAATGGAAAAAAGGTAAAAATCAAAGAATTGATTGTTGACATATTTTGAGACCTGAGGAGACATAGGCTTTCAGATTGAAGGGATTACCAGGTGCCAAGGCAATATATTTTGGGAGAATAAAAGATTCACATCTAGAGCTAACCTCATAAAATTTCTATGCTCCAAGAGAAAATCCTAAAACCTTTCAGAGTGGCAAACCTTGAAGAGGTTACTTATAAAGTAACAAGACACAGAATTAACATCAACTATTTTCGTGCATAATGTCATCAAATAATAATGGTAGTTAACATATTTAGCACAGGCTTTGCTCTAGTTTTTTGAAACTGTTTCCTCTTTTAATCTTCTTATCAACCTGATGAGGTGGGTACTTATTATAACCCTCCTTTTCTTGAGAAAGAAGTGAAGACACAAAATATTAAATAAGTTGCCTAAGGTCACACAGCTGGTAACAGTATCTAGAGATTCAAACACAGGGCTCCAAAGCTCATGCTTTCGTCCGGCTGAGGGAAATGCATGTAGAGCAAACTATTATCCACATGTGAGAAAAAAATAAATATATTTTTAGGCATGCCAAAACCGAGACATTTTGCTGCATGGAATCACTTAGGAAGAGAATATCGACCCAGAGAAAATGTCCAAGGGGTAAGCCCTGGGCATTCTAATATTTAGAGGTTCGGCCAAGGAGATCAAAGAAAATGGGGCCAGAATTAAGAGTAGAGTTCCAGACACTAAGAAAATGCACCATGAAAAGGGGGGTGGATGTCAATACTAAAGACAACTATCAGGTTGAATGCAAATGATTAAAGTATAACCTGTGGATCTGGTAATGTGGAGATCACTGGGGAAGCTGGTAGAGATAAAAATCTGGGACAAATTCATGAAGGAATGGGAAGGAAAGCTATAGGGACAGGAGATACAAACCCTCCTTGATTACATGTCCATCCATGACCATTGGCCCCTCCATGGCATGAGAGCCACATCCAGCTTGATGAAAGATCTAAACCTAAATTACAGAATTTAAAAATACTGAATAAGAGTACGTAGGGACATATTTATATTTTACAGTGGGACCTACTTAAGCAAGATACGAAATTGAGAATTTATACCACAGAAAAGTGAAAATAGTTGTAAGCTAGGGTTAACAATAGACTGGTTTTCACCATCAGTAAAGCAGGTAAAAGATTTCAGTCTTCAACAAAAGGCAAACAAATGAATATAAAACCTTCAAATAATTTGAAAACACAATTTAAAGATAATGAAATAAAAATAAGTGATAACATAAAAAATAAAGCATCTTACATACAAGAAAATATGGGAATGCAAATTAACATAATTAGATACTATTCTTGACCATTTGTTGGAACAAATGAAGATAATTTTAAATATGCTAAGTTGGTGATGATGTGTGAAAAAAGATTGCTCCTATACACTGTTGGTAGGAATGTGGATCGATCCAAACTTTTAGAACCAGTTTGGAATTCTGTCAAAATTTAATTGATAACCTAAAACTCAGAATTTAGTCCCACTTACCTCATAACTCCTGTGTAAAATGAAGTGTGTACAGGAATATTTGTTGCAATATTATTTGCAATAGAAAAAAAACCTAAAAACAAATTAAATACCAGTCCATGGCTGCATAGTTAAACGCATTATAGAACATTCATACTTTGGAATGTTGTACAGCTTTAAAGAGAAATGATGTAAATTATTTTGGTAACGTGAAATGACCTCCAAGCAAATGTTGAGTATAAAAAAGCAAGTTGTGGTATGATTTATTGACCAAATTCGATTTGGAAAAAAAAGATAAACTAGCCCACAAATGATCCATAACAGAGAGAATGTCTATAATCTACATGAAAAATATAAACTGTAGTAACCTCTGAGGGGTGGGTTTAGGGTGTAGGGAGAGAAGCAGTACTGGATCATGATCTCATTTTACTCAAAGGTTCATTGAATCACTTGAACTTCTTACTTTTTAAAAAATTTTAAGATATTTATTTATTTATTTGACAGAGAGAGAGAGCACAAGCAGGGGGAGCAGCAGAGGAAGAGGGAGAAACAGACACCCCACTGAGCAGGGAGCCCGGTGTAGGACTTGATCCCAGGACTCCGGGATTATGACCTGAGCCGAAGGCAGATGCTTAACAGACTGAGCTACCCAGGCGTCCCTCACTTGAACTTTTTAATGAGCTATGTGTTTTTGTTTTTGTTTTTTTTTTAATTTCTAAAGCTAGGAAGTATTTTATTTACTTTAAGAAGAAGAATAAAAGAAACATAACAATAATTTTATTCTCCACATTACAACATATACCAAAACCACTCTACATGGATAAAAGATAAGAAGTGAGACCTAAAAGATCTGAAGGGTTTATCAAAATTAGAAGGACTAAAGCCCTGGGAAAAAAATCAGTAAGCAGAGTATTAGCATTTTTTAAATACGTACATTTGCATAAAGCATTCATCCATATTTTAATATATGCATAGGAAATTAGACACATAGAAAAATGTGTTAATGATGGCTATTTCTTGAATGACAACATTTTCTGCTTTTACATATTTCTATAAACTTTCTCTGTTTCTCCCCTCCAAGGAGCAGTGATCTTGTTTTATAACAAAGTGGAACATTGTATCAAGTGTTTTTTATATAACTGCAATGGAACATCTAGGAATCTGGTGATGGACAATAGTCTGTACATTAGGAAGTGTGTCTTGGTCAGCCTGGCCAACAGCATAACAGAATGAATGGATTGGCCTTGAGTCTTGTACCCATGTTTGCTCAGGCATTGTAAGATTCAATAATGAGAATTTGAACTAAGAGATTAGATATTGATTATTTGTATTCTCCATTTTTAGCTGCTTGAGAATATAAACTGGGGATTGAACTGAGGCTGGGTGATCCACTTCACACAATCATTCAGTGGTTTTTTAGACTCTGAGCACTTTTGCCTTAAATCATTTGATTCTTCTGTCTTGGAACAGCAGACTCCAGGTCACCACAAAGCCATGTGGATTACCAGCACTGTGTTTGATGAGTCTGTGTTTGGGAACCACCACTCAAGTGGAGGGAAAGTTGGCTCTGAGTTTGTTTATCCCTGTTTCTCCCAACCTCAATCCCATCATTCAGTAGAAAACAAGCTTCCCTTGGTCCCTTCTGCTGGGCGCACTCTGTGGCAGGTGCTTCAGATTCAGCATTGAATACCCAGTGGGGAGGACATGGAGGTTAATTCTTCTAGGTTAGTTCTAATAAGAACTGCAATGGTCTGCCTTCGGCTCAGGTCATGATCCCAGGGTCCTGGGATCGAGCCTCGCATCGGGCTCCTTGCTCGGCGGGAAGCTTCTCCCTTCCCCACTTCCCCCTGCTTGTGTTCCTGCTCTAGCTCTCCCTCTCTCTGTCAAATAAATAAATAAAATCTTAAAAAAAAAAAAAAAAAAGAACTGCAGTGTTTGTTATGGGCTGATTGTGTTCCCCCAAATTCATCTGTGGAAGCCCAAACACCCAGAAGTTCAGAGTGTGACTGTATTTGGATATAGGGCCTTTAAAGGAGTACTTAAGTTAAAGTGATGCTTTTAGGGTGGGCCCTATTCCCATCTGACTGGTGTTTTGATAAAAAGAGGAGATTAGGGCACACGGAGGGACACCAGGAGTGTGCTTGCATACATACAAGACCATGTGAGCACATAGCAAGAAGGTGGCCACGTGCAAGCCAAGGGGAGAGGCCTCAGGAGAAACCCAATCTGACCCATAACCTTGAGTTCAGACTTCCAGTGTCCAGAACTGTGAGAAAAGAAATTTCTATTTAAGCCATCCAGTCTGTGGCGTTTTATTACAACACTCTTAGGAAACAAATAAGTTCAAGGTGCTCTTAGAAAGTGTAATCAGGGGGCGCCTGGGTGGCTCGGTCATTAAGCGTCTGCCTTCGGCTCAGGTGATCCCAGGGTGCTGGGATCGAGCCCCACATCGGGCTCCCTGCTCCCCTTCTCCCCTCCTTCTCCCCTGCTTGTGTTCCCTCTCTCGCTATGTCTCTCTCTGTCAAATAAATAAATAAAATCTTTAAAAAAAAAAAAAAAAGAAAGTGTAATTGACAAGGACTGCGTTCCACAGGGAGAGACTGCTAAGCCTCAGTAATGAGTAACTGCCTGTGGTCCTGGGGATGCAATCCAGGTAGAAGAAACACTAAGAGAGGTGGGAAGAAATTTAAGGAATTTGAACAGGCAGTTCATCTGACCTTATTGGAATTTTCAGGAGATAAACGTAGCTGCAATGTGGAAATCAGTGAGAAGCTTGGGTGGACAGAGACTGAACACAACTAAAGGCGCTGGTGTCTGAGGGCAAAACAGGAAAGCAGAGCCGTTACCAAACGCAGAGCGTAGGGTGATCAGCAGGGTGCCTCCAGGCTGGGATGGGACCCCCAAACGGACACCAAGCTGAAGTGGCCTGAGCAGGGAATGTGAGTTCAAGAAATGGACACAGCATTTCCAGGCAGCTACTTTGAGAAGTTTGGCTGGGAAGCCTGGAGGGAGTTTGAATGGGAACCCCTGGACATTTGGACAGATGCACCTGTAGATTCCTCTAATTGTGTGCAGTGGTTCTCCGCGTGAGGAAGCAGAAGCAGCATCCCCTGGAACTTGGAAAATGCAACTTCCGCACCCTTCCCTTCCACTTACTGAATCAGAAACTTTGGGGGCGGGGCTCAGAGAACCACCGCTTTTGGAATATTATTTAAAGTGTATGGAGATGAACTATAAAGTGTGGAAGCCCTTATAATTGACGGAGTTTATGTCTCAATTTTTAATTCTTTTAATTCATTTATTTCTGTCCAGTGAGGGGAAATATGCCCTGCCTTCTGTACCAGAAATAGGAAAGAGTGACTCTAGGAAATATGAAACGCCTTGCCAGAATATCACGGTCAAGTTTTGTGAGGTTGCTGTCTTTAGTTCTATGTTCAAAGATGTTTAATATTTTTAGTGTGTTTGCTCCTCTCCACCAACTTCCCCACCCCCGCCATTGACTTAATGTAACATTTATTGTGTGCACTCGGTTTATTTGAGGAAATATTTTAGTTTTCATAACCTCTCTCTCTTTGTATATACAGTGTTTTCCTAAGTAGTTGTTCAAAACTTCTTTCAAAATTTAAACTCTGAAATTTAGATTCACATCCATATCACACCTATCCTCTTTTTCAAACCCTTTATTAATTCATGCTTTGGGGCATAATTATGGTTTAACCATTTATGTTTCTTTTTTTTAAAAAAAATATTTTATTTATTTATTTGACAGAGATAGAGAGACGGCGAGAGAGGGAACACAAGCAGGAGGAGCGGGAGAGGGAGAAGCAGGCCCCCCGTGGAGCAGGGAGCCCGATGCGGGGCTTGATCTCAGGACCCTGGGACCATGACCTGAGCCGAAGGCAGATGCTCAACGATTGAGCCACGCAGGTGCTCACCATTTATGTTTCTCACTTACATTGTGTTTCTCCTGTCTCTGAGTTTAGCAGTGATGTGTTTTTGCCTCATCACTAAGCAAACGTGAATGATTGTGGAAGATGTCGGGAAGCTGCGTGCCCCTGCGTATCACATCCAGGGCTTAGCTCTCGACTGGGGCCAATACCTTCTAGTGGTTATTATCATATGATCACAATGACTACCACTATCACAAGGGCTAACATTGACACCAGAGCTGTGCTCTGCATTGGAGCTTCATTCACTCTTTTAAACCCTAGTCAGCTTTTTGACTCTGTGAACTTGACCTCCTTTAGCTTTATTAAGTCTCATGTGTAGAAACCTCTTTTGCTATTTTCTTTTTTAGTAAGAACTATAAAATAACCATAATCTTTTCCTTGTGTATTCAAAACACTCTGTCTGAAAATGTACTTAAATTCTAGAAAGATTTATACTAATTTAAATTACAATGGCACCATCTTTTTTGCTTGTCATTATCTTTCCTAAGCTTTGTCACTTCCATGGCAACACATACTGTATTTTACTTTGTGTTTAAAAATTATTTATGCTGAGCGGTAAACTAGTTTTTATGAATATTCAACAATGCCTTCCAAGTAGTGAAATGTTCTGAGCCTCTCTTAAACCCTTCCCACACACAACTTCTAAATTAATCCTTTAAAGTACAGCTCTTGTCATGTCACTCCCCTGCTCAAAAGCCATCAGTGACCCCCACTGTTTACCAAGTAAAGCCCACACTCCTTAGTCTGGCTTCTGCCTCCTTGATAATCTTTTCTTGACCTGCTTTTAAGACCTTGCAGTCTTACGCACAACCTGCTAGCATATGTATGAGAATGCTTTGCCTACAAACAACAGAACGTTATTATATCATAAAAAAGCAAATATAAGGTAAGGGGCAATGGTTGTTTGATTAAGTCTCAGTATTATCATGGTTCCTGTTCACCTTCTCTAATAATTCTCCTGCAGTTCCCTAAGAGTGCTGGGATGGCTGCTTCCATTCAAACTTTCATGTGCACGAAGGGGCAGAATAGAGAAAATTCCTATCTTATGTCTGTTTTCACAAATGAGAAAAACCTTCCCAGGATCTTCCAGCACACTTTCTTTAGTATCTGTTGGGCAGAATTTGTTTCACACCCATGTTAAAACCATACCTGGTAAGGGGAATGAGACCATAACTGGCCTACGTCAATGATTATGAGCTGCTCCTGGCTCTGGGGAGGATTCCAGCTTCCCATGGAAGACATAGCTGCTCAGTGGATGAAGAAAATTGGGTTCATTTGCTGAAGAAAGGAAGAAGTGGCTATTAAAAGACAACCAACTATGACTTCCACCTCAAATAAGCTGTTTATTTTTAAATTAAGACTAAGAATCAAGTATTTTTTGTCACTACAATTACATTGCATGGCATGCAGTGACACTCACCACTGGATAAGCTTTTATAATATATACTGTGTTTCTTTCTTAAATCAGGTTCATTTACTAGCCCTGAGATACATGAGGCCACTTATCTCCACTTGGAACTTCTTGGTCTCCCTCTGGCCACTATCAAAGCTCCCTTATAGACTCTACCTTCTGTACCACTTTTCCAAGATAAAAGCTTATTTATGAGCTTATGTATGACTGGTCAGCCCTAAGGTGATCTTCATCTGGGTGCTTTCCAGTGAGCAACAAGCACTCATGCAATCGTATGACGGACCAGTGCCATTCCTTGGAGGCGTTAGAGTCAATGGTCAGCCCAAAGCTCCATACCACTTATTTTAATAATTCCTAGATATAACCAACTGGGTCACTTTCCTATATCATTGTCTATACAATTACCTCATCCTAAATTGCAATTATTTCCAAACCCCTTCCCTAAATCTAAGTGTGTATTTAATTTATCTAGTTCGTCAAATAATAGTTTCTTTTATCAAGTTTTAATATGATAACAATAACATGTAGAATGGTGTTGGATTATTCTGGTTACCAATTAAAAAAAAACATAGATATAACAAACTTCTAAAGAATTATTGATGGTTTTCTTTGAAATAAATTATGAGTACATCCCTAAAGACAGGCATTTATCTCTAGAGATATATATATTCTCATATGTAGAGAGAGAGAGAAATATTATTTGATATTAATTTTGTTAATGCTTTAATGAAGGAAAATATACAAGGTTATACATATTCAACAAAATAACCCTTGTATTATTATTTCATTATTTTTTAAAGATTTTATTTATTTATTTGACAGAGAGAGGAGAAAGAGATAGAGAGCAGGAGTGGGGTGAGGGGTGGAGGGAGAAGCAGACTCCCCACTGAGCAACTGAGCCACCCAAGTGCCCCAGTCCTTGAATTATTTTTAATGAATACATCTCTGCAGTATTTTTTGTTCGTTTGTTTTAAGATGTAAGATTATTGGTCGTGTATCCATCCAACATAGAGAATCACTCACATAGAGGAAATGTGATACTAGCCAAATAAACTCCTTGCATTATTTACAGGAAGCATTCATTATTTATCCACCAATTTAATTGATTTCAACTATACACAGGAATGAAACATAGGGATTTTTGCAATAGGTTTAAGGCATGAAGTGTTTAATCTCATGAGTATTGTAATGAATGATTTTCTCCCCTATTAATCTATCTTCAGTAAGCATAACTTGAGAGACTTGTGTATTAACTCTGTGAATGTTTACATTTGAAATGCCACACAAAGCCCACGTAATTAAAGTTGTTATTTTATGATATTATTGAATTATTGAAATCCAAAATATCTACTCTAATCTGAGTAAGACTGAATCGAATACCTAGTTACTCTCTTTTACTGATGCCCTTTATTTTCCAAGGTAATTATATGTCATTTGTTTACCTATATTCTTTAGGTCATATCTAATAAGTGGTATATTTCCTACAAACACCTTTAACTTTGAGAAAATAGGTACCATGCATAACATTTTTAATGCTCTCTTTAAAAATTGATGATACTTTCAGATAAGAAACAAAATTTACGTGTTTTATATTAGTAAATTGGCAGTATCTGTCAATTATTAATTTTTTGCACACATTTTGTTTTACTGGCTACTCAGTAATTAGTATCAAATATTATGACTTTTTTGTAAACATCATTTCAGTCAGTAACAACCTGAAGAAAGATAAAATATACTTTCATCTTCTTCCCGAAGCTTGTCTTAGTATGTCACCCATAAACACAAATGACCCAAATGATCATTTCTAATGATTTACAGTAAGTTCACATATTTGAATTGGTCCAGGGAATTTTGGTCTGTGATGACTTTTAATCAGGGGAACTGCTGAAAAAATGAATTTATGTACAAGCTCCCTGCCATTCTAAGAAGGTTCTTGCCTTAGTTTGTACCGCAAAAGTGCCTCTTTAATCTCCAACTAACAGATCTCCATGAACTTGCCTTGGCCCTGCTCATGTAACACAACACAGGGGCAATAAGCAATTTGCTCTTCTGTGAATCCGTACGATGTTTGGAACTTGCCTGAGTTGAAAGTAAAACTGCTTGACTGACAAGATATTCTCACCACACACACACACACACACACACACAGGCACATCTGATAAATGGAAAAAAAATATCTGTGGCAAATAAACTAATGGTCTAACTTGGTAGGAGAGGAGAACAACTGATAAAAATTTTAGTAGGATGTTTTTACTTGCTATCTATATATAACTAGAGGAAACTTTCTTTATCTAAATTATTTTTCAGAATGTAACATCTGACAAGATCCACCTTCAGCAGATGTCTTCTATTAAAAAAAAAAAAATGGTTGTGACATAGTATCCCAGAGCAGCATTTCCTGTTGAGGAATCTTGATAAGGAGGGTACTGAAGTTGAATTTTAGTGAGTTTTACTGTGTACCATTAAGGACTACTGGTGCAGAGTCTGTCTTTAAAGCTACCTCAGGTGCCTGGGTGGTTCAGTTGGTTAAGCGTCTGCTTTCGGCTCAGGTCATGATCCCAGAGTCCTGGGATCAAGTCCCCCATCCGGCTCTTCGCTCAGCGGGAGGTCTGTTTCTCCTCCTCCTTCCCACTTGTGATCTCTCTCGCTATCTCTGTCTCTCTCGAATAAATAAATAGAATATTAGATAAATAAATAAATAATGTTACCTTGATGACCGTTCTTTTCCTCCCCTCTTTTTCTTGGGAAGAACCTTCATAATGGTTTGTGTATCTGTCTCCCAAAGACACTATGAGCCTTCTCTTAAATCATTTTGTAGCATCCATTTTACAGAGTTTTACAGTCTTAGCGGGGTTCTTCAAATTTTTGTGCCTGTGTGGCAGTTGGGGTGACATATCTTTGGATCTATGCCATATTTAATATCCATCTGGAGACTTTCCCAATATCAATGGACAATGCTGCAACTCATAAGATCTAAAAGTCCATGAGATCATGGCAAGATAGGGCTGGAGATTCCTGTTACAATTACCTCTCGGTTGACAGTGAAGGGCCCACACTTGTTCCAATTGCTCTGACAGTACTCTTCCCTCTAATGGGATATGGACTGTTACAATGTTGGTTCAACTGGGATGTATTCATGACAAATAGTGCAAGCAATGGGTATATGCTTTTCCAATATGAAACTTAAAGATTTATTTCTTGAGCTGAGTTTGAGATGTCTGATAGCCTTATTCCCATGAGTAGGAGGTTAATATACATTCTGGTAGCACCATATACTTCCTTGTAGCATATTATTTTTTTGATTACTGTCTCCATTATAAATCTGGGAGCCCTACATTTTATTTAACACAGCTTCTTTGGTACCTATTAAGCATTGGTTTAAATGAAGGAATAAATAATTTAGTATTTAAATGTCTTATTATGAATTTTAAAGATTGTAGTAGTTATTTATGTGTACTTTTGGACCAATAAGTCCTGAAATAATACCCATTTATACAGAAATAGTTTAATTATTTGATTAATATTATTCTATATTCATTTGATTTTATAATCATCCAAATGCAGATATCCCCAAATGCTAATAATTATATTAAAGTTTCTTAAATATCAGAATTTCTTCACTCAGTAATAAGTAAGGAATATGTAAATTCCAAGAGTTATTGGATTATCTTCAGTCTACTTCATTCAGATTAATTTAGTTATTTTATTTGACCCCTTTCTTACGCTAACATAGACGTCAACATATCTTTATATTTTAAGTTTTGTTTGGTCCCTTACATCAAATGTAACACAGAGCAAAATGTTGATATGTTCCACCAGATTTTTCAAAGGATAGTTGTAGTGCTTCCAACTGGACACATTCTTCATAATTTTTAACACTCTGAAGATTCATAGTGTTCTGTATACAGTAAGGTGCTATAGTCATTGCATGAACAAAATAGTCTCCCTAGGATCACTGATATAAATAGCACAACCCTTTTCAGTTATTTATTTTCATATAACTATTTTTTGCTTTTCTGGCTATATGAAAACTTGAATGCTTTTTACTGAATAGAACGATTGTATATTACTGATCTTTCTCCAATGCAAGGAATAACGTAAAATTATCAATCTTTTTCAAACATAGCAGTTGCAGGTGGGTGAGTAATATAAATGTGGCCCTGAATGCAGAATAGATGAGAACATGTCATTACCTTTCTTCATAATCCAATGGCTCTGGAAAAAATTACTCCTCACTGGTTAATGTCATTAAGCTGAGACAAAACCATCGCATGATCGTGAACAACTTTCATTTCCCCTGAACTTGTAACAAATAAAACACATACTTACAAGACTCATACTGATACTTTGTACAAGAGGTTGTTTAAGTGTAAAAGAGGCAGAAAAAGAGAAAGGAGAATGACACAGGATATGAGGTCAGTTTCTGAATTTTGAGAGTGTTCTATGCACATAGGCATCCAAACAAGCACATGCAGAAAACATGAGGAAGAGTAAATAAAGCCACTTGGGAAAAGGCAAAAATGAATGGTTTTTATGGAGTTATTACTTCAATTATGTAGAGTCCATCATAAATAAGCCATTCCCATAAAATTCGATTTAACCATAAAGTGTCAATTATCTTTTTGTAGGTTCATGAAAAATAAGCTTAGTCTGTTTCCTTTTTTCACTAATTAGTAAGTATTTGGACATCTGGTTTAAACTGGTAAGTAAAAGAGTTTGGTTCTTTTCCGTGAAACTGTTGGCTCTGTTATCTGAATGACCCAGGAGGCAAATGATTTGGCACTCCCTTCCACCTGTTTGCTTAGTATTTAACTAGAAGGGCAGGAAGGGACTGATACCCCATTGATACAAGCAACATCCTTCTGCTTATGTGTGTGTCTAATTTGTCCCCAATGCTCTTTTTTCAGGTTTCTCCTAACCAGAGTTGGCTTGCACTAGGACATGGATCATAGTTAGAACTGAATATAGACTCAAAGGAAGAAAGGGAACTTACCTTACAATGTTCAACATGATTTCCTATTTGTATTTAATTAAAATGCTGTTTTATTAAAGTTATGCACATAAACATTTTTAAATATGTAATCAAGATAAAATTCATTAGGCTTCTTTGCATTCTTATTTTTCATATAAAGCCTTCAAAATTTGGTGTCTTTAAAACATTTATTTTCCCTTCAAGTTTTATTGAGACATAATTGCCAAGTAACATTGTGTAAGTTTAAAGTGTACAACATGATGATTTGACATATATATATATATTGTGAAATGATCACCACAATGCAGTTAACACAGACTTCACCTCATATAGCTATCATTTTTATGTGTGTGGTGAGAACATTTAAGATCTAATCTCTTGGCAAATTGCAAGTGTACAATTTTGTTAACTATACAGTTTAATATATAGTATCATTAACTATGGTCATCATGTTGTAAATTAGATCCCCACAGTGTATTCATTTTATAGCTGAAAGTTTGTACTCTTTGACCAGCATCTCCCCATTTCCTCTACCTCTCAGCCCCTGACAACTGCCAACATACTCTCTGTTTCTATGAATTTGACTTCTTTAGTTTCTACATATAAGTGAGGTCATACAATATTTGTCTTTCTGTGTCTGACTTATTTTGCTTAGCATAATACTTTAAGGTTCATCTATCTTGTCACAAATAGTAAGATATCCTTCTTTTTGTGGGGATGCATAATAATAATAATATTCACAATAATAAGTTACAAGGCTTGGAAACAATCTTAGTGTCTATCAAGAGATGAATGGTGAGGAAAATGAATAACAGTATCATAAAGAATGGTGAAGAAAATCAAATCCCAAGAATCAAATCAAAGAGATAGTGATTTCATTTCCTTTAGATACACACCCAGAAGTAGGATTGCTGGATCATATGGAAGTTATATTTGTAATTTTTGAGGAAACTCTATACTATTTTCCATAAGAGGGCTGTACTAATTTGCATTCCGACCAACAGTGAAAAAAGTTTCCCTTTTCTCCATATCCCGACCGACATTTATCTCTTATCTTTTTTTTTTAAAGATTTTATTTATTTATTAGAGAGAGAGCACATGAGAGGGGGGAGGGTCAGAGGGAGAAGCAGACCCCGCGCTGGGCAGGGAGCCTGATGTGGGACTCGATCCAGGGACTCCAGGATCATGACCTGAGCCGAAGGCAGTCGCTTAACCAACTGAGCCACCCAGGCGCCCTCTTATCTTTTTGATAATAGTTATTCTAACAGGTGTAAGCTATCTTACTGTAGTTTTAGTTTGCATTTCCCTGATTATTTGGACCTCCATCTTAGATCATTCACAAAAATTAACTCAAAATTGATTAAATACTAAAATATTAAGACCTGAAAGCATATAGCTCCTAGGAGAAAACAAGTAAACTTCCTTAACATTGGTCTTGGCAACGATTTTTTGGATATGACACCCAAAACATAAGCAGTAAGAGCAAAAACAAGTAAGACTACATCAAACTACAAAGCTTTTTTTTTTTTTTAATATTTTATTTATTTATTTGACAGAAAGACACAGCGAGAAAGGGAACACAAGCAGAGGGAGTGGGAGAGGGAGAAGCAGGCTTCCCACCCAGCAGGGAGCCTGATGCGGGGCTGGATCCCAAGACCCTGGGATCATGACCTGAGCTGAAGGCAGACACCTAATGACTGAGCCACCCAGACACCCCCAAACTACAAATCTTCTGCACAGCAAAAGAAACAATCAACCAAATGAAAAGGCAACCTATTAAATGGGATAAAATACTTGCAAACCATAAAGCTGATAAGGTTATTATCTAAAACATATGAAGAACTCATATAACTCAATAGAAAAAAAAAAACAATCTAATAGAAGATGGGCAGAGGATCTGAATAAATACTTTTTTCCAAAGAAGACATACAAATGGCCAATAGGTATGTGTAGAAGTTCTCAATATCTCTAAACATTATGTTCATGTTTTTAGAAAGCCAAAACATCCAACTTTCCATTGAGCTCCTGCCTGCTCGTGACCTAGAGTAGAGCTCCTACATGCGGCCATTTTGTTCATCCTTTTAACTGCTATGTTTCTTCGGCTGCTTATCTCCATATTTCTAAATGACAAACTCATTGTGCTGGTTTTGACTTTTAAAACTAAGATTTTTTACTAAATCTTGACTATATTGATTGACTTTTTGCTATGGAAAATAAGTAGTTAGCTTTTTTGTGTGCTTAAGTAATGTCACTTTTATTTTTATTTTTTTTAATTTAAAAAAGTTTTTCTTTAAGGTAGATTATTAATGAAGACAAGGATAGCACTTTTCCTGTAAAAGTAACCACCATGGCAAACCCAGGAAATGCAACTTATTTCTTAATACTGTGCTTCCTATGGCATTTTCCTTTGGTTTTAACCCTCTCCTTTGTGCCTATCTGATATGGCACATGGAGCCATATATAAGTGTAATCTGTGAGTAATTTGAACAGGTCTTTAAATTACTTCTGAGAGCACCAATCTAGATTTATAAGAAAGAATATTGCAAAAAAAAAGAAAAGCTACATGAAGTAGTACAATTTATTGAGAATGAAAGTAAATTAAATAAGTTAAAAATGAGAAAAGAGATGTACTTTTAAAATCATGGCACATAAACATACCTTTACTATTCTGATTAGTGCTAAATAAATTATGTGCCAAGTAGACTGGAGACAAATGAAAGTCTCCACAATTTCAATATATAACAAATTAATGCCCTCCCCCAAATGAAATGGCATGTAAAATATTTGCACTCAGTGGTAATTAAAGAAATTTTAATTGAAAAATGAAAGATAAGCTCTATTCTCCTGACTGTTCACTTTACCCTGCAAAATAGGCCATCATGTGAAAGAATGGGGACACAGTCCTAGTTGGACTGTGAGGCAGTTACTGGGCAGGGGGAAGGGAGTTAAATGTGGTAGGAACATTTTATAGAGATGATTGAGAATGTATATTAAATAAAATTTAAAATTTTGTGTATGCTTTGGTAAAACAATTCCTTTCCTGGTAATTTTTCATACTATTGTGTGTAGAATATATGTTTTAGCATTATTTGTAATAGCAAAAAATGCTAACAATTATATATTTAAAGTATATAAATAAGAGTATAATATAGAGAGACAGAGACAGAGAGAGAGAAGAATATGCCATGTTAAGTATTCATCATCTCTTTTTTCTGTATTTCCATGAATTTTCACTGCTGGTACAAGGTGCTCCTACCCATTTAAGAATGGCAATGACATCCAAAGAAATGCAATCCCAGTCCCTAGTCACCTTCAATCCTGTACTCTTGGTCCAATCTGGAACCTAGAACATCACCTAATGAAGGCATGAAAATATACAACATAGGATAATATCTACTGACTGGAGAAAATGCTCATAATATATTGCTAATTTAAAAATATATATATATATACACAAAACAGATTTATGTCATAATATTATTTTTCAGAAGCATGTGCAGGTACCTAGGGAATGTGCTGTTTGTATATATGCAAATATACTATGATAAGATTTAATCATTAAAAAGACTAAAATTTAGAGACTAAATGTTAGTATTTTCTTATTCATGCATTAAACATACAGTGTTACATAATGTAAAAACTAAGCGCAATTCTGATCCATTTTGGTTTGATTAAAATTTTTTAGAAATTGTGATTTTAACTTGACATTTTGTGTTTTGGCAACTGGGAGACGGAGGCCGCCAGCACAGCCTTCTCTCCATCCTTATTCTCTCCCAGAATTAATGCTCATGTAGAGAGACAGGGGCAATACTGTGTGTCAAACTATTACTTTATACTTTACCTGACTTCTCATTGCTGCGGATTTAGCATTATTTCTGTTGGAAACAACAGAATCAGGAGAGGAACTGGTCATTTTCCCCATAAAGGGGATCAGGGAAGTAATAAGAGAAAGTGACATTTCAATTATTCTCCAAAGAGAGGCATCTTTCTGACAAATGAAAATGTAAACAAAGACATATCTTAAACACTAACAGCTGCATAGAAAAAAGCACGGAGGCACAAATGTTTTTGGTGTCTTTAATGATCTCAAAGTAATAATAATAGTAACATTTTCAGAGAAATTACCACCTGCCAGGAGTGTGATAACTGATTTCCTTTGGGTTTCACATTTCACCTGTCATCTCACAATGTGAGAATATTTTTCTCCTCTCTCTTTCTTTCCTTTTCACTGTCCCATTTCTGGAACAAGTGAATACGCAAATTCGATGAATTCCACAGAAATGTTAAATGAGTTGAAACTGAGGAGAGACTTTGGGATGTGGCAGTTAGTTGACTTCTATCTCTTTTCTTATTCGGAGAGATGAAGTGGTGGTGAAGAATGGGTGGAGATGAAAGAGGGGGAGTTCATAGGGATGGGGAGGAGGAGTTTGTAGGCATGGGGAATGGGGAGTTCTGGGGTGGATGGGGGATGGGGAGTTCTGGGGGAAATGGCGGATGGGGAGTTCTGGGGAAGATGGGGGATGGGGAGTCCTGGGGGATGGGGAGAGGGAGTTCTCAGAGATGGGGGACAGGAATTCGCAGGGACAGGAGAAGGGGCACTCGCGGGGATGAGGAAGAGTTCACAGAGATGAGGTGAGGGGAGTTGAGGAAGTTCATGTGTGCAGGATTATTTTGTTCCATACTTAAATTTAAAACACATTTGTTAACTGCCACATAAGGCAAAAAGAATTTATTGGATGCTCATGAAGTCCAGGGAGTGCAAAGAAAGTTAAATATGATCCCTGCTTTCAGAGATATCCTGGTAGAGGTGATTTATTGTACTTTAACCATATGTTTATGTGTCTAGTTGACTGAATGGATGGGTGAGTGAATACGTGGATGTATCATGAATTTGGCTAGAAGAGCGCAGCAGTACTCTGCGGCTATCCAGCACCAGAATCAAAATCTATTAGAACCTCTATTGGCTATGAAATCAGCAGATAAAATTGTTATCTATCTGGCCAAAGACGAAGAAAAAGTGTTTTAAAATAGTGTCTCTTTAGGTTATAAATACATATTTTAATACTAGTTTTAGTAGTGTGAATGCCCTAGGTCTGTATCCTGAGTATCTGTGAGTTTCCATTCTTTCTAGAGCACAGATAAGGCATTGAAAGGGAATCAGGAGTAAGAACAAGTAGCATGAATCATTTATTCTGGCCACTTGGAGGTAAGAGGAAGGGAATGCTGAAAGGAAACAAGACAATAATAAAAACATGCTTAATTTTTCCTAGCGAATGTGATTGAATCTGGCTGTGAGTTTTAGTTTCCATTATACAAATATTTGAGGGAGAAAAATTCCCGACAAGTCATATTACAATTTTAATTCATTTTATTAAATATTAGTATTTCATTAAAGAAAGAAATGGTAATGTCAAACATTACTACATGAGAAAGAAAAAAAAATAGCTCACTGTAAATGAAAATTTGATCAAATGCCTACAAATCAGAAACATCATAAAATATGTTAATTAAAATTACAGCCTTCATTTCCATTTTGTGATTTACTATACTGGAGTGTTATTCACTTATAATGAAGGATATAGAATTAAATGAAAGTATTGAAAAATAAAATCAAGTTCAATCATCAGTCATGGTCAGAATTGAATTACATGGGTCTAGATTCCTATTTTTAGTACTTGGCAGGTATTATGTGGTTCCTCTGCCCTCTTAACCACTCTCTTCAACTCTGTTCTCTTTTTTATTGTTCCCTAAATCCCAACCTGTTCACTTCATTATTCTTACATCTGAGTCATCAGGACAGAACAGTGTATTCCAAGTGCAGGTCAGCAGAACATTGCAATGTCCTAAAATGGAGAATAATGTTCCTATTCTATAACATAATATCCATAATGCATCTCAAAATTGCCTTAGTTTTCTTTGGCTTAAATCATAAGACAAACTACTGTGTATATAACTTTGCCTCCAAAAAATCAGTTTTATTTAAATTGGAAATATACTTTAATATATTAATATTTATAGACTTTCAAGTCATTATTGCTCCAGACATTTAAAACCATATAGCTTAGCAAAGGAATATCACACACACACACACAGTGTACACACACACACACACACACACACAGTGGTATTGATGCTATTGCCAAAATACTATATATGGTGGGTATGATAGAGAGTGTGGATGCACTTGAATATTTTTCTTTCTCTTACACATTATAGACGTGCCTTTGAGGTGTGACAACCCAGCCAGGGACTCTATTTTCTAAGCTCTCTTAAAAATGTGTGGGGACTCGTGATTTGTTCCTATCAATACAGTGTGGATGGAATTGATGGGTATTCCTTCTGGACCAAGGAACCTAATAAAAAAGAGTAACTGCTCTACTTTATTTCCTGATCCAACATCTAGTTGGAAGGACAGTGAGGCTTTGGTGGAAGGTAAACACATGCTATAGGAGAGACTTGAGTGTCTTCCACTATGTGGAACAAACTACTTACAAAGAACATATGCTCTCTGTGACCAAGACATGACTTTCTATTCTCAGTTCTGTTGTCTTGGGGTTTATTTGAATAGCAGTTAACATTACCCTAATAATACAGCAGAGTCCTGTCAAAGAAATGCTGTATGGTGTCAAGCCATCATCTTCTTAAAATGGAGATTGCTCTCTGTATCACTCAGGGTTCTCCAGAGAAACAGAACCAATAGGATAGATATGAGTTTCATATAGATGATAGACAGATAAATAGATTTATTTTAAGAACTTGGGTTAGCTCATGTGATTATGGGAATGACAAGTCTGAAATCTGTAAGGCAGCCCAGCAGTCTGGAAACTCAGGCAGGATTTCTATGTTACAGTTCTGAGGCAGAATTCCTTCTTGTCCGGGAAAGTTAGGCATTTGCTCTGAAGGCCTTCAATGATTAGATGAAGCCTAACCACATTATCCAGGGTAATCTCCTATTAAAGACAATTGACTGTAAATGTTAATCACATCTATAAAATATCTTCACAATAACATGTAGACTAGTGGTTGAGCCAAACAATGGCCCAGCCAAGTTGACTATATATGGTCATAAAATTAATTATCGCAGCCCACCCCTTGTCAACTTGGTATCTACATACACTCCCTTAAACCGTACTTAATCTCCAAATAAAGACAATCCTAAGTAATACATCCATTTAACATACAACTAGCCTGCATACAACTAAGCAAACTTTCCCCTGGAATCAGATGCAAATTCCTTGTGTGATGCTTAAATACCATACATGATATATTAAAGGAATAAGGAAGGGAAGAAAATAAGGATATTACACACACATGTACACATAAGCACAAACATACTTATAACAAAATAAAGAATTATCCATAATAATTGCAGTCTTCATTTCTACAACTGGTCACATGGTTGTAGCTGATTGTTATAACTACCTTCTTACATTACTCATTCCATATTTATGTTGCCTTCAGCAAGCACCTCAGATAATCATGGTTCTTTGCCTGGTGCGATGACCCAAACTTTCATTCCTGAAGGATCTGCACCATTAGTGGTCCTGCCTGAATTGTGTTGTAGTGTTCCACTGATTTTAATCACAGGACATAGTAGTGCTAAGTGACACACTAACAGATCTTCTGTCTTTCAAACATACTCTTCCTTACCTCCATTATGGAGTAGCAGTCCAATTTCCCCTTGTTAATCAGGATTAATCATCTCAGCAATAATTTTCCTGTTGGTTCAGAAATAGAGGAGGCCTTAGTGGCCAGGTGGCAATCATCACTTACAATTCAACAGAATCACCGTTGTGTCTCCTGAAGGAAGAATTCCCCCTGTTAGACCAGCAGTGAATAAGGTTATGGGGACAGAAAGTAAAACATTTTGCTAGTGGAATACTAGGAATAATACTGAGTAGTGTTATTTCCATTTCTACCCCTTCAATCCTGGATGCGTGGATCCTGGCTAGGGGAGAAACCATATATTGGATGCTGATTGAGAGCATAGACAGCCTTCTGACGAAGCTTGCTCTAGTTGTACAAGGTATTACCACCTATCTGATGCTGTAATTGAATCTTCAAGAGGTGGTTCCACCATTGTATCAAGCCAGCTGCTTCAGAGAGCAGGGAACACAGTAAAATTAGGGAATTCCATAAGCATAGGACCATTGCTGCATTGACTTTGCTGTGAAGTGGGTTCCTTGAACAGAAACAATGCTGTGTAGAATATCATGGCAGTGGATAAGACAGTCTGTAAGTCCACAGATGATAATTTTGGCACAAGTATTGTGCACAGGGAAATTGAATTTATATTCAAACAGTGTTTATTCCAGTAAGAACAAAATACTGCCATGTTGAAAGAGGCCCAGTATAACCAAACTGCCACCAGGTAGCTGGTCAGTCATCTGAGGAATGGTATTGCATGGAAGACTCAGCGTTTGCTGCTGGCTGATTGGACACCCACTGGTGGCTGTAGCCAGGCTTGCTTTGGTAAGTGGAAGTCTGTGTTGCTGATTCCATGCCTCCATCCTTGTTATCATGGCCCCTTTGTTCATGAGCCCATTGGGTGATGCCTGGGGAAAGATGCTTATTGGCATCCACAGAATGGGGAATTCTATCCATTTGATTATCAAATCCTCTGCTAAGATCACCTTTTAATGAACATTCAAATGAAACACAAATATCTTCATTTTTTTTTTTTTGCCCATGCAGAGAGTTCTACCCAAATACCTCTTTCTCAGACCTCCTTGTCACCAATTTCTTATATTCTTTCCAAGTCCCTGACCATCCAGCCAAATCATTGGCTACAGTCCATGAATGCGTTTACAATCACACCTCTAGCCATTGCTCCTACCAAGTACAATAAACAGCCAGGTTCACTGCACAAAGTTTGCCCACTGGGAGGATTTCCCTTCACCACCATCCTTCAGGGACATCCCAGAAGCTCACAGGTGGTGCCTCAATGTCGTGCAGAACCAACTATAAACCAGACCTGAGTTTTCTCTTCTTCAGTCAACAGATTATAAGGAATTCCCCATGAGGGCAATTATAGGAGCTGGGGAGGGTGGAAAGTAAGGTAGCAAGAATGTGGGCCATGGGCACTTGGACCTACGTCTTCATTTAACTTACTTGTGCCTTCAGGGCTTGCTTGAGCCCAATTTCCTTCACACCACTTCCATTTTATAATAGAATGTTGCTGTGCATGTCCAACTTTACAGCTCTTTGGGTTAGTCAACGCTAAGTTTGTAAAGCGCAGTTCAGTTTGCATGATGACTTGATGGGCCACGGTTAAGTATTCAGTCTCTACTAAGGTGGAGTAGCTGGCCAAAATCTATTTTTCAAAAGTAGTTATCTGCAGAGAATGGCAGGACTTTGCTCCAAAATTCTAAGGATCTGCACTGTGATTCCCCTATGGGGCCTGCCCAAGGCTCCAAACAGCATCCTTATCTGCACTGCTACTTCAAGCATCATTGGCAGGAAGCTGGACTTTTTGCAGAGCTTTCTCTTATTCTGGGTCTCACCCCAAACTGCATCTTTTAGTCGCTTGGTAAATGGGCTCTCGTAGCACACCCTTGTGAGAAATATATTGTCTCCAAAATCATAAAAGGCCCACTAGGTTTTATACTTCTTTTTGGCTATAGGAGGGACCAGGTGCAACAGTTTATCTTCATCTTAGAAAGAATATCTCAACATGTCTTACAGTTCTGGATCCTTAGAAATTTCCCTGAGGTAAGAGGCCCCTGAAATTTTGTTGGATTTATATCCCATCCTCTGACATACAAATGTCTTATCAAAAAGTCTAGAGTAATTGCTACATCTTGCTTGCTCGATCCAATCAGTATAAAGCCATCAGTATAGTCGGTCAGTATGATATCTTGTGGGAGGAAAAGATGATCAAGATCCTTATGGACTAAATTATGATAAAGGGATGGAGAGCTGATACAGCCCGAAGATAGAACAGTGAAGGTGTATTGCTGGTAGCAGCTTAATGCAAACCGCTTCTGGCAGTCTTTGCTAACAAGTATCAAGAAGAAAGCATTTGACAGATCAGTAATTGCATACCATTTGTGAGGGGATATATTAATTTGCTTAAGCAGTGAAACCACATCTAGAATAGCAGCTGCAATTGGAGTTGCCATCTAGTTAAATTTACAATAATACATTGTTATTCCTCAAGATCCATCTGTTTTCTGCGCAGGCCAGATAGGTGAGTTGAATGGAGATGTGGTGGGCATCACCACACCTGAATCCGTCTTGAAGTCCTTGATGGTGACATTAATCCCTATACTTCCTCCAAAAAATGTGAAGCTTTTGGCTTGCTTTGTTCTTAGGGGGTGGTAGTTCTAATGACTTCCACTTGGCTCTTCCTATCATAGTATCTTTTATTTAACTATTCAGGGAACCAGTGTGAAGATTATGCCAACAGCTGAGTTAATCTATTCTAGTTAGGCATTCTAGAGCTGAGGAAATAACAATAGCCTGGATTTGGCGGCCCACTGGACACACTGTGAGATGGACTTGATTGAAAACTATTGATATCAGACTTCCATAAGCCCCTGTTCTGTCTGGTGGGTCACAGTGACATATTCAGTCTCCTGGAATTAGTGTGAGTTCAGAGCCAGTGTCCATTAATCCCCCCAAACTCTGATTATTTCCTTTTTCCACAATGCACCGTCATCCTGGTGGAAAGCCATAGGTCCCTTATGGAGGGCTGGGAGAAAGATCATCAGAATAAATTTTGGCAGTGTACCATGGTCCTGCCTCAGGGTGACCCAGGTTCCCTTTCATTCAAGGCATTCTGGATCTACAAACTGGCTCTTGTGTGGGAATCGAATGTGGAACTGTGATTCTCTAGAAATGATCTAGAACCCTTCCTCTTGTACAGATCAAGTGAGAATTTAAGACTGTCAAACTAGTTTTCTTCTGACAGTACCAAGATCAACTAACCATAGATGTCTATACATCATTCTTTTCTGATTACTGCTTTGGCTCCACTGTGCATTATGTTAACCATGCCCACCTTGTTTCTGATGATGTATTGGCACTGCTTGGTCTCTGGTTCCAATTATTCCTATTGTATTTAAGGATACCAGTTCACTGGCAGCAGTTCACACTGTAATTTTTCATCTACAGAGAAGAGCAACCAGAGAGTTCTTCAAGAATGCTGGAGTTTCCCTCACAAATTTGTTCCTCAGAGTTTTAGTGAAGGATGCATCTTCTGGACCTTCCTGAATTAGATGAACAGGCTTTACATGATAGATCTACTCTAACCTTCCAATCCCCCTTAGCCTCCCTGTCCCTTCCTCTACAGTATACCAAGATAGTTCTGGCATCTCAACTTCATTTAATGTAGAGCACCTTTTGGTCCATGTTTTAGTCAACCAACCCAACAAACTGTTAGAGTCTTTTCTTACCCCTCCAGCTATCTATTAAATGCAGATCTTGTTTGGTGTGTTTATATCAGTAAATTAAACCAGCTTCAAATTTATGTTCCTTCTACACTTATCCCACATCTTTCATATTCATTTCCATCCCTAGCCCCTGGATTTCTATCTGTATGAATTGGAAAAATCATGCAGTTCTTTTGGAGCACATCCCCTCATGGGTCACACTTTGAATCTCACCTTTTGGGATTTGCCAGAACTTGAGTTTAATTACAAGTCTAGAAGCAAAGATGGGTGGTGGGGATAAATCTGGAGAGAAGGACCATGAGGAGAATCAGTACTGCCTTGCAAGGTTAGTACCTTTGGTGAGACCAACTACCTCAGGAAAAGCAGGAATAACCTCATTGGGTGGGGGTGAGTGGGATGCTTCTATTGTGAAAGGAGATCCCACAGTATTTAGTAGAATTTAGTTCAGTGTTCCCATTCCAGTTTCTGGGATCCCACTACTTTCCAAACAATAGTATCTTTAACAATAGACATTCTGCACTTTGTGGTGTAATTTGGCGACATTTTGTCCAACACAATGAGAAGCAAACTGCCAATCTCATTATTCTCCTGCGTTTGACAAAAACATTCAAAGGTATCAAGTACATGGTCACCCAGAACCTCACCTTCTATATGTATTGATTAAAAGTATCCAATGGTGATATTTTGCCTATCTCTATTACCACAACCTGTCATGGACTATCAGTGCTTTCTTTACTAGTAGAAATAAAATCATTAGTGTATTTAAATAAAATAAAAATAGAGAACCAATTCTAGAAACCAAACCTAATCCAGAAAATCATCCTTAAGATTCTGTTCCTCAGGAAGCACTCTTGATGCTATAATCTGTATTAGTCAACCTTCTCCAGAGAAACAGAAGCAACAGGATATATAAAATATAAATATGGATATAGATGATACAAATGATATAAATATGGGGATTTATTTTAAGAAATTGGGTCACCTGATTGTAGGGACTGACAAGATAAAAAAAAAATCGAGGGCAGCCTCACAGGCTGGAAACTCAGGTAAGAGTTGTTATTGTAGTATTGAGTTTGAAATCTATAGGATAAGCCATTAGATTAGAAATTCAGGTAGGATTTCTACATTACACTCTTGAGGCAGAATTCCTTCTTTCTGGGAAATGTATTTTTGGTCTTAAGGCCTTCGACTGATTGGATAAGACCCACCCACATTGCCAATGCAAGCAAGATGATCTCCTTTACTTAAAGTTAAGTTTGGTTTGTGAACTTTAATCACATCTATGAAATACCTTCACAGCAACATATAGACTAGTGTTTGACCAAACAACTTGAAACCATAACTTAGCCAAGTTGATAGGTATAATTAACCATCTTGCAATTGCCAACAAGAGTGGGAACCTGACCCTAGGAGAATCCAGAATTTATGTCTTGTGACCTAGATGGAAAAAGTACATTGTACGAAAAATATTTTTATTCTAGGAACTTGTGATTGGAAAATATAAAAGCTAGGGAAGCAACCAGAGAGGCAAAAGGTAGAAGCTTATGTGACTTCAAGCAGGGCCAAGGCAATCAAAATTACATATAAATTAACATCGTGAGGAAACAGTAAATAAAAAGTGTCAATTATTGAGAAGAAGGTCCTGGTTTTAGAGAGCATCAGAAATGACATAAGATAAAAATGGAGACAGCATGGAAGGAGATAATCATGGTGCCTCCATTTTAATGCCAGTTTTCATGAAATCTACCATAATTGAAGTTCTTATTTTTATTTTATTTTTTTAAAGATTTTATTTATTTATTTGACAGAGAGAGACACAGCGAGAGAGGGAACACAAGCAGGGGGAGTGAGAGTGGGAGAAGCAGGCTTCCCGCGGAGCAGGGAGCCCGATGCGGGGCTCGATCCCAGGACCCGGGGATCATGACCTGAGCTGAAGGCAGACGCTTAATGACTGAGCCACCCAGGTGCCCCAAAGTTCTTATTTTTAAGTAACTGATATATCCTGAAAAGTCACTGCTAGTTCCTAACTTCAATTGGTTTTTGTTTGTTTGTTTTTGTTTTTAACAAAGAGACCTAATTAAAAGAGAAGCTAATAAGAAAATTTTGCTAGAGGAAGTTGTTGCTTAGTCTGAACATTGAGAAATGAACAAGCACAGCAAAGCAGAGCCACAGATTACACATTCTGCATTGCTCCAATATGTGAGAAACAAGAGGAGAAAGGTCCAAAAATGGAATTCTGAGGAGAGTGTGATTGATTCTGTCAGCACTAGGAAGCCACTGAAGACATTTAATTTCTTGGGAAGTACACAACACACAGCAGCGATTCCTCTTGAATGAGCAAGCATAGCATAGGGGTGTTTCAGTTTCACATTTGAAAATGTGGACTATTTGAATTTTTTAAGGCATGTCCAGTAAATAAAATAAAAATAAAAATGATTTGCTTATCTCCATAGCATAGGATACAAAATTTAAAAGCCAAAACATAGTCAAATTGTAAATATGTAAGAAACGCCTTGGAGAGGCTGGGTGGCACAGTCGATTAAGGATTAAGCGTTGGACTCTTGGTTTTGGTTCAGGTTTTGATCTCAGGGTTGTGAAATCGAGCCCCACATTGGGCTCATGCTTAGTGTAGGGTCTGCTTGAGACTCTCACTCCCTCCCTCTTCCCCCTCCCCCCTGCTCTCTCTCCATCCCTCTAAAATAAATAAATAAATCTTAAAAAGAAAGAAAGAAAGAAAGAAAAATGCCTTCAGAATCATCAAGGTCTAAATGTGGAATCCAAACAGCTAAAAACTTCAGGTTTGACTTACATATGATCTCTCTGGAATCACGTGGCTAGGTAGACTAGAAGTGCAGCAAGGCAGGACCTAACTAATGTTAGAGTGCAGGCGGGGAGCCTTGGGAAGCATGCGAGACGACAATGGATACAAAACATAATGGGGACATCTGACAACACTTAGCACCTGAAGGAATGTGGGGAGAATGAAAACGAAAAACTGAATGACTTCCAAGGTCCTGCCTGGGAAATTAGAAGGTATTAACGCTCTCTGTGAGCATGTAATACAAATGCAGGATGGACTTCGAATAGGTTAAAGGAAAAGGAGATAGGAACATTCTGAATTGAGGAGATAGATATTCATTCTCAAGTAATTGAGAATAAGAACTAAGAACATTTTTTAAAAGGAAAGATAATGAGTTACAATTGCCCTAAGTATTTTACAATTTTGTGTATGAGGGAGCAGTATGGGGCTACACTGTTGTTACAGAGGAGCTGTGAAGAGAGAAACAACCGACCACTTCACTCACTATTTATTCTTTCGGAGGGTCTCTGGGAGGGACTGGAGAGTACGCTGCTTACACAGGAGACAAAAGGCTGTCACGACTCCCTTTAAGTAGTGGAAATATGAGGGCTGCGCTACTCAGGTTGGTTGAATCTCAAATTAAACCTCCTTAAACCAATGCTCTGAAACTGACAAGGTTGTATATCTACTTAGCTGGTGTCTTGATTGGGACACGTTTTATTTTAAGTCATCTACATTTAACATAAATATTTAATCAAAGTTGCCAAGTGTGCCTTGAAGTATCAAGCAACAGTTATTTCTCAACTCAGGTGTCTAGACTAATCAAACCTTAAGAAAAAGTGCAACATTCATAATGATACCGTCATTTTATTGAATCATTCCAGTTAAATTTGATTTCAGTTCAGAAATCACAACATTTGCTTTTCTCTGATAGAAATGCAGCTCTGGGCTATAATTTCCATTTTGATTGAAGGGTTGCGGCCTGTAGTGTTTGGAGACCATATGAAATCCAAAGCTATGTGACTCTCATTCAGGCCCACATTCTGTGACCCTTTCTTTAAATGAAAGAATGCAAAAGGAAAATGTTTTCTACACCAGTTCTGATTCTATAGAGATAGGACAGCTAAATTTCTGCTCTGCCGAAAGAGGTAAATCTTTTGTTAAGGCTATTGAACTGCACTGATAATACCTCCAAATATTATTCCTGAAATATCAAGAAAATGCTGTTATTGAGGGTTTTACCATCTTTTGCTGTTGAGATGAAGATTAAGTGAAATGGTGTGCATGGACTCTATTGATGGAATCATTTTTAGAAAAAAGAAAGTATAGAACTGCAACCCTCCATGAGAATGATATTGAAAACAGCATTTCTTAGTGTGTTCCACTAACTTTTCTAAAATGTTTTTAAAAACTTATTTGATTATATTGAGATACACACTTTTGAATTCTGCCTAACACATGAAAATTCTATATTTGGACATTATAAAGATATATCAGTTTTCAGTACTAACAGATGGTTAAAAATGATTTGCTCTTTATAATTCTGTGTTTAATTTATTGAGGAACCTCCAAACTATTTGGGGTGCCACTTCTACCATGTAAGTGTTCCTTCAGAGAATCATTAGTGTATGTGAGTGACTTTCTACTTCAATAGAAATGCAGGATTGGGTATCCCAGGACCCATCGCAAGAAAAACCATATTGCTATGATTTTTCATATCATTTCATATCATATTCAGTCATTATTTATTTGAGCTTCACAACAGTGATAGATGGAAAGCAAAGTGAATAAAATATTCATTTTACAAATGAGCCAACCAAGGGGCTCTGAGCTTAGATATCTTAGCTTTAGTTTGTAACCAGTAAGTGCTGTGGTCAGGGCTAGAATCCAGATCTACTAATTCAATGCTATTTATAATGTTTTATGACATGTAGTTATTTCTTTGTAACTTGACCCAATATTTCTGCTCAAAAAATTTAGTTCACACAAAAACTTTTATATAAAAATGTTCATAGCATCATGATTCACAATACCCAAAAGATGGATAAACAAATTGTGGTGTAACCATACAATATTATGTAACCATAAAAAGGAATGAAGCATTGATGCATGTGACAATATGGATGAACCCTGAAAACATTATGTTAAGTGAAAGAAGCCATACACAGAAGGCTATATAACTCTATTTATATGAAATGTTCAGAATAGGCAGACCCAGCCAGACAAAAAGCAAACTGGTGGTTGCAATGGGCTGGGGGTAGAGGGTAGTAAAAGGTGACTGCTGAAGGGTATAGGATTTTCTTTGGGGGTGATGAAAACATTTTGTAACTAGACAGTGGTGGTTTGTGCAACATTGTGAATATACTAAGTGCCACTGAATTCTACACTTTAAAATAGTTAAAATGGTAAGTTCATGTTATATGTATCATACCACAATTAAAAAATGCTACTAAAACACTTAAAAACAAAACAAATAAATAAATGAACGGCTCTTGGTCATTAAATAGTTGTACAAATGGAAATCAAAAGACCGTTTCCAAACCTGAAAAGAGGAGATTTAGCTTTGCAATTCTCTGGGGTATGTCTCATCAGAGAGCCTTGCCCGGCAGTTCGCAAGTGGGGCAATAGCTCAAGGCCTGCCATTTTTCCTAGCCTAAATGTATTATTGTAACTCTTGTACTGTGTAGTGATTTGGGAGGTAGCCAACCAGGTGAAGACACTCACTCCCATGAAGTAAAGTCATTTGGTTTAGAGAAAGAGGAATCTGCATATACTTGTACAGAACAGTAAGTAAGCAGGTCAGACCACACGCATTATTATTTGTGCCCAGCTTTGGGCCAAGTTCTCTGCAAAGCCAGCCTGAAGACATTTGAGGTTAATTGGTTGAGGCCAGATTTCTTCCATCAGAGGGGAAAGCTGACAGGCGTGGTCCCCAGGAAGTAGCACGAAATCAGTAACAGTGAATGAAAGGTAGTGTGGTGGCCTAAATGCACTGTAATATGCAGAAGCCCCAAACCCAGATATCTAGAAGTGCAGAACTGCAATGTTGAAGGAGAGTCCCAAGTACCAAGAGTGAGCAGGTGAGTGCAAGCCAGGCTCAGAACCAAAGTTGGCCAGAGTGAGGATGTGCCCTACAGGGTCTGTCGCTAGAAGTACGTGGGTATAATGGAGCAATGGGGCTGGAGACATATGCAGTCAAAGGATAGTGTTTTTTTTTTTGTTTTTTTTGGTTTTTTTTGTTTTGTAATTTTTTAAATTATATATATTTTTTACTTTTTTATTGTTATGTTAATCACCATACATTACATCATTAGTTTTTGATGTAGTGTTCCATGATTCATTGTTTGCATATAACACCCGGTGCTCCATGCAGAACGTGCCCTCTTTAATACCCATCACCGGGCTAACCCATCCTCCCACCCCCTCCCCTCTAGAACCCTCAGTTTGTTTTTCAGAGTCCATCCTCTCTTATGGTTCGTCTCCCGCTCCGATTTCACCCCCTTCATTCTTCCCCTCCTACTATCTTCTTCTTCTTTTTTTTTTCTTAACATATATTGCATTATTTGTTTCAGAGGTACAGATCTGTGATTCAACAAAGGCTAGTTTTTGAATATCTGCAAATTTTAAGACGTGGTTTATAATTCCATCTGCCATTTTAAGATAGGTTTCCTAAATTGTAAGCTTCAGTCCCTTTTCAACCTGGATTTATCCCTGTGCCTATGCGTCCAGAAAGGAAATGGGATTTTTTAGGGTGAGTGCAAAACTACTCACTATTATCAAAGGGTGAAGAAAGTCCATCATGCGGTTTCTTAACAGCTGTCTTCTACTGAGACATGCTACTGACATTGACTAAACATATAATACATTATATAATTTAATATTTCATATTGTTATCAACCTTAGACTGGGGCTTTGGGGCCAGAGGAAAGCCCTAGTCAAAGCTATGAAATAATGGGAATTTAGATGGAAGTTCATTGTCCACTATTAAATCCAGTCTTAAGTGGATCTTTTAAATTACTATTTTTATATCTGCTACCATCTGTGAACTCATATCTCCCTTCTCATTGTGGGACCAGAAGATTGTGAGTAAAATTCCATGGAATATTGTATTCCTGTGTTTGTGGAGATGATTTACACACAAAAGACAACACTAAGGCATCGTCAAGAACCTCCCAACCATCAGTCTCCCCAGTTCCATACATTTTCATTTGTCACTGAAAAAAAGGAAATGAAACTTTATAAATTGCTGTTTATTTAAATGTGTATTTTTCTCTGAAATATTGTTAAATATGTGCAGTCCACATTGTGTAATTTATCTGTCCACTTATGTTTAGCTATTCTTGAGTTTTTTATTGTTCTATGAGAGCTGAAGTCTTAACTACATTAGGCTAATTCATATTGATATTTGATAGCATATATTTTATAAAAACCTAATTCAGCATATGATCTTCTAAAATGTGATTTGTTTTTCCTTTATTTTAAATCACTACAGACTAGATTTGATTTTTCTAATTCATATGATAACTCCTTTATCCACAACTTTGAAATAAAGTACGTTTTTTGATATCAAATGAAAATGCTAATATTGACCACACACCTATAGAGAGTTGGGTTTTAGAATCAAAGAGTAATTTCTGAAAAACCTAGGTGGATTTTTACCAAGAATAAGTTTCTAATGTTGCATACATTTTATAAGATCAGATATATGCAGCCCTAAGTGATTTTGTTAGTGACTCACTCACTAAATGGCTTGTTCCCATAAATTTTGAGGACTAAAGTTTTTTTTTTTT
>NC_138380.1:87467387-87492026 GCF_054177405.1 Leptonychotes weddellii
AAAAAAAAGGCAGGAAAATCCTATTGATTCATGTCAAAGAGATATTTAATTTCTTCTACTCCTGTTACCCACCACCTAAGATCAGTAGTTTATCAAGAAGTCAATCTTAAGAAAGGATATTTTTCAAGAAACAGTAAATTAGAGGTTAGAGAACATTCAAGCAATCAAAAGATGGGAGATAAATTCTTATCTTTCTGTTTCCTAACAGGAATGAAAGAGAAAATATAAATTAAAATAAAAGCAAAATTTAAATGAGAAACTTATAATCGCTGAAACATTGATTTATACAATGGATTACATTTGATGAGCATTAGGTACAAGTTACTAGTATACGAGATGATTAAAGTGTGGTTCTTTGAAGAGGCAAATATATAAACAAAATAATGACTGTGTGGAGAACATGACTGTCTTGGTTTAGGGCAAGAGTGTGAGAATAGACTTCTCAATATCCTCTCACTCCGTATTCACTCACTCTCCAAATGTCAGTTTGCCTTAGGATTTTCTCACCAGGCTTTTTCCTTTTCAGACCGTAATAAAGCCTTGTGTGAGATTATTCTGTCTCATGGTCTTAACTGCTGACTTTAAGTGAGAATCCCAAATTTATACCTTCATCCCAGACTCCTCTTTTCCCAGGCCCATGTATCCCACCTCTACTAGCCAGCTCCCAAGCGGGTATCCTAGAACCATATCATGTTCATCATGTAGAAAAACACAACTCATCATCTTCATTTTTTTTCTCTCAAATTTATGTCATCTATGATCTCAATAATTCATTCATTCTTATATTTACATATGAACTCTGACTTAAATCAGGTCCAGGATAAGGTGTTAAGAATAAAAGTTTATCAAGACAGATTGTATTCATGGAAGCTTATAAATTTATTATATACATTTGCATGCACACAACTAAATTATCAATCTCTATTGAGTGATTTAAATTATAGAGGGTTTTAATCAAGCTTTAAGCAAGCCAAAAAATAATTGTCCAGCAGGCTACTAAGCAGGCATATTTTGAGGACTAGCTTCCTTTGCAAGGTGAAGGAAAAAGTCACAAATGTAGTAAGCCACATTTAGTCTGAGACCTAGAGGATGAATAGATTGGGGTGGAAGAGAGTGAGGTGAAGAGCATTGTAGGAAAAGGGAGGGGCTGAAAATATGAACAAAATGCTCGAGAAACTTGCACTCATAACACATTTGCAAAAATTCACCATGCTCCAATCCATTAAGAACATTGCAAAGAATCAGCATATTAGAGACCACATTCTCTGACCTGAGTGCATTTAAGTTGGAGAACAATAGTGACAATGACAATCATATTTATAACGATGAAAGATGAATCTGGAAACCTAGAAGCCTATGTCTTCTTCCTCTGGTAGTTCAACAAAAAGCTGACTTGCCTATCTGGGTTAACTCCATGCAAGAACAGGCTGTTTCCAGCCTCGAGAGAAATTGGCTTTACTTTCCCCTCAGGCTCACATTGAACAGAATGTTCCCATTGCTTTAGTTCCATGGATATCCCCAGCCAGTCCTTCAATCCTATACATACATGTGGGATTACAGGGTCAGGTTCCTCTCGTGGACTCCTTTCTATGTGGCACATAGTCAGCTTTCCCCCACCACGTGCTTACCATCAGCCATACCTCTTCCCAGCATGGTGAGGGAAGGCAGCTAAGTCCTCTATTGTCTTCTGTACCCGTATGTTTTCCAGGAAACCTGATTTTACATGCATTCTGAATGGCTTTAATGATGCGTGCTTCTGCCCTCTCTGGCACATAGTGATAGTAACAAAACTTTAAATCTAAGGTCCTACATGTAATGTTTTTAATTTGGAAAAATTCTTAGCCATTATTCTTAAGTTGTTTTGTTTTGGTGTCATTTACTCTCTTCTTCTTTCTTGTGTTCTTAGTAACCAGCTGTTGACTGTGGTGCTTCTCTCTTCCCTATACTTTAAATCTTCTCACATTCTTTCCAACTCTTTATTCTATCCTAATATCTTTGAAGGTTGAGCACTTACTAATGGCCTAAAATTATTTCCCTCTCATAAAAATTTGTAATATATTTATTTTGTTTGATTATGTACTACAAATAATTGCAATAAAATTGAGAAGAGTATTTTAAGTCCTATTGCTTCATGGGCATGGGAAAAATTTCAAAGATTGTAATAATTAATATGTGTAATCTTGTTTCAAGGTACTAAAGAACACTAACAAGACTTTCAAAAACAAAAATATACTGCATAAAAAAATTTATGAAGAAAATTAAACAAAAATATGGGTTTAAAGAAAAGAAATGTTGCAAAATTGACTGTTGAAAAGTGTATTTTAATAAAACATGCAAGGGGGTGCCTGGGTAGCTCAGTCAGTTAGGCATCTGCCTTGGGCTCAGGTCATGGTCCTAGGGTTCTGCGATCTAGCCCCAGGTTGGGCTCTCTGCTCAGGGGAGAGTCTGCTTCTCTCTCTGCCCCTCCCCCCACTCATGCTCAGTCTCTCTCTCTCTCAAATAAATAAAATCTTAACTAACTAACTAACTAAATAAATAAATAAATAAAACATGTAAGACATCAAAGTGCTATAGTATTTAGATAATATTTGATACAGTTAAAAAAGGTGAAAGTTCTATTTATTTTTTTCATTTTTGAAATATTTTATTTATTTATTTGAGAGAGAGTGCATGCACACATGCCCAAGCAGGGGGAGGGGCATAGAGAGAGAGAATCTCAAGCAGACTCCGTGGAGAGCGGGACCCCCATGGGCCTTATCTCAAGACCCCGAGATCATGACCTGAACCGAAATCAAGAGTAAGACAACTTAACCAAACTGAGCTATCCAGTCATCCCAAACAGTTTTATTTTTTTTAAATTTTATTTTATTTATTTGAGAGAGAGAGAAACAGAGAGAGCATGAGCACACGAGCCGGGGCGGGTGGTGCAGAGGGAGAAACAGGCTCTCTGCTGAGCAGGGAGCCCCACGCTTGCCTGGATCCCATGACCGTGGGATCATGACCTGAGCCGAAGGCAAATGCTTAACCGACCGAGCCACCCAGGTGCCCCAACAATTTTATTTTTAAATGGGAATCTTTACATATGCTTGGAATTATATCCTTTGTAATTATTTAAATTTATGATAAATTCTTGATGTCAATTTAATGTGAAGTATAAAATTGCACATAGTTTTTCAAAAAATTTAAGGGATTGCAGCAAGCAGAAAATCAATATTATAGTACTAGATTCCTAACCATTACAATAAAACAAAACATTTAAGGATTAGAAAGTAAGAAATCTAAAAGTCATTTTTCATGGATGACATGACTGTATAAATAGAAAAAAAATTGGATGGATTATGAGACTTAATAAGGAAAGTCTCTGTACCCTCTTTGGCACATAGTGATAGGACACACTCTGTCCCTGCATTATTTCTTCCAGTCCATGACTTTAAAACCACCTAAAAGCCAGCTATAAAATGTAGTCACCTCTCTAGGTTCTAACTTCTCCCGATGTTCAGAGCTGAATATCCCACTGCATAGCTTTACCTCAAAACCTAGTACATGGTTCAAACTTACTATGTTCAAAACAGACCCCTTGTTTTCCCTCAAGGGAAATAACTTTCCCCCAACACCCACCAAACCTCTTTCTCCTCCCTTTTCCCAAATTTTAACACTCAATGAATTTGCTAGCATTCAGGCTTCCTTTTGCTCTCACCTATGAGGTCAAATTCATGTGCATCTTCTAGAAGCACAATGCACAAAATATATCTCAAATTTGTTTGCTTCTGTCATATTAACTTCCACCTTGCAGGTCAAACTTCTCTTTTATACTCTAGCTGGTCTCACCATTTCCATGTTTGTCCTCTGTAGTCCACACTACACAGAGTGTTCTTTTAAAATCAGACATTATTTTCTCCTCCTTTTAAAATCCTCAATAGCATTTATGCCGGTAAAACATAATTCAAATCAACTCTCATGCCTTACAAACCCTACATTACCTCACACATGCCTACTTCTCCCAGTTTACCACTGTCTTGCTCTCTTACTAAGTTCCAGTCCCACTTACTTCTTTCTTTTCTTGGAACTAGTAAGATAATTGCCAACTTCAGGGCTTATGTCCATAACACCGTTCTGATAGATTTTGTATTTTTGGGTTATGTCTCAAATATCACCAACAGATAAAAGTGCTATATGAAACTAATACAGACCAGTCATCAATCATTGCAATCATGTATTTTATTCTCATTATTGCCCTTACCATAATCTGTAACTACCTTGAAAATTTGTTTACTCTAGTTGTTCCCAAAAGGTAGTCCATGAGCTGATGAGGAACAACCTATCAGTGGGTTTATGACATACAAGACATCTTTATAATAGTAAGATATTAATTGCAAATACAAATGCGTTGTATTTGCACTGATTGTGCAAAAGCAATTGTAGGTAAAACTATTGATGTCTTAGCATAAATAAAGGCAGTGGCAACAAACCTTATCATTGAATTTTTCATTGTCACAAACTTGCAGTAAAAAAAATAAAGCCAGGTTCACATAGGAATGTCTCTTGATAAACGGAAAAAAAAAAAATTACTTTTATTGTACTTTGACCCTGGGAAATGTACATTAAGCAGGTCTGAGGCTACTATGGTCTAAATGTTTCTGGTAACCCTGCCCCCAAATTCATCCACATTGAAATCCTAACTCCCAAGGTGAGGGCCTTTGGGAGGTTATTAGGTCATTATGGTAAGGGCAAAACCCTTATGATTGGATTACTGCCCTTATGTAAAAGGCCTCAGAGAGCTAACTCATCCCTTCCATCATGTGAGTGTATAGCAGAAAAGTGCCATCTATGAATAAAGTAGTGGGCACTTCCCACTGAATCTGCTGGTGCTTTGATTTTTTCTGTTGTTTATAAGGCACCCGGTTTATGGTATTGTCATGGCAGTTTGAATGGACTAAGACAATGGCATACCAGAGTATGATGGAGTTCTTGAGGACTTACGAACTTGATTGAGTTTTGAACTGGACTAGACACATTTTCATTTAGAACCATCTTTACTGGAAAAAAAGGACTGAAGACACAGTCCTTTCCTGAAAATGAATGAAGTGAGCCTTTCACACAATTGATAGTATTTTGTGTCCAATAGTAAAATTGAAACTTTGAAGTAAAAAATATAACTTTGAAAAACTGCATTTGTTGCCATTGACAACTTCCCAATACTTAAAGTCTTTCCAGTGGCTCTTAAGGTGATATTAACAAGTGTGATTTAAAAATATATAGATATTATATAATGAAATATGTCAACATTTGGAAGATTTGCATGAATCATTTCTGAATGAGCAATCCATGATTTTAGAGAATCACGAATAGGTAAAAAATCCATTCAAACAGCAAGACAGATAAATACTTTAAATATATAGAAAGTTTACTGACATGACTTTGGATTTCACATTGTAATTCATCTTTACAAAGCTACCAATTGTAGGGTTTTAGTGCGGTATCAAAAAAGAATATCTAGGGGCACCTGGGTGGCTCAGTCTGTTGGGCATCTGCCTTCAGATGGGCTCAGGTCATGATCCCAGGGGCCTGGGATTGAGCCTTGCATCTGGCTCCCTGCTCAGCTGTGAGTCTTCTTATCCCTCTCCCTCTGCCCCTCTCCCTCTCAAATAAAGAAGATACTTTTTTTTTTTTTAAAAAAAGAATATCTATTAAAAGATTCTTGTCTTTTCCAAGGTAGATTTTCTTTGTGTAATTCATTCAAAACAATATATCTCAACATTTAATGCAGACGTAGACCTGAGAATTCAGCTGTGTTCTATCAAAGTAGATATTACAGACATTTTTAAAACTGGAAAACAGTGCCCCTCGTCTCACTGTTTTTGTTTTGAAAAACAGTTATTTTTCACTAAAATATGTATTTTTTAAGCTAACAGGTAATGGTTTTACTGTTATTTATAAATAGTTAAAAAATTCTCATTGTAGCAGTAAATAGCAGATAAAACTCACATTAACAAAAATTTCTGTAGTTCTCAATTTTTAAGAATGTAAAAGGGTCCTCAGACCAAACATCTGGGCACTGTTCACACACTCATTTGTTTTCTGTCTGTTCCTACTAGAATGTGGGATTCATGAGAACAGAAACCTTGCCTGACTGCCCTCATTTGTATCCCATTGCCCGAACCAAGGCTTGGCAAACAGGAGTGACAACCATTCTCTCAGCTGTCCATGCTGGCAAATCAAGTTTTAATTCACCACATCCTGTTAAATACCGGCCCACAGGCCTAATGGCCTCTGTTCACTTGTTAGCTGTGTTATTTTCCTGTGCGAAGTCACCCAGGTATCAACTGTCTTTTCTCTGCTGCTTGGGTCCTACCAGACCTCACCCGAGCCAGGAGAGATGAGGATCTTATATCCTAATGATCTATAAATAGTGTTCTTTAACTTCTGTAGGAAGATGTATCTGCTCATGACAGGTCATGAAAATAGAATCCAAAATATATTTGAATAGTTTAAATTACTCTTTAGTTATTAAACCTTGTATTTTGGCAGAATTCTTGAATTAAATATATCTACTAATTTATTTGTTCAGTTATATTGAACATTTATATTTCTTACCATTGTATATTATAGATTTGCAAGAATTGCTATTGTAAGGATTGAGTTTTCCTCAGCCAAAACTGCACTTCAGAAGTGTAGGCTTCTTCATACATTACTTTTCAAAAGTACCTTGTAGAAGTGTTATAAGCACAATTAATTGTTTGCAATTTGATTTGAGATCTGCAGGCAGAAAAGGTGAAATGTAATTTGCAAGTAGTTATGTTTACCATTATGGTTTAATAACATATATTAGCCATACAAACCCAAAGGGGACATGGCTTAGGGACAGGATTCTAGCACAGAGGCAGTTGAGCGATTCTCATTAATGTTAATAGGAGTCAAAGACTGTAAACCTTGAGGCAATGATCACAACACATTTCTTAATGCTGTTACAAGTAAACACCATCTTATGAGAGAGTAGTTTCTGCATATGCATTTCAAAAACTACTTCACTATATTATTCACATGAGTATAAACTGGTAATGAAAGTGTATCTAGGCACAAATGAAACTTACTTAGTTTTAGTTAGTACTATTTTAAAAGCGGCAGCTCAGTAGAGAAATTTCAAGCAGAAATAATGACCAGAATAGTAGCATATTATCTGCTGTAGCGAGTAAAGTAACGAGATCTAAGATCCAATTTCTTTTTTATTGCATCTGAAATATTGAGATTTTCTACTTTGTACTAGGAGTTGAGATTAATACTAGGGATAAGTTACTTAGTATAAGAATCACAGTTGCTGTCTTTTTGAGTTTCATGGGAGATACATAAAAAATGAGGTCACAAAAAGAAGTGTTTATAAGCTGTGTACTTCAAAAGAAATGTGCTTCTGGTTTTTGGTCTAGCATGTAATGAGCGTAGAAGTTGTCACTCCAGGGCGCCTGGGTGGCTCAGTCAGTTAAGCATCTGACTCTTGATTTTGGCTCTGGTTGTGATCTCAGGGTCATGAGATCGAGCCCCACATTTGAGCTCTGTGCTGGGTGTAGAGCTTGCTTAAGATTCTCTCCCTCTCCCTTTCCCTCTCCCCTCCGCCACCAAAAAAGATGTTGTCACTCCATCCTAACAATAAGTAAAAAGTGAATTGAGCTAAAAATACACAACTCTTCTTAGATACATCAGAGATGTGAGGTCACAGGGTAAGCTATAACCACACGAATTGGAAACAGACAGATACAGAAAATCACAACTCACAGGAGAAGAAACTCATGAGCACAAAGCTCTGCAGGAAAGAGTATCAGGTATATCATGTCTGTTTTTCATCAAAGAAATTACAAGACACACTAAAAGGCAGAAAATACAGTTTGGAGAGACATAGCAAGCATATGGCAGGAATGTTTGAAATATTTTACTGATAATATAAGACAACTATAAGTAGTATGATGGGGCTCTTATGGATAAAGTAGACAGCATGCAAGAACAGATGGGCAATGAAGCAGAGAGATGAAAATCCTGAGAAAGAACTAAAGGAAATGCTAAAAATTAAAAATACTGTAACAGAAATGAAGAATGCCTTTAATGGATTCATTACTAGACTGGACATGGCTGAGGAAAGAATCGTTGATCTAGAGGATATATCAATAGAAACTTCCAAATCTGAAAAACTAAGAGAAAAATGACTGGAAAAGAAACTAGGATATCCAAGAACTATGGGACAACTACATAAGATATAGTATAGCATAATGAGAATACCAGATGGAGAAAAAAGAGAGAGGAGAAGAGTAGAATTGTTGAAACAATAATGGCTGAGAATTTCCCCAACTTAACATCAGACACCCGAGAAAATCAAACAGAATAATGCAGAAAAGAAAAGAAAAAGGAAAAGGAAAAACTACACCTATGCCAATCATATTCAAATGGAAGAAAATCCAAGATAAAGAAAAAAATCTTGAAAGAAGCCAGAGGAAAAAACATCTTCCCAAGAGAGGAGCAAAGATAAGAAGTATATCTGACTTTTCCTCATAAATTATGCAAGCAAAAAAAAGAGTAGAGTGAAACATTGAAAGAAAAAACCCACCAGGCTAGAATTCTGTACCCTACAGAATTATCCTTCAAAAGTGAAGAAGAAATAAGGACCTTCTCTGAAAAACAAAAGTTGAGGGAATTTGTTACCAGTAGACCCGACTTAAAAGAAAGTGTTAAAAGGAGTTTTTTGAAGAGGAAGAAAATGATATACTTCAGAAATTTGGATCTATGTAAAGGAAGAACATTAGAGAAGAAATAGGGAAAGTAAAAGCTTTTGCACAACAAAGGAAATCATTAACAAAACAGAGAGGCAACCTACAGAATGTGAGAGGATATTTACAAATGATATGTCTGACAAGGGGTTCATATCCAAAATATATAAAGAACTTATACAACTTAACACACACACAAAAATAAATAATCTGATTTTAAAAATGGGCAGAGGGCCATTTTTCCAAAGAAGATGTATAGATGGCCAATAGACACATGAAAAGATGCATGACATCACTAATCATCAAGGAATTGTAAATCAAAATCAAAATGAGATATCACCTTATACACATCAGAATGGCTAAAATAAAAAAGACAAGAAATAACAGGTGTTGGCAAAGATGTGGAGAAAAAGGAACCTTGGTGCACTGTTAGTGGGAAAACTTACTTTGCTAATTCTTAATTCATCTAACAGATAATGGTTTATTTAAAAAAATAGTAACACCAATGTATTTGATTATGATAGTTTATGTATAAGTGAAATGAATAACAGTAATGATACATGGGACAAGAGGAAAGAATTAGGAATATTTTGCTATTATAAGAAAATATGCATGGTGTCATAAGAGAGTAAAACAGGTTGAGGTATTTTCCCCAATTAGGTCATCAGGGAAGGCCTCATATAAAGGATTGATCACTTGTCAAAAAGCAGTATTTGAAACCCAAAGAAAGATTATGAAGAAGTGGTGGCTATTGGTCCAGTAGTTAAAAGTGATATGGTAAATGTGGGTAAATATTACTCCAGTATCTTTGAAATGATACAGTATCATGGTATTATCCACACTGGAATAAACACTATGGTACATGTTTCCTGATGAACTTGTGCAAAGAATCTCTAGGATATCTTATTGAATAAATGCTAGTTGGCAGCTATGTGTTTCAGGATTTTGGAAAATATTATTCCCTTGTCTTTGGCTTCCACTAATTTGTTGGTAAGCTAGAAATTAATTTCTGACTGTAGATTTTCATTCTCTTGTAGAAAATCTCTCTGTTCTTTTGGCCATTTTGCATATTTTCTTTGTTTTTCTTGGTCTATAATTTGCTCTGTTCTTTCTAGGTATCTAGTTTGAGGATCATTAGTCTCCCTAAATCTAAGAATTGGTTTCGTTCATTAATTCTAGAAAATTCTCACCCATTATCTCTTAGAATACTACCTCGGCCCTGCCTACTGTCTGTATTATCTCCTTTCAAATCTGAGCAGAAGTATGTTTGTCCTCTTTATTTTCTCCCCCATCTTTTTTGCCTCCATTTTATATTTCTATTTCTTTGTCTTTGAGCTGCCTTCTAAGTAGTTTCTTCAAATCCACCTTCCAATTCCGTAACACTCCCTCCAATTTTGTCCCACGTGCTGTTTAGCCATGTACTTCTAGACATTCTGTTAGGCTTCCTTCCCAATTTACCTTTTCATTTTTATTCTAAACTTCTCTAATTGTCAAAGCTGTATTAAGGCATCTTATTGTATATTCTCTAATTGGTCACTCAAAGACCTTTGCAAATTCAATTCTGAAGTGTATTGATTCTCTGTCTCTCACGTGCTGGTTTATTTCCTTCTTTGTTCTTTAATTTTTAATTCTGAGATCATATTGCTTTAATTTTTCCTGTATAAGTTTTAAAGGCATATATTTAAAATGTTTTCTTACAAAGAAGATTGTGTTCACTACTAACTTAGGGTCACTTTAAATTAAATTTTAGATTTAACATTTTTAGGTCCACACAGGATCACTCCATTCCAAGAAAAGGGCAGTTCATAGCTTGGAATTCATATGAATGGTTGATTTTGTTTTGCTTTATTTGTTTTCTTCTGCAGTTGACTCGGGGAGGATTTAGAAGCTTATTTACCTGAAGATGTCCTACTCCTCTCCTCCCTAGCACACATTTGCTTCAATACTTTTTTAATTTTTAAAACTTCTGAGGTTATGTCAATTTTGGTTCCAGTAGATTTTCCTAATTCCCAATTATTTAAATTAATGTTTTACAAAATATTTTATCTGGGATTTTTAAATATTCCTAATTGTAAGTTTTTGCCCTTATATCTTATCTTATTATGTTTCTGGAGTTCATATTACAAACTCTACTCATTTCTAAGGACTAAAAATTTTATTCACTGAAAAACTCAGTAACCTTTCCCATTCACTGCAAAATTCACTAGCCCTTTCTAAATGAATTTCAGAGTTAATTGTAGTGTTAATATAAGATGATGCTAATAAAGGAACCCAAGGAGGAAGAAGATAACACATGAGGTAATGATATCTATACCCAGAACAGCTAAACGAAATGATAGGGAAGGTAAAATTCTGAAAAGAGCATAAGGCTTAACTTTATTTGAAAGATATTAATTTCTGACTGTAGATTTCCAATGGATTTTAGTGTTGTCTTCAAAAAACAATGTTATGCCAAGGAGACCAAATTGCCCCTTTGGTAATAATAGGTATATAGAAACATAGTTCAAATGCTGATTCTGGAAGAAGAAATGGTATGTAGACGTTTCCAGAATTGTAATAGGTGGCCCCAAGATCCAGAAAATAAAGAATATCAAAAGAATAAACACACACAAGGAAGAAGTAAGAAAAACACACAAGTAGAATTTCACAATTTTTCCTTTTACTTCATACATCATGCTTAGCTTATATTTATTCAAATATAATCAGAAAATGAAAAAAACTCTCATTAAAACCCAGCATCAGTAGTTCCAGTCCAAGATGGTGACACAGGAAGACTCTGAAGTCATCTCCTCCACAGAACATACTAAATTGTATTTATGGGGGATTTCCTCCTGAAGAAGAATTAAGGGCTGACTAAATAGCTTCCACATAACAAAATATCTCTAAGAACAGCAAGAGAGACAGAGACATGGTAATGAAGGGAACCCCCACCCCGATGGATGATGCTGTGAACTGTAGTGAGGAGGGATAGTATTGAAGGACTGGGAACAGATTCCTCCGTCCTTGGCTACAAAAAAAAAAAAAAAAAAAAAATTTAAAAAGTCATGGTTTAGGGCACCTGGGTGGTTAAGTTGGTTAAGTGACTGCCTTCAGCTCAGGTCATGATCCTGGAGTCCCAGGATCGAGTCCCACATCGGGCTCCCTGCTCAGCAGGGAGTCTGCTTCTCCCTCTGACCCTCCCCCCTCTTGTGCTCTCTCTCTCTCATTCTCGCTCTCAAATAAATAAATAAAATCTTTAAAAAAAAAAAAAGTCATGGTTTAAAGAGCAACTAGCTTACAAAACAGCCAGCCGTAGAACTCTGCCAAAACATAGAGGAGCTGCTAGAACTCTCTCTGGGTCAGAGGGACTGGAGAGTGACAGGATTTACGCTTCCCCTCCACCTTAACATCGTGGATGGGAGCAGAGCCCAGGGCCCCAGGGCTGGCCTGCCACTTCATTGAACACTGGGTTCCTTAGCCCATACCAGTCCTGAGTGCCCTGGGGCACACAAAAAAGGTTTAAAAAAACAGCTAGCATATAAAAAAACCAACCCTAGAAACCTGCCTGATGGCAAAGGAGCTACTGGAACTCTCTTTGGGTGGGGGGGGCTGACAGAGATGGCCTATGCTCACTCTTCACCTTAAAAGCACAGAGCAGTGCTCAGTCTGGGTGCCCTAATTGGCCCTAGTGAGTCCTGGGCCCCTAGCCCACACCAGCCCCAGCCATCCTACCAAGGTGGTCACAAGGAAGTGCACAGGAGGACCCTTCTTGTTGGTGCTCACTACAGTTCTAAACTTCACGTCAAGGTGACCGAGGTACAAAGCACCCTGAGCACTCCAGGCTCATACCACTTCAGCTTCAGACATCTTGCTAGGACACCCCCGGTGGAGAGTGCTCGAAATTTCCTGGTTGACTGACTGCTTCAGATCCAGCTGCCCTGACAGAGTGGCCCTGTGTGGAGTGGCCCAGGAGCACCTGGCCCATGCCTGCATCATTTCCAGCTACCTGACAAGGGTATCTCCTGCACAGAGCACCTTGGGACAACATGGCTTGTTTCCATTGTATCGAATCCCCAGCTTGCCCCTACTTCAGCTTCAGCTGTTCTGCCAGAGTGCCCTCAGTGCTTAGAACTCTGGGCCCCCTGGCCTGCACCCACTTCAGTTTTAGCTATCCTGCCAGGGTGCCCACTGCAGAGAAAGCCCTGGGATCTGCTGGCCCTCACCCCACTCAGCTCCAGCCACCCAGCCAGAGCACTGTCTTAATGGAGAGAGCCCCAGAAGACCCTGGATAACACCCACTTTACCTTCAGCTATTCTGCCTAAGTGCAGAGACACTCTGGCTTGCACCCACTTCATCTTTAGCTGTCCTGCCAAGGCAGCTCTATGTGGAGAGCCCCAGAACTCTCAGTCTACACCAGTTGCAGCTCCAGCCAGCCAGCAAAAGTCACCAAAGACCCACAGTCTACACAGGCGGCAATCATACAAGAGACCATTCCTTCAAGTTCAGGAATGTTCTGTCTAATTCATAGAAGCAAACACAGAAAGTCAAACAAGATAGAGAGACAGAGGAATGTGCTCCAGAAGAAAGAACAAGACCAAAACCTCAGAAATAAATCTACACGACTGATAGATCTCTAATTGTTTTCTGATTTCACTTAAGAGTAATATGGGAAAAGATATGGGGGGTGTGAGATAGAGATTCAGGTAAAATGTGATGGTTTGCATATAGATATTTATTCCCATTTCTTCATAAAGCACAATTGGTAAAGTAGAAAAATCAGTGTCATATAAAAAAGACAGAAACTGGAGGAGAATAGCCACTTAAAAGGTTAAGTCAGAAAAGCATTATGCAGAGGGCAAGCTCCAGCACTGGAATCAGGACTTGAGCGACGTTCAGAGTAGCAAATGTGAGATCCGCATCCTTCTCCCTTCACCTGTTCTCATAAAAGTGGCAGTCAGGCTTATGAACTGCTCAGCCCCAAAGAAGGGCCCATAGATACACTGAAATGAGGATATCCTTTGGGTTGGTCTTGGTATGAAGTCCTGTGCCTGGGCTCCGTCAAGGACAAAATTTCCAGTCGGCCTTTTTAGAAACTTACTCTTCCATATATTGGAATCAGGAGTGCCAGGATGCAGACCCAAACAAGGAAACTGACAGACAACAACACACATCAGGAGACAATAGAGACATGTCTTCAAATTATGAGAAAAAAATATTTTCAACCTGGCATTTATGGACATACTGTGAGGAAGCATAAAGACATTTTTAGCAATGCAAGATCTCAAAGCATTTATCTCCTGTGTCCTCATTCTCAATAATTCTTTAAAATTCTAATTGAGAGTTATGAATCTGAGTGATTAAAAATGGGAGAAGCATTGGGAACTCATTGTGTGATGAAGTCTGACTATCAGCAGCTATCCATTAGGAACAGGAGCCAAACCAACTATTTGACTGGAGCTGAAGGCTAGAGAGCAAGAAAGTGCTGCCTCCACAGGGAAACATAAAAAAAGGAATTCATCAGGTATTGATTTGCACATGCTGAGGAAATAATTTTGGTTCTACCGGAAATCTGGGGGATGATCTGATGAAGCCAGCAAAAATAAATTTAAATGTTGGGGCAAAAATAAACTTAAATGTTGTAAGTTTAATGAATGAAAAAAAAACATATTTAGGTAGGAATGTTTAGACCATATCCCATTTAGCAGTTATGTTATGGCTAATGGGAGAACAAGCATTTAGATTCAGCAGACTAGCTCTTGAATTCTGACCCACCCACTTATGAACAAGGTGATTTAAATCAATTCCTTGAACCACTGAGTCTCAGTTTTATTGCCTGTAAAAGGTGATGTTAATGTCTGTCTTGAAAAGAATGCAGTGATGATTAACTTAGCAAAGGTATATTCAGTATTTAGAACAAGACATGAAAAATAGAAAATATATTTGATAAAACAAGATAGGAAAATCGATCAATAACTGATAGAAAGATTATTTCCCCAAAAAAGCAACCTCATTTAAAAACCACAGATTTCCCCAAGAATGGTTCAATTGCCTCTGTTAGCCTTTAGAGAAGATAATTATATAAGTAAATTACTAACAAACAGAGTAGAATGCATTTAAATTAGGAATAACAATTCTAAATGAAGCAGAAAAAAATCAAATTGAGATTTTTAGAAACAGGTATTTGGCCAAAAAAAATTACATATTATTAAAATATGTGAAGTATACCTGCAAAATTTGGATGGAATAATAATACATGCTAAATTAAACTACTATTTAACGACAACTGCTCGCAGCCACATGTTGAGTGGTACCATGCCCTAAATTGGGTTCCAGGAAAAGAGGTTCATTTTCAGTGGTGCCACGTTTTCTTTATCATTCATCCCTCCATGGACACTTAGGTTATTTCCATGGCTTGGCCACTGTCAATAATGCTGCAGTGAACATCACAGTGCATGTATTTCTTATAGGGAGCTATTTCATTTCCTTTGGGTATATATCAGAAGTGGGATTGCTGGATCGTATGAAAGTCCTACTTTTAATTTCTTGAGAAACCACCATATTGTTTTCCATAGTGGCTATCCAAAGTTACATTTCCACTAATATTGTACCAGGGCTCCTTTTACTATTCATCACCAACACTTGTTATCTGTTGCCTTTTTAGAGCAAACATCCTAAAGAGGTATAAAGTGATGTCTCGTTGTGGTTTTGATTTGGATTTTCTGATGATGAGTGATTTTGAGCACGTTTTCAGGTATCTGTCAGCCATTTGTATGTCTTCTTTGGAAAAGAGCCTATTCAGGTTCTTTGCCCATTTCTTAATTGGGTTATTTGGTTTATTGGTATTGAGTTGTATGAGTCCCTTATATATATTGGATACTGACCCTTTATTGGATATACAGTTTGCAAATATTTTCTCCCATTCTGTATGTTGCTTTTTCATTTTGTTGTACAGATTTTTAGTTTGATGCAGTTTCACTTGTTATTTTTGGTTTTGTTTCCTGTACTTTTGGTGTCAGATAAAAAAAAAAAGTCATTGCCAAACCAAATAATAACACCCACCCACCCACCCACACACATACACTAAAAACTAGAAATCATTTGAAAGAGATATTTATTTATTTATTTATTTATTTTTTAAAGATTTTATTTATTTATTTATTTGAGAGAGAGAGAATGAGAGACAGAGAGCATGAGAGGGAGGAGGGTCAGAGGGAGAAGCAGACTCCCTGCCGAGCAGGGAGCCCGATGCGGGACTCGATCCCGGGACTCCAGGATCATGACCTGAGCCGAAGGCAGTCGCTCAACCAACTGAGCCACCCAGGCGCCCCTGAAAGAGATATTTAGAGAGTAATTCAACAAGGTCATTACTATATTATCAGAACTACTTATTCATTCATATTCTGAAAATCAAATGCAGTTTTTATTATTTTTTAATGTAAAGACAAAGAAATTTTTACTATAAAATTTGGTTTTCAAAGTAGTTTAAATTCATATTCAGTAGATTAACTTTGTTCTATCCCCAAAGATAAATACTTCCTTTCTGTGTTCTCGACGTGGTTTTCCAAGTATTTAAGGTCTTAGCTTTCAGAAGGCTATTACCTTTCTTGGTATGATAGACAATTTCCAAATATTTTGGTCATTTTCATAGATTTAAGTAGGCCCAATTGAAATACACATTCTTATATATCTTCTGAGATAATAACAGAATCTTGCTATAGTCTGTCTCTCTCTGACACTACAGAGAATCCCAGTGGATATCAGCCCTGGAAACGAAATCTTTTAACTGAGCCAAAATAGACCGTTTCCTTGAAAGTCATTTTAAGAAACAGTGTTCTCTGAAGCAGAACATTCTGGAATATTATGTCCCTCAAAGCATTTGGGTCCTTTAGCTTAAATGTGTATCTCATCATAAACCATTACCTACCTTGAAATTCCAGAGTGCAAAAATCTGTTGCTTATAAATAGCATATTTATATGTTAAATATCTGCAGCTCATGGACCTTCATTCCTTTTTTATTCTTATTGCCCTGAAGACAATTTCTAAAATGATTTTAGAGATACCGAGTAGTAAATGAGGTAGTCCTAAGAAAGAGCATACAGTGGAAGCAGTTTAGTTAGAAATGTCCCAAGCAATCATTTGGTTTTATATGTGTGCTCCAAGGTAGGTTAAGATGGAACAAAGGAATGAGAGCTTGCTCTCTCACCTGTAATTAAAATGCTAAGATCTCAGAGCTTTATGGAATAGAATCATATGGCAATTAAATTACTGAGAAAAATATAGTATGCTCTTTGTGACCAGACAACATCTATTGCCACTATAATGCAGATTTTGATCTAACATTTTATTTCTATGTAAAATTTTATAAAATAAAAAAAATATATTGCCAATTTACATAGTAGTTTCATAATTTATACATTTTAGTATATACTGATTTGTCAACGGCCAGTACTTAACTTTGTATCTTGCTTTCCAACTTATTAAATAGTTCAAAATAAAAACAAGAGTTAACGAACACTGTTCTTAACATAAAGGTTTGAAATAATGTAACCTTCTCTCGATGAAAATAAATAAGGGAAATCTCATGTCTATTATCTATGGCCTGAGACATTTACTATGGTTTTATCTTGAAATAATTTAATGGGTTACTGTGTCTACTTCAATAGCTGCCTTGAGGCTTCGTTTGTTTGTTTGTTTGTTCAAATAGCTATCATCCATCAAAAAGGACAGACAGAGTCAGGCTCATTACAGCCTTAGCTGATTTTCTAAAGTAACATTTAAGTCTGTTTAACATTACAAACAAACTTTCAAAATTCTTAGCTATTAGCACTAATTTTTCTTAGGAAGATTAAGAGAAAATTGAAGACTTTTTAACAGAGGAATGGCAACCTTTTGTGGAAGAATTTTTTTTATTTGTTCCTCATTAGTAAACTCTACTGTTTATAATATTTTAATTAAGATTGTTTTGAAATTTAGTTAGATTTGTGTGTGTGTGCTTCTGAATATAAATATAAATGTGCATATACATCTACATATACAACTACAGGATAGAAATATTTTTACATGTGAAATATAACTATGCACATAAGTGTAAATATATATAATATAAAAGTATTTTTTACATATAAAATACCTTAAATGGATTTTGGGCTAAAGATATATGCCTTTTGTTCAAAGATTTCACTGAAATCTTTCATGTAAAGTTTTTCTAAAACCCTGAATTAAATGCAACTTCATTCTTTCTAAGGATTAGGCTTTCTGTTCCACCATCTTGCTGATACCGCCACTCTATAAATTTGAAGAGGCTTTGCATTTTTATTGTATTTCCATCTTTGATTATTTCTTTATAAAAAACACTTGGAAAGAGAAACTGAAGGCAAGACTTTATTTTCAAAATGTTTTTGAATTTACTCGGGTTGATCGTATTCATTTGTTTTTATGAAGAAACATACCAAGTTTCTTGTTTGTTTGCCGTTCTTAGTCACAAAATTTGTAGTATAGGACGTAGTGTATTATATCATTTTGGTCTCCACATATTCTTTTGTGTAGCATCCCATACATTGAGAGAAAGTTTCCCAGACTGAGGTCTGTGAACAAAGTTCAGTCAGTGACCTGGAGTGCGCATGACTTCAAATATGCATGATGAAGCCTGGGCCTATCAAAACTGCTTTATAGCCACTTAACTTCAAAAGGAATCAATTTATATGCAAAGTCACCTTTCCATAGTTGAGGGACAGAAAGTTAAGAGATTCTTATTCTCTTTATTTTTTACTGATGTCACAAAGGTCAGTTCTAAATCTCCCATCCAAAAACATAATATTTTTAGTTTTATTTGCCTTGCCTGATCAGTTGTCCAAATGGTAATGTTGGAATCCTATGTCTTTTCTTCTTGGTAATTTTCTTAATTATGATTGATTTTATATTTTGAATTTTTGTACAGCTCCCAGAAAATGTTTTAGCAATTGGGTATTTTTTAAAATATACCCCAAATCCATAAATAAATTATCTCCCTCTTCTGTAACAGTGTTCAGTGCATGAGACAAATGTCAAATGTTTGTTTTTATTCTTTTACTCTTTGCTGGTTGGAAGGGTAATTGCAAACAAAACAAAACAAAATCTAACTTCCTTCTAGATATTCCATGTAATTTCCTTTTTCTTTGGTCCTGCAGAATGATCATTTTAATATACTTTTTTCCTCACTTACAGACGATAATACATATTTATTTTAGAAAATCCAGACAATGAAGAAGAATGTAATAATCCTACAATATTATCCAAAGTCCCATCACTCAGACAACCTCTGAGAACATTTTGATATAGGGATTTTCAGTTTATCTTTCCATTAAACTACACACAGTTCTCATAAAATTGAAACCGTAGTGCATTATTTTATATCTATATTCTGCTTTGTTCATTCAACATCATAACATGAGAACTTATCCTTCTCTTTAAATGTGTTATGATAACATATTTTATACTATTACCACAGAATTTAATTAACAATCTTTTATTATTGGATTCTGATGTTATTTTATAATTTTAACTTCTTTATAGCAAATTACAGCTCATAAATCATCATGTGCATATTCTATTATAACCTTAACTATATTCTCAGACATTAAATTATTGAGTCAAAGTACATGAACACTTTTAAGGATACCAATGTAACATGTCCCACACACACATATACATGTAATAACATAATTTTATCAAGAAATTAGTCATTTCATCACCCTCCACTGAACACTAAAAATGACAAGGCACAGTGAGTTTAGAAATGAGACCTAAATGAGTTCAAAATGTGTAACAGATTGATCTACAAACTAGCTAAATGTGGGGTGTTAATTTGCTTCTAAACTTCTTAGCAAGCAAGGACAAAAGGGAGACGTTATTGGTGATGTTACTTGATGGATATTGAACAGTACTTCTTTAGACAGCAATCCTCCTAATGGAGGAGGATTAATAATTTATATTACTTATAATATATAAAATAAAATTCATAATTTTTATGATCATTTACTATTTATATAAGCATATCTTTATGTTTTTTTTAAATTTTATTTATTTATTTGACAGAGAGAGAACACAAGTAGGGAGAGTGGCAGGGAGAGGGAGAGGGAGAAGCAGGCTCTCTGCTGAGCAGGGAGCTGGATGTGGGACTCAATCCCAGGACCCCAGGATCATGACCTGAGCCAAAGGCAGCCACTTAACCAACTGAGCCACCCAGGTGCCCCATTGGGTATTTTTTTTAATGTGCACATAGGGTGCTGACAACAAGTCCAAATTCACTTCTATAAAAGTAATTATACAGAGGGTCAATGTGATTTGTTCAAACTATTCACTTGCTTCTGGTCTCCAAATGAAAATATGTGAAAAAGTAAATTTTAGAATACAGTGTAAATCCAGATGTATTGTATTTTTTTCAAAAACTTTGCTTTGAAAAGTGTATCTCAACTGGGCTTTCGTTACATAATGAGTGACAGAGTGTTGGAGATTATATGCTATGTATCCAGTGGAATCACAGAACAAACTTGCTTATAGGGTTTCTCTGTGTGTGTGTGTGTGTGTGTGTGTGTGTGTGAAGTTTAGGGAGAGGGATGATACTAAGAAAACATGTACAACTCAAAAACACCTGAATTATATTCTTTTAATACCCAGAAAGTAATTACATGTACCTAAGACAAAGACTAGAAAACGAACATCTGTTTTTAAAGCAGCTGGGTTTTGGTCATAGACTCCAGGATGGAAACAATGACTTAGGGTGCACATTTTCCTAAGATAGAGGTGTTGTAGGAGTTCAGAAGCCAGAGAATTAGCTGGTCATTTGTTATCTTCTCTCTTAAAATACTGTTATTTCTTGTGAATAAAAGAGTAAATGTTACAATTCTTAGACTCACCTGCCCTGGGCCTTCTCTATCAGCTGCATCTATAATTTGTGTATAGCTTTTATCTTTTAACGGTGCAGTCGGCCTTCAGTTCCTTCAAAAGATTATTGGGTAATTTAGAAACCAATAAGAAAGAAAAGAAAATAATACCAGAATATCAGCAGTATTTTACATGATCAGAAGTTCTTACCTGACTATTCGCATGGTAGATTCCAGATGAACAGAGATGTAGTTAAGATTACTTTCTATGAAATCAAAGGTCAATAAAAAGCCAGTAACTTTGGTATTATTCCTGATATATGCAATGTTCCAAAATAATAGATTTGTCTGAAGCTGTTCATCCCCCATATGTCACAGATGATGTGACACCATGCATACTCATTATTTTAAAAAAAAAAAAAGCATCAATTAATTTTTTTGGCATAAAAGAGGATAAGAAAACATAAGATTCTTTTAACTAAAAAAGGAGGAAAAGATGTTTATATATCTTTTAAAATTGTATACATAAATTTACAAATGTGAATATCACGCATGATGATTAATTAAGGGGAAAAATTTCCTTAGAGAGTAAAGGTTACCTTCCAGGGGAAATTCAAGGGCGAGTATTTTATGATTTCTTACATGCAGAAAAAAAAAAAAGATGATAGTCTTGTGTATAAGGGTTCATTTTCTAAGACAGGTAAATTATTTCCTTCAACATGCTTTCATTATTTAAAATTCTATTTCATCCACCAGAGTCAACCACTCTTTCCTCTTTTGTATCTGTCTTGAGTTTCTCTCACAAGCAGCTGCTAATTAGGAGAAGCTGTGGTCTCAGGGCTCTGTACAAAATCCCATTTCTTAGCGTTGGGTGAAACAGTGGAACATGAAGGGAACAAAAGACTTTTAAATTGAAAAAAGAATTAAAAATGGATTATAGGGATAATGGATAAATGGATAATAATTATATATATTATATATATATAATAAATAGGGATAAATGGATAATGATTATATATATTATATAGGATATATAATATTTTGCTTCCACATAAGTTTTTCAAATATTTTATAATTAGTTTACCTTTCAATTTTTTTTTTTTTTCATCAGTGAAAGTAAAGTGAAAGAGACATGGTATACAGACTATTGACATAAACACAAGCAACAATCTGGAACCAAAATTTCAGCTAACCTCAACAAACTGTATACCATGAAATGAGAGAAGGAAATAATTCTACATTATTTTTAGTTCGATTTTTTATTTTTTACAAGATTTTATTTCTTTATTTGAGAGAGAGAGTGAGTGAGAGAGGGAACATGAACTGGAGGAGAGGGAGAAGGAGAAGAGGGTCCCCTGCTGAGCAGGGAGCCTGATGCTGGGCTGGATCCCAGGACCCTGGGATCATGACCTGAGCTGAAGTCAGACGCTTAACCAACTGAGCCACCCAGGGGCCCCATTTTCTACATTTTTCTCTTTTGCAGCCACTGAATAATTCTTCATAGTGTTAGAAAATACAGATTGATAATTATTTGTAAAATAAGAAGGGTGCTTATTAGGAAAATAAAATAGCATACAAAATGCAAAAATTAGCTTAAAAATAAATTGTAGTCTAGCAAAAACTGAGATATGGAGAAAGAAAAAGTACAAATATATATAAGATTTAAAGTAAGAGCAAAATTAAGGTGCATATATTTTGTTTAAGGAGATAATTTCTGGGGTGCTTGGGTGGCTCAGTCAGTTAAGTGTCAACTCTTGATTTCAGCTCAGGTCATGATCTCAGGGTCATGAGGTAGAGCCCTGTGTCAGTCTCCCTGCTCGGCATGGAGCTTGCTTAAGATTTTCTCCCTCTGCCCCTCTCCGCCCCTGTGTGTGTGTGTGTGTGTGTGTGTGTGTGTGTAAGTGCATGCACGCTCTCTCTCTCTCAAATAAATAAATATATCTTTTTAAAAAGAAGATAATTTCTTTGAAAAAGTAATTTAAATAAGGCCAGAGCCACATGTCTTATGTGACAGTTATATTTAAGGAATGGAAGATTAATGTGAAGGGGTAAGAGGATATATTTGGTATATAAGGACCCAGGAAACATAGCCCCCATAGTCTTGTTCACCCATAAAACAAAGCCAAAGAAAAACAAAATAAAATGAGACAAAGCACAACAAAACAAAATAAAAGATTGTATTTTAGCTCCATAGTTTTGAGAGAAGTTCTCTCTGGTTTGTCGGAATATACTAATGTGTGTTTCTTTCCTACTTAGGATACTTTATACTCTGAAAGCTTTAAGTTTACCTGCATAGGTAGATACTTATATTCTAAAAATGAAGGAACTAAAGAAGAAAGGGAGAGAGAGAAAAGGAGGGAAGGTAGATTTGAATGTCCCAATAATAACTAACATGTGTGGGAGAAGTCTTTCTAAGAGTCTAGTTTTCAAAATTGAACATTAATTTGATGGTGGATCAAGGGAACAAGAGAAACAAGTCAAAAGCATTCAGTTTGACATAATGTCCAGTCACCTAATTTGTGGCTGGGTTTGCTTAAATTCCTGCATTTCAAGTAAAGATGAGTTTAAGGTAAAGAGGAGTTTAAGAGGAGCCCAAACATGGGGAACACATAGTAAATCAGACATGGCAATGCAAATAATTCATATAAATGGCATTATTCAGTTCTGTTAAAATTCAATCTAGTTAAAGTTTATGAAATGCATAAAACTTGTTTCATGCCTTAGCTTCGGCATTTCAGAATTCTGTGTTGTTCCTTTTTCATCCCACATTCTCAATAAAACCCTTCAACATCTGAATCTAATTCTGTTTTACTTTTTTTATATTAAACAAATTAGATAATCCATTAAACAAATGGGAAGAAATAGCATTGATGATATGTTGCACTTGCATTATGAAGTTAATTGGATTAACTAAATTAGCTCTTTTATATTCAGGCCTGCATATGTTTTTAATGTTTAAAGCAAGAAATGATTGGGAGAACTCACATTTCTGGGATTTTTGCTCTTCATTAAAAAGCAGAGGTCAGTAATGCATTTATTCCCTAAGCCTCAAATGAGACCATATACCATTAACAAGGTCAAAGTTGAAAGAAAGAAAGAAAGAAAAAGAAGAAAGAAAGAAAGAAAGAAAGAAAGAAAGAAAGAAAGAAAGAAAGAAAGAAAGAAAGAAAAAGAAAGAAAGAAAGAAAGAGAAAGAAAGAAAGAAAGAAAGAAAGAAAGAAAGAAAGAAAGAGAAAGAAAGAAAGGAAGGAAGGAAGAAAGAAAGAAAGTGAAGCTAGAGAACAGAATAGAAAAAGAAAGGAATCATGGACATTTCAATAACTCATAGTCCTACAAACCAATCTAATCTCATTTAGATTAGAGCAACAACAATGCAACAAAAGTATCATGGACCTCTTGGTGCAGCCTCAAGATACCATGATGCTCTCAGCTAAGATCTCATTGGGATCATGGAAAAATCCAAGGTTCAGATTTCTCTGTACGAGGAAAAGATTTTGCTTGAGAATAAGATCCTACTCAGGAAATATGGAATACCTTGCCTTGAGGAGCAGAACAACCTTAATTCAAGCTCCCTGAACCTTAACAATTGTGGTTGTTCCAATGACACAGCCAAAGTTTCCCAGCCAGATTAATGCTAGAAATTTCAACTTCAGGGTGAAAGGTGGTACATCCTGTTAGCCACTAGGAATGCTCAATTATCATTTTAGTGTCATAGAGCTCAATGCATTATGAAGTGGTACTTTCTTCAATACGTAGATTATCCATAATTTTAAGTGAGTTCTTTTTTTTTTTTAATTTTTTATCATTATTTTTTTATTTTTTTTTATTCTTATGTTAATGCCCATACATTACATCATTAGTTTTAGATGAAGTGTTCCATGATTCATTGTTTGTGCATAACACCCAGTGCTCCATGCAGAATGTGCCCTCCTCAATACCCACCCCCAGGCTAACCCATCCTCCCACCCCCCTCCCCTCTAGAACCCTGTTTGTTTTTCAGAGTCCATCGTCTCTCATGGTTCGTCTACCCCTCCGATTTCCCCCGCT
>NC_138380.1:87492526-87508349 GCF_054177405.1 Leptonychotes weddellii
TGAGTATATAGTTCTTGATTTAAAGAAATGTTAGTCATCACTAAGTTCTGCCAATTCCTGTAACAGGAAAAGGGTGAAGATCTTATGGTGTGCAATACTTTCATTTTATTACTATTATGGCAAGATTCAATAAAGTTTGGTGACAAAGAGTTATTTTGACTTTTACAGAGAAAGGTAGCATAATTATATTACAAATTATATATGATACAAATTATACCACCTTAGATTTGGCTAAAAATTCAGAAATTAACATATCAGTCACAGTTGTAAATAATCAACAAGAGTTTAGGAATTCGGAATTCATCAAGTACACTTCTCTATTATAGATAACTGTTGGCTTTTGCTTAATAATTTTCACTTAGTATATGTGTATATCATATTTCCCAGTTGCATTTACATAGATGATTACTTTTATTTAATAACACATAAGATATGTGTATCTTGAAAGAAACATCTTATCTCAATTACATCATTTTTACCAAAATATTGAAATTTATAACAAATTGGGGTTTTTCGTTAACTTTCCAATGTCATATATATATATAACAGGTTATTTATATACATATTAACCTGGGTTATGTCTGCACAAAAATATAGTGCTGTGTAGGTAATAAGAAGAGAATACTAATTACTCCCATCTTTGTACCCTCAAACTAATCACATGCACTGAGCACAAGGATCAGGAAACTCTTCTTTGAAACTAGGAAACGCCTATAAACAAAATTTCATTTATAAGAAAGCCAGCCAAATGTTTTGTAAATAAGCTAAATTAAGGAATATGCTAAGAGAGGATGCAACCCTCTTCGGTCATGAGAGGAATAGACAGAGCATGTTTCCACATACGTGTGGGATAGATATCCTGTGAGGCAAAATCAGTGACCTCCTCACCTTAGATTAAATAGCATGGATAAGTTACAGTAGCCTCCCTAAACCTCACACCACAGATTTGTAGAAGACAGGAAAGCAAAAGTGTAGCTACACAGTATTTGTGAACAGCTGATTGAGAAAAGCGTAGCATCAGAAAAGAGTGTCAGCAGAAGTGACATGTGTCCAAACCAAAACCTAGATAGGTTTGTCATGCAAGATGTTGAGAAAATTCTAAAAAGCACAAGGAGGAAAATTATTCTAAAAAAATGGAAGAAATTAATAAATTTTGTTATTTTCTTCCATTTTTTTGGAATTTTCTCAACATTTTGCATGACAAACCTATCTAGGTTTTGGTTTGGACACATGTCACTTCTGCTGACACTCATATACATATATATATGTATATATATATATATATATTTGGGGATAATCAATAACTTTTCAATATTGATTAAATTCACCAATAAACCTATGTGGGGTCACTCTACCAATATTCTTTCAGTTAGGGAGGGAATTTCAGTAGTATTTATATGTCTTATACAGTTTTTAAGCTTTAGCTTTAGTTTTTCTAGTTATTTTATAATTTAGTTATTGGGAATGATATACTTTCCATTATGTTATTATTTATGTGTACACACGTTTCCTGTGTGTGAAAGAAAGGGCATAGAGACACTCTGATAAGGATCTGTGGGAAGACTCCTGTTCTCCTTAGTGAAAGTGTCAACATACTAGCTTGGCCAGTCATCACTGAACACTGGCAAAGCATCAATCTCTGCATTTCATGGAGTGTGGAAATGGGTTTCCTGTGGACCATGACCATGAGGCAGATCGTGAGGCAACTCTGACTCCCTGGTGCAGACTTGGGGAAGAAATGCTGCTAGACCAGGCTGTGGACACACCAGAGCAGTGCAGAGAAGCTGCCTCCCCTTGAAAGGGGTACACGTCTCCAGCACCTTCCCCCCTACCTCTCTGCTAGCTTATTCCAAACTTACCTTGTTGGAGGACTTGCCTGCAGGCACTAACCAAGCGTGTATGTCCTCAGCGATATATCTCTGTATTGTCTAACCTTTACATTCTGAAGCCAAGGATTTTACACTTAACTTTGAGGTACGACTAAAAAGAAAACAGCGCGGAAGCTACATTTGGTTTCGGTCCCAAATACAGAGTGTGAAGTTAAACTCATGTTATAAAATTTATTTTTAAATTAATTTTAATTACATAATTAATACATAAACAACTAAGCAAACACGTGTAAATAAACACAAGACTCACTGTAGAGGATGGATAGTTCTCTTTGGACTTCCAACTCAATTCCAGTCCCCTGTTTTCTGGAGCTGATCACACATATTAATTTCATGTGCTGTTTTCAGACATATTTCTACACATATATGTGTTTGTATGAACTATGGTATTGTTTTGAGGGTCTTTTTAAGGCACATATTATATATTGTATTATATTATTCCATTTGTCTTACAATGTAGCTTGGTGAGGTATCCAAGAGACTTTATATGGATCTAGCTATCTTTATATTCAACTGCGGAAAAGTATTCCAAAGTATTAATATACCACAGTTTCTGAAACTATTCTCTTGTTAAGGTGTATGTTGGTTATTTCTAAATTTTTTTGCTATTAGAACTCTTCAATGGTTGTTATTGTTGGTGCCTTTTTGTGTAGCTGTAAGACTCTTTGTAAGATGGATATCTAGAAAGTAAGTTGTGGGGGCAAATATATTCACCCTTCCAAATTATTCATCAGAAAGGCTGTACCAATTTATTCTTTCATAAATCAAAACTTGATATCATCAAACTTCAAGTTGTCCTATTTTCACAATGAAAAATAATATTTCAGGGATGCCTGGGTGACTCAGTCGGTTAAGTGTCTGCCTTCGGCTCGGGTCATGATCCCAGAGTCCTGGGATCGAGTTCTGCATTAGGCTCCCTGCTCCGTGGGGAGCCTGCTTCTCCCTCTGCCTCTGCCTCTCTCTCTCGCTGTCTCTCATGAATAAATAAATAAAATCTTTTAAAAAAAAGAAAAATAATATTTCAGTGTTATTTTAATTTCTAGTGAGTTTGAGATCATTTCATATATAAATTAGTCATCGTGCTTTCTATTCTATATAAATCTTTCCTTATTTTATAGCTCAATTTTTTGTATTAATTTATAGAAACTCTTTATATAATTTGAATGTTTATCATTTGCCTATTATATATTTTAAGTATATGTCCCCAAATCTTTTGTTTTGAATTTGTGGAGGCTTTTGTTGCACAAATGGCTTAATTTAGTTAAATTTTGAATTATTTTCTCATTTTTTAATATTTTATTTATTTATTTATTGAGAGAGAGAGGGAAAGCGTGCATGATTTGGGGGAAGGACAGGGGGAGAGGGAGAGAGAGAATCTCAAGCAGACTCCACGCTGAGCGCAGAGCCCGACGTGGGGCTCAATCTCACAACCCTGAGATCACGACCTGAGCCGAAATCAAGATCAAGAGTAGGTCTCTGTCTCTTTTTTTTTTTTTAAAGATTTTATTTATTTATTTGACAGAGACACAGCGAGAGAGGGAACACAGGCAGGGGGGATGGGAGAGGGAGAAGCAGGCTTCTCACAGTGCGGGGAGCCCAATGTGGGGCTCAATCCCAGAACCCCGGGATCATGACCTGAGCCGAAGGCAGATGCTTAACGACTGAGCCACCCAGGTGCCCCAATTTTGAATTGTTTTCTGTTATGGTTTAGTTTTTCTATTTAAGAATGACTTTCACTAGGGATGCCTGGGTGGCTCAGTCAGTTAAGCATCTGACTCTTGATTTCAGCTCAGGTCATGATCCCAGAGTCTTGAGATCAGGCCCTGAGTTGGGTTCCATGCTGAGTGTGGAGCCTGCTTGGGATTCTCTCTCTCTTTGCTCCCCCCACCTCTGCTCACGCTCTCTCTCTCATTCTCTCATGCTTGTAGTTATGTGCCTAATCTGATTAAATGTGTGTTATTGAATGTAAGGCAACATGGTTCTGTTTCTTCTTTGAAAGCATTGAGTCAAATTTTATAATTCTATTTCCAATTACAGTGGACCATTTTTTGCTTGCTTGTTTCAAGTTTATGTTTAAATTCTAGTTAACATGTAGTTTAATATGGCTTTCAGGACTAGAATTTAATGAGTCATCACTTACATATAACCCCCAGTGCTTATCACAAGTGTCCTCCTTAATACCCACCACCCATTTAACCCATCCCCCACCCACTTCCCCTCCAGCAACCCTCAGTTTGTTCTCTGTAGTTAATAGTCTCTTATGGTTTCCCCCCTCTCTCTTTTTTTCTTCCTTCCCCTATATCCATCTGTTTTGTTTCTTAAATTCTACATATGAGTGAAATCATATGGTATTTGTCTTTCTCTGACTGATTTGTTTAACTTAGCATAATTCACTCTAACTCCATCCATGTGTTTGCAAATGGCAAGATTTCATTATTTTTTTATGGCTGAGTAATATTCCATAATTACTGTTGACCCTTGAACAACATGGGGATTAGGGGTGCGACCCTTTATGTAGTTAAAATCTATGTATAACTTTTGATTTCCTCAAAATTAAGTACTAATAGCCTATTGTTGGCCAGAAGTCTCACCAATAACTTAAACAGTTGAATAACACATTTGTTGCATATGTATTATACACTCCTTCTTATAATAAAGTAACCTAGAGAAAATTACTATTTAGAAAACTGAAAGGAAGAGAAAATACATTTACAGTACTATACTGTATTTATTGAAAAAAATCTGTGTATAAGTTGACCTGTACGGTTCAAACCCATGTTGTTTGAGGGTCAACTATAATATCATTTGGAAATTTTCTACTTTGCTATTACAATACTTTTTATCAATCTGCCCACCACACAACAAAAGAAGATGCAAATGGATGAGAAGAGGAAATCATAATGAAAAATAGCACATATGTCTATTTTGTTCACATTAAGACATGTAAAACACAATATTTCAAATTGTTAGTGTTTAAAATTAATTTTAGGACTATATAATAGACTATATAAATATGGAATAAAATAAATTTCAACTTTTCACCTCATTCTATGTTGCAAGAGTGCAGTTTATTAGAAAAAAATTAACCTTTAACAATAAATGTTCATATATTTTAAAATATTTCTGAGCTACTCAATATAATTGCATATACATAGAATGATTTGTGAAATAAGAATAAGTGTTAATGAGTATGCGGGAAAATGGGAAGTCTCATACACTGTTGGTGTACAGTTTAAATTTGTACAGCCGCTATTGAAAACAGTATTGAGGTTCCTCAAAAAATTAAAAATAGTACTAACATACAATCCATCAATTCCACTTCAGGGTATATAGCTGAAGGAAAAGAAATCACTATCTCAAAGAGATATCTGTATCCCCATGTTCATTTCAGTATTATTTGCAACAGCCAAGACGTGAATAAAACTCATGCCCACTGATGAATGGATAAAGAAAATGTACTCTATATATACAATGGGATATTATACAGCCATAAATAAACATAAACAAGAAAAAAAGAGCTGTTATTTGCAACAACATGGATGGACCTTGAGGGCATTAGGCTAAATGGAAAAAGTCAGACACAGAAAAACAAATACTATGTGATCTTACTTATATACAGAATCAAAAAAAAAAAAATCATAGAAACAGAACAGATTGGTATTGCCAGAGGAGGTGGTTGGAGGGGGGGAAAGGGTTAAGGTGGTCAAAAGGTACAAACTTCCAGTTATAAGATAAATAAGTCTAATATTAAATATTTTAAACTATTAAAAAACACAAACTTTTTATAGTTTAATATTAAAAGAGCCAATTCTAATAAACATAGATATTAGACATACCAAATTCATTTTATAAATACTGAAGAATTTAGAATTAAAATTTATAGAACAAAAAGTTGTTATATGACTATGAAAGGCGTATTTACTTTCCAAATTACAAAAATTGTTTGAACTTTCCTTGTTCCTTCTAAAACACTAGATACATTTGTTTTTATAATTTCTCATAATAAAGAAAGTTATTGTAGAAGTCAAGATTATTATACATATCTTACTTTGGATATTTAAATTCTTTTGTGTATTTTCTTTTAGGAGTGATAAAAAGCATTCATTTCTTAGTACTGTTTGCAAAGCTTTTTAAAATGTCCTGGTAGGGGCGCCTGGGTGGCTCGGTCAGTGAAGCGTCTGCCTGCGGCTCAGGTCATGATCCTGGAGTCCCGGGATCGAGCCCCGCATCGGGCTCTCGGCTCAGCGGAAAGCCTGCTTCTCCCTCTCCCACTCCCCCTGCTTGTGTTCCCTCTCTCACTGTGTCTCTCTCTGTCAAATAAATAAATAATATCTTTAAAAAAAATGTCCTGGTATATTGTGGGCAAGGGACCATTAGAATGCTGATAATGATGAAAAGTAAGCTTGGTTCTAATATTCTATTACTTAAGATTTGGTTGTATTTCCTGAACATGCAGAATACTGAAGCATGTTAGTACAATAATAACAAACATTTCCTTGAAGGCGTCTTGTCTGTCCACATTTCAAACAGACAAGGGAATTGGAAACCGAATGTACAGTGCTGGTTCTTTTGATATTCTGAGCGCTAAATTTTAAAGCAACTTTTTATGAAACCCACTGGAAGAGTTTTTTCTGGTACCAATTCATTTTTATTTTGACTTTGTAATGAATGATCATGCTCTTGATATGAACTTGAAGAATAATACTTGAATGCATAGCTTAAGTGTTATGTGAATTAATAAGAATTATAGTCTGATGTATGAATTTACATTTAAAGTAAATCAGTAGCTATTTAAAGTAGATAATTATTTTTCAGTAAAGTGCAGTACTATTATATTAATCAATTTTGTAAAAATCATTCTGGATTGCCCTTCACATCTGCTATGGGTTGAAGAGTTGTCCCCTCCAAATTTATATGTTGAAGTCGTAATCCCCAGTGCCTCAGAATGTAACCATATTTGGAGATAAGGTCTTTAGAGAGGTAATTAAGTTAAATTGAGGTTATTATGGTGAGCTCTAATCCAGTGTGACTGATGTCCTTATAAGAAGAGGAGATAAGAGGGGCGCCTGGGTGGCTCAGTTGGTTAAATGTCTGACTCTAGATTTCAGCTCAGGTCATGATCTCAGGGTCCTGAGATCAAGCTCCACATTGGGCTCCGCGCTCAGCAGGGAGTCTGCTTGTCCATCTCCCTGTGCTCTTTCCCCAATCACAATCCTTCTCTCTCTCTCTCTCTCTCAAATAAATAAAATCTTAAAAAAAAAGAAGCGGAAATAAGAACAGAGACATTCACAGAAGGAAGACCTTGTGAGGAATCAGGGAGAAGACAGTCACCTACAAGCCACCTATAAGCTAAGGAAAGAGACCTTAGGAAAAACCAACTTGCCAATACCTTGATCTTGGACTTGTAGCCTCCAGAATTATGAGAAAATAAATTTCTGTTATTTAAACCACTTGATCTATGATACTTTGTTATGGTAGCCCTAGCAAACTTATACAATATCATTGTGCCAAATTATTTGTGACATGGCAAAAGTAATTATAGGAAGTTATTTATTTTGCTGCTATGTCTTTTACAATTACACCATATAAAGCATTTGGTGTCATGGTTTACCTCTCTCCTAGCCAAAATGAATCTTTTCTTCCCCTATACATAAAGAAAATGATTTAGACTTCCAGGATAAAATGTGTGTGGTTAGCCACGGCTTTTCAAAATGTTTTTCCATCTGTGAAAAGATAGATAAAAAAAGATGCAAAGTCACAACAAGAAAGAATGCAAAGATTCCCAGTATACTTATTCCCAGGATTTGGAAAGGATTTCCACCAGTCAAAGGGCTAGAGAAAGAGGAAGCAGAAACACAATCAGCTAAAGTGCTGAAATCTCATAAATTAAACTTCTGGTCCTGGAAATAGGCAGATTTAGGTCTCCCCACCCTTCAGCCCTCTGTCTTGAAGATTCCTAAAATCAGACAGCCATACCCCTCCTGTCTTTGGGATGCCCAAAGCCCCAAGCCCAGTCTTAACCTGTCATGACCAGCTTCCCACATCCAAGGGAAGCACAAGTCCAAGGATAGAGGAGGGAGGGAGGGAAATGGATCAACCCACCGAAGCATCCTGGAATTTTAAGGCATGTGGGTACCTGGGGGAGAACAGCTAAGTGGTTGGTCTTAGGCTAGATCCTAGAAAGTGAGTCAGCTGTGGAGATTTCATTGTTTATTTTAATGGGGATAATGGGGGTTGAAGCGTTCAGTGTAAGGCGGAAAAGAGGGAGACTAGGATGGAGACCCTCAGTGCTGCCCTTCCAGGATGAACAAAGTATATGTGTGTGTCGGGGCGGGGGGAGGGCATTGTCTATTTGCCCTCTATCTCTTATCTATGTCAACAGGAAATCCAGGCAAGAGTTGGATATGTTAGAAAATAAAAATAATTTTCCCTCTATCTTCTAGATTCTTGGCTGAGACCCTCCTGTAATAAAAAGACAAATTAAGTGGAGAAAAATAAATTTAATTACATGTGTACATGAGGAAGCCCCACAAAGATATGAGACCCAAAGAATTGACCAGAGCAGGCAGTTTTTATTCCTTTTAGACAGTGAAACAATAGATTTGTGAAGAATTGATAAGATGTAAGAGTTTGGGCTAGGTGTAGTAAAATGGTGAAGAAGTAACAAGTTTTGTTTACACAGTCTTCTTGGCCTTAAATTCTCTGTCTCTGGTGTTGAGGACATCTTCTTCCCTCCTGGTACAGGAATGGTAAATTTCACATGGGAGATTTATCTCTTGCTTTCAGGGAAAAAAAACAAAGGGGGTGAGGGAGGTCAAAGTCACCTTCCTGTTTCTGTTGTTTTCTCAAACTCCTTGAGAAACTCCATATTTAATATGCCATGACATCTCTTTTGGGTGGTGTGTCCTGAACTCCATCAGGTACCTATAGGAGTACATTTCTCCATCAATCAATAGCAAGGACCCAGAAGCAGAGAATGGGCAGGGATGAAAAACAATGGGCTAAGGTAAAATTCTCTGATATAGGAGCTGGCTAAGGGAAGGGAGGACTAATATTAAATAAAAAGTACAAAAAAAGAAGTCAAAAATATGCATTATAGGAACTTTCTGTAGTCATTAAGTGAATATTTACATGGAATTTTGAAAGCATGTGGACACATGTTTAAAACTCTAGAAAAATGTTAGTATGTACATGTTAAAAAAAATACTCATAGAGGGGTGCCTGGGTGGCTCAGTCAGTTAAGCAACTGCCTCTTGATTTTGGCTCAGGTTATGGTCCCAGGATCATGAAATCGAGCTCTGCGATAGGCTCCATGCTCAGTGGGACGTCTGCTTGAGATTCTCTCTCTCCCTCTGCCCCTCACCCGCTCTCTCTTGCTTTCTCAAATAAATAAACTCAATTTAAAAAAATACCCATGTAAGTTGTGAATATCCTCAGCATTTAGATATAGGTACTTTTGATTATCTTATGCAAACTGCTTTTTTTTTTTTTATTTTTCACATTCTCTTCAAATAACATTTCTTTTGAAAATGAAATAGTTTATTTAAAATATGGAAGGATTAAATGATGTTTAAGAGGCTTAGAAATACAATCTACATTTAATCTAGAGAAAATGTTTGGTGTCTACTTTCTCTAGTATAATCTTTTACAGCTGCATGCTCTGTATGCTGTGTGACTGACTTTGTCTTTACTGAAATTTAATCTTCCTATTATTCAAATGTTCTACATAATAACACCTAATATTGGAAAGATCGCTATAGTTTACAGGACACTTAGGCATAATTTCTCATTTAATCTTCACATCTGTCTTGAGAAATAGGTAAAGTAGGAATTATTCTCACTGTTTTAGTGATGAAGGAGTCAAACCAAGAGAGATGACTTGAAAGGTCCAAGGAAATATAACCACCACTTGGTGGGACCCGATTATTCAGGTCTTGATGTCAAGGACAATATTCTTCTCAGCACCCCATAGGCTATTGTGAAATTTGCACCACTCCAGTGTAACCTGCCTAAATTTCTCAGGGGATCACATTAGTCCCATGGAACGCAGAGAAGACAGCTTCATGGTCTAAGGAGAGTGCTTAACTTCTGGTTCCCTACCCAGCAAATGGAAAGAACATAGCTTAGGAATACAAAGTCATCCTGGAACGTGGGAGGAGGCTCTAAGGAGCCTCAAGGGTGGATTCTCTGCTCTAATCATGTTGCGAAGCATTCCTCCATGCCCATTAACCCATCCACCAAGAGGAGCATTATCAATAGCTCCCCAATGCAAACACCTCTACCATCTGGGAATTAATCTAAAGTATGCTAGATACATATCATACGTTTTAAACGATGGTTACTTCCAAAAAAGTTCCTCTATCCTTGATCCCCCTTCCCTCTGAAAGAAATGAGTAAATCTAGCCCCAGGAGAATGCAGGGGAGGTGATACGGAATTTGGAAAGAGACACACACACTTGGTTTCTTTTCCTATGTAATAACTTACTTTGGGAAAGTCACTTGTCTTTTTTTTTTTTTTTAAAGATTTTATTTATTTATTTGAGAGAGAGAATGAGATAGAGAGAGCATGAGAGGGGGGAGGGGCAGAGGGAGAAGCAGACTCCCTGCTGAGCAGGGAGCCTGATGCGGGACTCGATCCCAGGACTCCGGGATCATGACCTGAGCCGAAGGCAGTCGCTTAACCAACTGAGCCACCCAGGCGCCCGGGAAAGTCACTTGTCTTAACATATGCGATTTTCTCACAATATTCTGAGTCTTTGTAGTTTAGAATTACAGAGAAGTGATATTTACAATTTTAAAAAATTTTTGCTTTAAGATATTATATGACTACTAAGCTTCATTAAAATACAAATAAAAACTGAGAAGTTTTTTTTTTTAAGCAATCCCTGAATTATCATTAATTATCACACTTTACAGCTAGCCTGAGAAAAATCTACTCATCCTATACGATTTTTTTTTGGATTAAATGTAAACAGACAGACAAAAACATAATGTATCTGGTATATATTGGGTACAAAATAAACATATATCCCTTTCAAAGCCTGGTCTACTTTATTCCTCCTGTTGAAAATTATTACATTGATTAATAACCTTATTCACTGATTCTCATTTGTATATTCCTTTGCTGTCTCACCCATCACCTTTCCCCTCCCTGCAAGGCTTCTGACTAATCCCTCTGTGCACTTCTTCCACTGTGTGTTAAGAAATCTAAGTTCATATGAAAACACATTTGTTTGCTGAAGCTTTTTGTTTGTTAAACAACAGAAGCACCTCATCATCACATATGTAAATCTGTCTTCTCTTATTTTTTTGTAACTCTTATCAAATCATAAACAGTAGATAAAACTATGCCAAGAAAGCACGTTGCTGGTTTGAAGGAGCTTAGAATCTGATACAGGAATGCAGATTTTGTGTGTTTGTGTGTATGTGTGCGTGTGTGTGTGTGTGCACTCATACGTTTTTATAAACAACATGTTGTAATTTTTATGATAAGATCTGTACAAGGTTGAATGGAGATATGTAGGTAATTGATAAATTTTAATAGGTAGGGGCAGGAGGGATGGCAAAAGAGTGTACATGCATGCATTTGTAGATATTTGAGCTAATAATTAAAATATGAGCACGGAGGACATTCCATGCCACCAAATAGTAGAATCATAAAGGACTCAGTCACTGGAAGTAACTGGTGACCACTGGGATTTAGAGAACAAAAAGGTACAGTAAGAAGTATATTTGAAGGCCCAGGCACAGGAAAGGCATTGAAGAGGAAGTTTCAAGTAAATTTGGACTTCATTCTATAGTCAGTGAAGATGATTATTTATTTATTTTTCATTCAACAGATATTTATTAAGCACTTACCATGTTACCAAAGACACAGTTCCAGGCCTGGGGGCTCTTTGGTAAATAAATCAGACAAGGTTCTCCGCCTTCATGGATCTTCATTCTGCAGGTACCAGGCCTCTGAGTTTGGCTCAGCTGTCCTCTCTGACCAGAGCATCAAGTAAAGCCAGGGGGGACCCATACCCTGCTTAATCTTTTGCTTTGTCTTTTTTTTTTTTTTTTAAGTTCAAAATTTTAATAGTTAACATATAGTGTTACATTAGTTTCAGGTGTACAATATAGTGATTCAACACAGTGCTCATCAGGTCAAGTGTACTCTTTAATGCCCATCACCCATTTCACCCATCCCTCCACCCACCTCCCCGTTGGTCACCATCAGTTTGTTCTTCATTGTTAAGATTCTTTGTTTGTCTCTATCTCTATATTTTTCCTTTGTTCATTTGTTTTGTTTCTTAAATTCCACATAATTATCTTTCTCTAACTGACTTATTTCACTTAGTATTATACTCTTTAGCCCCATCTATGTGGTTGCAAATGGCAAGATTTCATTCATTTTTATGCTGAATAATATTCCATTGTATATATATAATATATATATCACTTCTTTATCCATTCATCTGTTGATGGAGAGTTGGGCTGCTATGATTTGGCTATTGTAAATGATGCTGCAGTAAACATAGGGGTGCATGTATCCCTTTTAATTAGTAGTTAGTATTCAGTTTTATATCTAGTAGTAAGATTACTGGATCATAAGATAGTTCCATATTTAACTTTTTAAGGAACCTCCATACTGTTTTCCAGAGTGGCTGCACCAGTTTGCATTCCCACCAACAGTGCACAAGGGTTCCTTTTCTCTCCACATCCTCACCAACACCCATTGTTTCTTGCCTTTGATTTTAGCCATTTTGACAGTTGTCAGACAACAGACAATAAACGTTGTTTAATTTGCATTTCCCTGATGATGAGTGATGTTGAGTATATTTACATGTGTCTGTTGGTCATCTAGATGTCTTCTTTGGGGAAATGTCTATTCACATCTTCTGTCCATTTTTAAATTGGATTATTTATTTTTGGGGTATAGATTTGTATAAGTTCTTTACATATTTTGGATACTCACCCTTTATCTGATATGTCATTCAAATGGGAGAAGTCCCATTCACTAGGTTGCCTTTTAGCTTTGTTGACCATTTCCTTCACTGTGCAGAAGGTTTTAATTTTGATGAAGTCCCAATCATTTATTTTTGCTTTTGTTTCCCTTGCCTCTGGAGACGTGTCTAGTAAGAAGTTGCTACAGCCAAAGTCAAAGAGGTTACTGCCTGTGTTCTTCTCTAGGATTTTGATGGTTTCCTGTCTCATATTTAGGTCTTGCATCCATTTTGAATTTATTTTTGTGTATGGTGTAAGAAAGTGATTTATTTTCATTCTTCTGAATGTTGCTGTCCAATTTTCCCAACACCATCTGTTGAAGAGACTTTTTTCCATTGCATATTCTTTCCTGTTTTGTCAAAGACTAATTGACCATATAATTCTGCATTTTCTATTCTGTTCTATTGACCTATGTGTCTGTTTTTGTGGCAGTACCAGGCTGTTTTGATCACTACAACTTTGTCATATAACTTGGAGTCAGGAATTGTGATGCCTCCAGCTTTGCTTTCCTTTTTCAAGACTGCTTTGGCTGTTTGGTGTCTTTTGTGGATCCATATAAACTTTAGAATTGTTTGTTCTAGTTCTGTGAAAAATGCTTTTGGTATTTTGATAGGGATTGAATTAAATGTGTAGATTGCACTGGGTAGTACAGACATTTTAACAATATTTGTTCTTCCAATCCATGAGCATGGAATGTCTTTCTATTTGTTTCATTTTCAGTTTTTTTTTTTTTTTTAATCAATGTTTTATAGTTTTCAGAACACAGGTCTTTCACCTCTTTGGTTAAGTTTATTCCTGGGTAGCTTATATTTTTGATGTAATTGTAAATGGAATTGTTTCCTTAATTTCTCTTTCTGTTGCTTCATTATTAGTGTAGAGAAATGCAACAGATTTCTGAACACTGATTTTGTATCTTGGAACTTTACAGAATTCACTTATCAGTTTTATTAGGTTTTTGTGGAACCTTTAGGGTTTTCTATATAGAGTATCATGTCATCTCTAAATAGTGAAAGTTTTACTTCTTCCTTACCAATTTGGATGCCTTTTATTTCTTTTTGCTGTCTGACTGCTGTGGCTAGGACTTCCAGTACTTGTTGAATAAGAGTGATGAGAGTGGACATCCCTGTCTCGTTCCTGACTTTAGGGGAAAAGGACTCAGTTTTTTCCCATTGAGTATGATATGTGCTATGGGTTTTTCATATAAGGCCTTTATTATATTGTGGTATGTTCCCTGTAAACCTACTTTGCTGAAGGTTTTTATCATGAATGGATGTCATTCTTTGTCAAAATGTCAAATCCTTTTTTCATCTATGGAAATAATCATATGTTTTTATCCTTTCTTTTATTGATTTAAGGCATCATATTGTTTGATTTGTGAATATTGAACCACACTTGCATTCTGAGAATAAATTCCACTCTATCATGCTGAATGATTTTTTTAATGTATTGTTGGATTCAGTTTGCTAGTATTTTGTTGAGGATTTTTGCATTTATGTTCATCAGGGTTATTGGCCTGTAGTTCTCTTTTTTAGTGGTGTCTTCATCTGGTTTTGGTATTGGGGTAATGCTGGCTTCACAGATTGAAATTGGAAGTTTTAATTTCTTTTTAAAAAATATTTTATTTATTTATTTGAGAGAGAGAGACAGAGATAGTGAGAGAGAATGTGAGCGGGGAGGAGAGGGAGAAGGAGGCTTCCAGCTGAGCAGGGAGCCTGATGCAGGGCTCAGTCCCAGGACTCTGGGATCATGACCTGAGCTGAAGGCAGACGTTTAACTGACTGAGCCACCCAGGTGCCCTGGAAGTTTTTCTTTCTCTTCTATTTTTTTGGAATAGTTTGAGAAGGATAGGTATTATCTCTTTAAGTGTTTGGTAAAATTCACCTGTCTGGGCCCAGACTTTTGTTTTTTGAGGGTTTTTTTTATTTCTGATTCAAATCATTGCTGATAATTGGTATTCAAATTTTCTGTTTCTTCCTGCTTCAGTTTTGGTAGGTATATGTTTCTAGGAATTTATTTATTTCTTTTAAGTTGTCCAATTTGTTAGCATATAATTTTTCATAATGTTCTTTTACAATCATTTATATTTCTGTGGTGTTGGTTATTTCTCATCTTTTGTTTCTATTTTATTTGCCCCCCTCATCTTTCTCTCTCTGTCTGATGGGTCTTGCTAGAGGTTTATGAATTTTATTGATATTTTCAAAGAACCACTCCTGGTTTCATTAATCTCTTCTATTGTTTTTTAGTGTCTATATCATTCATTTCTGGTCTAATCTTATTATTTCCTTTCTTCTCCTAGTTTTGGGTTCTGTTTGTTCTTTTTCTACCTCCTTTAGGTGTAAGGTTAGGTTATTTGAGATTTTTCTCAAATAAACTTTCTTCTTAGAACCACTTTTGCTGCATCCCAAAGATTTTGGACTATAACGTTTTCATTTTCATTTATTCCCATGTACTTTTTGATGCTTTTTAAAATTTTTTTGGTTGATCCATTTATTGTTTAATAGAATGTTATTTCACCTCAGTGTATTCATGCTCTTTCCAAGATTTTTTTTCTTGTGGTTGATTTCTAGTTTCATAGCGTTGTGGTCAGAAAAGATGTGTGGTATGACTTCAATCTTTTTCTTTTTTTTTTTTTTTTGAAAGATTTTATTTATTTATTTGACAGAGAGAGACGCAGCAAGAGAAGGAACACAAGCAGGGAAGTGAGAAAGGGAGAGGGAGAAGCAGGCTTCCTGCCGAGCAGGAAGCTGGATGCTGGGCTCGATGCCAAGACCCTGGGATTACGACCTGAGCCAAAGGCAGAGGCTTAATCACTGAGCCACCCAGGTGCTCCTATACAACTGTGTTTAAATTTGAAACCTTCCATGTAATAACACATTTAAAATTTGACTAAAAATATTTCAGCATTGGAAAATACCTAAAAGAGACCGAAAGTACTGAAATTGACTCAA
>NC_138380.1:87508449-87528104 GCF_054177405.1 Leptonychotes weddellii
TATACGCAAACAATGAACCATGGAATACTACATCAAAAACTAATGATGTACTGTATGGTGACTAACATAACATAATAAAATTAAATTAAATTAAAAGAAAAAAAGAATAACAAAATCTGAATAAGTTCATAAAAACAAAGAGATTGAATTATTAATTTATGACTTCTCACAAAGAAAAGCCTACACTATGATGGATTCATGAGTGAATTCTACCAAATATTTAAAGAAGAATTAATACCAATTCTTCACAATGTCTGCAAAAAAATTAAAGACCAGGGAACACTTCCCAAGTCATTCCATGTGATTATCATTATCCTGATAACAAAACAAGGCAAAGGCGTCCCAAGAGAAAAAACAAACAAACAAAAATAAACCAAACAAAACGCCCTCCTCCACTAAAACCCCAAAAAAGAAAAAAGCAAAGATGTAGAACAGTACCTTTTAGAAATTTAGATACAAAAATCCCTTAAAAAAACTAATAAATCCAGCAACATATAAAAGGGATTATAGATCATGATGAAGTGGAATTTATCCCAGGAGTACAATGTTGGTTTAATATTAAAAAATCAATTGATGTGAAACTGCATTTCACTACAATAGAGGGTGTATTAAGCGTGTCTTTTTATTGTTCTGTTTTTTGGTGCTTAGCCATGTGGGGCCTTGTTGACTCTGAAGGGACTGCCCCTCCAGGGTTAGCCAATTCCTAGAAATGACCAACAACTAGCCTGCAAGTGTGCCTCTCATATTCAAGCCAACCAACCCGAAGCACATCCCCACCCCACCACCTCCTTTATCTGGTTGTCACCCTCCTGGCTACTATCTCCCTGCCCTAATCACCCCAGGACCAGGTACCAGACATCTAGAGACATTCCCTGTATCCCAGAGCCCACTGAAGGTATTCAAATTAGGCAATCTTAAGCCTGATTATCCTGCCTAGACCATTCCTTGTGGTATACACCACAAAAAAAAAGGCTCTTGCCAACATTTTTCCTCACTCCTTCTGCCTCATTACTGACCTTGGCGCTCCCTGGTGTGGCCCAGCATACATCCCAGGCCTCTTGTTTCTAGGGAACCGTGAGCAAACTTATTCCTTCATAACAGTCATTTCCATGTCTGCGTGTTTTACCATACCTGTGTACAAAAACCCCATGTACCCTCAAAACGCAGGGCAAAACCACACGATTATTTCAACAGACATAGAAAAAAACGTTTGGCAAAATCCAGCACTCTTTCACGAAAAAAGCACACAATACACTAGGTATAGAAGGGGACTTCTTCAACCTAGTAATGAACTTCTACAAAAAGCCCACAGTTAACATTATACTTAATGGTGAAAGACCGAATGCTTAATTCTTTTTTTTTTTTTTTTTAAGATTTTTTATTTATTTATTTGACAGAGAGAGACACAGCGAGAGAGGGAAAACAAGCAGGGGGAGGGGGAGAGGGAGAAGCAGGCTCCCCGCAGAGCAGGGAGCCCGATGCGGGGCTCGATCCCGGGACTCCAGGATCATGACCTGAGCCGAAGGCAGTCGCTTAACCGACTGAGCCACCCAGGCGCCCCCGAATGCTTAATTCTAAGCTCAGGAACGAGAAGGATCTCCACTTTTGCTACTTCTATTCATGATTGTGCTGGAGGTTCTAGATAGGATAATTAGTCAAGAAAAAGAAGCAAAAGGCATGCTGATTAGAAAAGTAAAACTATAAAGAGTATAACTATATCTATTTGAACATAATATGATCTTGTATATAAAGAATTCTACAGAATTCACTAAAAAAAAAACTTATTAGAACAAAGAAGTAAGTAAAGCAAGGTTGCAAGATACAAGATCAATATACAAAAATCAATTTTCTTCTATAGACTAATATAGTATTCTATTGCTGTTGTAGCAAGTTACTATAGATTTTATGGCTTAAAAAAACAAAGGTGTTATCTTTCAGTCCTGTAGGTCAGAAGTTTGATATGTATCTCAATGGGCTAAATTCCAGGTGTCAACAGAGCTGCTTTCCTTTCTGGAGGCTCTAGGGGAGAATTCATTTCCTTGTCTTTTTCAAAACCCATATACTGCATATGTTCTTTGGCCCCTTCCTTGCATCATCCCACCCTCTGCTTCCATCACCATATGTCCTGTTCTGCCTCTGAGAGTTTGAGGGAGAATGGGAGTGATTACTTATGACTATGGGGTTTCTTTCTGGAGTGATGAAAATGTTCTCAAGGTGATTATGGTAATTGTTGTGCAATTCTGTGAATGCACTAAAATCAATTGAATTTTAGACTTGAAATGGGTGAATAGCACGGTATGTGAGTTATAGTTCAATAAAGCTGCCAGTAAAGATATAGAAAAAATAAGAACAGCGGTATGAACAATGTCTTCATATGAGAACATATAAATGGATATTAATTTCTACAATATAGTGTTTTCACGAAACCCGGCATTTCATTTACAATGTTATTACTTATTTATAAATATTTTAAGTTCATAGTAAAAACTATAGGAACAAACATAAGAAGACCGGGGGAATATTTGAAAATAATTGAGAAAAAATTACCAGGAAGTTGTAATAGTGCAAATTTTAGAATACAGTTTTTTATTCTTATTAAGTCAGGATAATTTTTTATAACAAAGCTGAGATGAGAAGAGCTTATGTAAATTACATAGATACAATTTTTGGAAATGTAGTGTAAATCTGTTTACTTATTTTAAGCATAATTTCACATCTAAATGAATGACTATTTGAATCATCTTATGTGTTAGTGTGCTTAAACCAAATGTGCAGAAGATGGCAAAAAGAGCTGCATTAGCTAAAGCACTTATAAAAAAGGAAGAGTTCAGCCTCATGAGGTGATGAAATATTTTAATTGTGGTTCTAAAATTTGGCATATAAACCTGTTAAGGCCTAGGGCAGCACTCCAGCGACCAGCAAGAGCATGAATGTTATTCTGGTTTATAAATGAGTTATGAGCAACACGATGAATGAGTGTGACATTCCAAATGCCTGAGTATAAAGTTTGTCATAGAGACACTAAGGGAAATTAAGAGGGTAGTAAATTCAGAGCATAGTAAAATAAATATTTCTTTATGCAACAGATAGTCACCTAGTGGAATTCATGGTCATGGTAAGATGGCTAAATAAATATTGAGTCTTGGTAATTTGATGGGTAATAATAAAGGTTTATGTTAACTAGTACATTGATAAGAGTGTTGGCAAACAGATTGTATTAAGTGAGCTGTGCTAAGATCTGAAGAGAAGCCAATGTATTCAGGAAAAGAGACTTGGTCCTGAAAGATATTTAAATTGGAATTTGAAAGTAAGATGCACATTGAGCTATACTGAGCAACAAGATTATTCATTGTTCATTTATCTGTATCATGTCCTAATGTTCCAGCTTAAAAAAATGTTTATTTCCTTTGTGCCATTCCTTGGCATTTAAGGGTGATTCCCTCATTTAAAACCACATGGAAAGGTTTAACTATCAACTGTTGCATCACAGAACAAAAAGCTCTTTATTGATAGGAGAAGAGAAGTGTGGATAAATGCAATTCTGGGAAAGATATTTATTTTTTTCATTTTTTTTTTGAGATTTTATTTATTTATTTGACAGAAAAAGAGATAGCGAGAGCAGGAACACAAGCAGGGGGAGTGGGAGTGGGAGAGGGAGAAGCAGGCTTCCTGCCGAGCAGGGAGCCCGATGTGGGACTCGATCCCAGGATCCTGGGATCATGACCTGAGCCAAAGGCAGACGCTTAACGACTGAGCCACCCAGGCGCCCTATTTTTTTCATTTTTAAAGATTTTATTTATTTATTTTAGAGAGAGAGGGACAGCATGAGTGGGAGGGGCAGAGGGAGATGGACAGAAAGAATCTTAAGCAGACTCCACGCTGAGTGCAGAGCCCGACGTGGGTTTCTATCCCAGGACCCCGAGATCACGACCTCATCAGAAACGAAGAGTCAGTTGCTCAACTGACTGTGTCACCCAGGCTCCCCTAGGAAAGATATTTAAAGGAGGGTATGATAGTATCTTTAAAGTATAGTAACACAAGTATTCCGACCTGATGTTTTGCTTAAATCTTGACTTGGAAAGTCTGGATTAGCCTAGTAGAAGACAATAACTTTTTAACTTACTTTATCTGAATGCTCATTAAAATATTTATAAAAATGACAGGAATAATTATTGTCATTACTCTAAAGATAATCCTTAATAACAATACCAGAACCTAATGTATAAATATTTTAAGCCTATGTCCAGCTGGAACACTCACTGACTTTAGCATTAATGACAATGGAATACTAAATTAGTAGCTACCAATTTTATCTTTTTCCCTCTGAAACTGAACATTGATTCCTCAAATGATAAGAGCTAACATTTATTTAATACTTGCTATGTGTCAGGCACTGTTATTTGTATTAAATAGAGGTAACACATTTGATTCTATGAGATCAGTGCCATGCTGTCTCTTTTACAGATGAGGTAACAGGGACAAAGAAGAAAATGAACCCAAGGCTTTGCAACCGGATCATTCGAACAGCTTAAATTCAAACCCTGAAAACCACTGTCTCTATTTTCTTTTTTTTTTTTTAAGATTTTATTTATTTATTTATTTGACAGAGAGAGACACAGCGAAACAAGGAACACAAGCAGGGGGAGTAAGAGAGGGAGAAGCAGGCTTCCCGCGGAGCAGGGAGCCCGATGCGGGCCTCGATTCCAGAACCCTGGGATCATGACCTGAGCCGAAGGCAGACGCTTAACGACTGAGCCACCCAGGCGCCCATCACTGTCTCTATTTTCAATCACTCCTCTGTGCTGCCTTTCTGTTCACTGCTCCTTTTTCTCTACATTCTCTCAGAAAATAAGCTTCTCTGCATCCAACTTGACCAGAAGTTAGGGTGGGGCAGTCTGTTTCAGATATGAGAGGCATTCTTTTAAACTTAACTATTGTTTTTCTTCTATTTATTGATGTTTCTCTCTATCCCACAGGTTTCCTACGTCCTGTCCTGTCTATTCCCTCCGTCATCCTCTCTGTGTCCTTTTTACCATGAACCTTGATTCACACGTTTTGTTTTCGTTTTTGTTTTTGTCACAAGCTGATTTGATCCTCTATGTTATCAGCTACTTCTAATTTGAATGTTAAGTTTTATTTTTCCCTCAATTGTGTGTTTAGTTTACCATCGTTTTCCCATAATTCACTCCTTACCTTTCTTTCTGGCATGCCTCTCATTTATTGTCTTGGCATACATACGATGTCCAGCTTCTGTTTCTAATGCCGCCAAGCAGCCCCTGCCGTCTGGTTATTTGGTATGTCCACTTCAGCTGGGTATACATCTCTGCTCCTTCCAGGCAGGTCTCAGTGTCTCCCATGCTGCTTATGGTACTGTGCTGGGATCTTCCAGTTTCTTAACCACCTGTTGAAAGGAGAACTAAGTGACCTAGGGTACAAAGAAATGTGAGGAATCATCTGATGTTGTCCATTGCCCACCTAGATGTAGAAAGAATGCTACTTTCACACGAAAAATATCTCAGTTCTCATGGAGCTGTTATTTTCAGCCCAGTTTCAGGCTTCCATAACATCTTGGAGCAAGTAGAATGACCTTGGAACACTTTCTGGCTTCCCCAGCAATAAAATGAATAGGCTGAGAATAATCCTTCACATATTCCCGTGGGGCCAGGCTTCCAGATCTCCAGGGGATGGGAAGTATTTCTGCAGTGGTCATGGCTCCTCTTCATGCCAGTCTACTACACCACCTGGGATTCTTCCCTAGAGTATTTTTTCTTCCTCAGTCAGCCAATATCTCCAGGGTTAACATACCCAACCAATGACCAATGGAAATCGGCGGAAGAATAACTCCAGTTTTCTATTGCCACAGGTGGGATACTGCTGAAGCATGCCCGATGCTGCTGCCTGAGGTCCCCAGCAGGGCAGAGCCCCAGGTGCATACACAAGAATGCGCTCATCAATGCACAGTCTTTGGCTTCTTTCCCTTCCCTGTACCAACTCCCCACTCTCCTATTTGCACTTTCTGACATCACTTCCTGTATTAGTTAACTCCTCTTATGTAACCAACAATTCCCCAAAGCAATGGCTTTAAGCAGTTTCTTATATCTCTGTATCTGCTGGGCTCAGGTGGGCAGTTTTCTGTGACAAGTGGTACCCGTTGATGCACTAATACATCTGTCTTCAGCCGAGAGCTCAGCTGGGGCCGGAATGCCCAACTATCTTCATTCCCAAGTCTGTTGCCTCCGCTGGGGTGTCCAGAACAGCTGGGCTCATGATCTTTCATCATGGAGTAGTCTAACCTAAGCTTCTTCACTGGACACCCATGGGATGAAAACAGAAGCTGCCTCTTAAAGTGTGGGCTTAGACAGATGGGGAGGTGAACCATGAGAGACTATGGACTCCGGGAAACAAATTGAGGGTTTTAGAGGGGAGGGGGGTGGGGGGATGGGTTAGCCCAGTGATGGGTATTAAGGAGGGCACGTACTGCATGGAGCACTGGGTGTTATATGAAAACAATGAATCGTGGATCACTACATCAAAAACTGATGATGTATTGTATGGTGACTAACATAACATAATAAAATAAAATTAAAAAAAAAGTTTCAATATGCACCTCTACCACTTTATATTGGTTAACGCAGGTAAAGACAGCCAGCCCCAAATCAAAGAGAACAAAAATATGCTCCATCTTTCGGTGATAATATGGCATGTTTGTGCAGGCGTGCAAGGGTTTGGGGATAGACATGTTGCTTATCCTTGATCACTGTCCCCCTTACTTCCCAAAGGAACCACTTGGGTTTAAATCCTTGCCTAAAGGGTCCACTTCTGGGAGCATCCAACTTAAGGTAACGTTCCTATTCTGGGGGCATCTAAACTCAGAACGCTCAGTGCCTCAGACCTACGTGTTTATTTCATCCAGGTATGTTTCTTCTCATGATTGTCCTATGTAGAGAACAGCACTTGACCTGTATGTCGGAGGTCTGTCTACTGCAACGCAGCAACACAACACCTATAGCCCCATCCTGGACTGTATATACCCTTCCACGGGTTCCTTTCCACAGGAAGCATCAGTTCTTCCATCTGGGAATTCTAGGCTGCGTCAAATGATGGCATTCGTGTTTTCCTGAGCCATTTGTTGGACTGAGTGGTGCTAAATGTAGGGTGGATAACACAGTCCTGATGGGTTACCCCAAGAGTATGGGGCAGCAGCCCTGGGGGCTATGGAAGGTCACCATGGAGGCACAGTCCATGGTCACTATATCTGAGAATTGATGGGTCATTGGTGACCACCTGGCTCTGATGACCCACTGTGGAGTCCCCACATTCCTGAGTAAAGAGCCCTCAGAAATCCCAGAGCTTTGGACTTATTGTAACCCAGAGTAATAAGATTGCAGCTTACCTGTGTGGTAAGGAGCGGGGAAAAGCAGACAAAAAGCAAACATCAGTCAAATTCTCCCATAGAATAGTAGACCTCTGGTTTCCTCCTGAGAGTTTGCCCAGAGTGCCGAGGGCTGGGTCTGCCTGATCTGCCTGTTGCCTGGACGCAAAGCCTGGTGGCAAAAGTGGGGGAGCCAGTGACCTGACCTGGGAGATGCATACTCCAACCCTGCCTGCTCCCAACCCAGAGGTCATTCTGGGATGGAAAGGGGATGCCAATAAGCCAGATTCTCTGAGTGAACAGGGCTGTGGCAAGCTGTTACAGATGTGAATTACCAGCTGTGCCCACTAAGGGTCAAGTTCCCAGAAGCTGGATTAAGGGGTATGGGAGGCACAGGAGTTCTATCAGGGACTAGCCAGCTCCTCTTTTTTTTTTTTTTTTTCCCAGCAAACTGGAATCTTCCCCCATATTCAAGAGGTGAGTGAAGGACTGCTGTGCTGTGACTGAAAAGAAACTCTCAGGTCAGGCCTCTGCCCCGTTCCTGGAGATTTTGACTGTCTGATTTTGGTTTTGGTGCCCATCAGACTCTCTGACTGGCCCTTTGCCCTAGTAGAGCTCTTGTGTCTATTAGGGTTGCGGATGAGAATGGGGGGAAAGGGTCCCTGGGACAGGGCTGATAATGTCCTCTAAGCTCCTATCAAGTGCCTTCCTTTCAACCTTACATGGATTCTCTAGAGTTTTGGCATGGGTGAAAGTGCTCCAGCCACATGCGCTGACCTCTGCTCCTATCTGACCCCACATGGTGGAGCACTGACTGGGGTTATTATAGAAGGGGATGTGGGGACTGGGGCCTAGACACCTCAGCATGGACCAGAGAATCCTGAAAGCGGGAGGGAGGAGGACTGATGTGCTTTCCTAGCTGGACTGAACTCAGTGTAGTCCTGCCTTTAGCCATCACTGGGGCCACCTTCCCACCAGATGGAGCCAGTCATGTGACCATTGCCCGCAGGAGTTGCCTGGGTCCAGACTGCTCACCATCCCACATTGGTGATTGCATTCCCAGATGCAAACCCAGATGCTTGGTTCATCCAAGAAACAGATGTGGGATGAGGCCAATCATCCAGTTTCTTCCCACTTTTAGATAAGATAATAAGATATTTTTCAATATTTGTGGCTCTGAAGAAAGACTTATATTTGAGGAACCCCTGGGGTCAGGGATGGACGTTGAGAAGTGGTGTTTGGTGAGTTACCTGAAAAGAGAAATGAGTGGGACAGGCCCCCCTTTCTAGAACTTCCTATGCCCCTTGGAGCTCCCTGAGCCCAGAGTGTCTCAATCCCTCTGCAGGCCACCATCAGGCTTGTCCCTCCAGAAGGAAGAAGCAACTGGGGACACGTGGCCCTCTGATGGAGTACAGACCCACATTCAGATGTGCTGTGAGCAAGCATTTCTCCATGGAACTCAGAGAGAACAGGAGCTGCGTACTTATAGATGTTCAACCATCTGTCTTTTGTTCCAAGTTGTCACAAGTTGGCCCCAATTCTGTTGCTGTTATAGAATGTAGCACTGCTCAACTTCAAGATCACGTCTCCAGTTCACCACCTGGTTAACTGATAAGAAATAAAACCCATATACTAAAAATAAGAGGGACTCTGATTTTTCTAAAAAATGCAGGGCATGAAAATCTACATCTAATATGTACACAGTCTCCACCCTTCAATGTATAGACTACACATGTTTACATGGAATAAATTACCACCAGTTTCTCTTTCTGGTGAACCAGAAGGGGAAGTGCTTCTAAATTTTTGGGTGGCTGCCTGTTCTTTGAGTGGCTTAGAAATTAGGCTGCTGAGCTATGAAAAGAATACAAGGTAGCGCTTTACTCTCCTGCATTCTACTGCTTAATTCCTAAGTGTTGTTATTGTGTTTCAGAGTGTGAGGATCATAGGCCCCCGGTTATTGTTCTTAAAATCTACTTTCAGGGGCGCCTGGGTGGCTCAGTCGTTAAGCGTCTGCCTTCAGCTTGGGTCATGATCCCAGGGTCCTGGGATCGAGCCCCGCATCGGGCTCCCTGCTCCGCGGGAAGCCTGCTTCTCCCTCTCCCACTCCCCCTGCTTGTGTTCCCTCTCTCGCTGTGCCTCTCTCTGTCAAATAAATAAATAAAATCTTTAAAAAAAAAAAAAATCTACTTTCATTTTGTCTGTAATGCAATTAGGAAAAAAAAATCTGCCAAACTGGAAAATTCTGGCCGATATCCTCATTTTCCATAGTAGTTTTGATTGCGTGCTCCTTCTACCACTGGGTGGGGTGGTCTCCATTGACAGTGGAATTGGGGAGCTGAGGGCCGGGAATGACGTGGGACTCCTTAGGGAAAATTCAGTTTCCCTAATGAGGCTTTTCTGACATTAGTGAAAATAACAGTGTAATGTTTTCCCCAATGAGGTCATGAACCACATGAATTGTACTGAATTTTGTCCATGGCCCCTCAGGGTTAGAGGCCCCGTCTCTCAGCAGAGCGTGGGGATCTGAGCAGGAGCACAAGGGTCCTCTGGGGTGACTGGCCAGAAGCTGGTTCTCCTGGGAAGTATGGGGAGGAGTGTAACTGGGATAGCAGTGTGCTCTGATGAGATTCCAGGGAGCAAGTTGAACTGAAGGGAAAAGTTTGCTGTGCACCTGTTATTTCAGGGTGTAAATGACCACGCTGGGTGGCTCTGGGCTTGTGAATGTGAACACCCCCTCTTCTGCCTCTGCTCTCTGCTTCTCAATGTCACCTCACCTCTGCTTTTTCTCTCTCCCTTTTTCTTTGGGGCTCTTGCCTTGTCCTACACAACGTTAATGTTCCCTTGGGACACATTTGAAAAGTTCCCCTCTTTATGTGAACATAGTACAGAGACTTTTATAATTACAGTGTGGGAATAGTGGCTTCTATTGATCATCACAGCCTTCCTCTTTCCTCTTGGGTAAGCCCGGCCAAGGAGAAAATCCTGGAAAGAAATTTGCTTTGCCATTTGTCACGTGGAAAAGAATTGAAAAACTAGAGGTGGAATTCAAAGGTTTGGAATAATAATAATAATATTTGGTTACTTCAGGATAAAACTACAAGTGTTGTCAGAGGATATATGTCAAATTAATTCAAACTGCAATCAGATAATTAAACTACTGCATCTCTATATTTATTCTTCAGAGGGGCGCCTGGGTGGCTCAGTCAGTTGAGCTTCCGACTCTTGGTTTCAGCTCAGGTCATGATCTCAGGGCCTGGGATTGAGCCCCACATTGGGCTCCTCATTCAGTGGAGCATCTGCTTGAGGATTCTCTCTCTTCTCCTACCCCCCCCACTCTCTCTCTCTAATCCTCTCTCTCTCTCCCCCTCTCAAATAAATTAATTAATTAATCTTTAAAAAAATTATTCTTCAGGGGTGCCTGGGTGGCGCAGTCAGTTAAGCAGCTGCCTTCGGCTCAGATCATGATCCCAGGGTTCTGGGATCAAGCCCCGCATCGGGCTCCCTGCTCAGCAGAGAGCCTGCTTCTCCCTCTCCCTCTGCCTGCCTCTCTGCCTACTTGTATTGTCTCTCTCTCTGTCAAATAAATAAATAAAATCTTTTAAAAAAAATTATTCTTCAGAGAATTTGGTTTAGTATTTTTCTCTTTCCACTGCTATTAACAAGATACACCTTGTTATACTGACGAAAAGACTAACCCAAACCCATTACACAAACTCTCAAATGACCGAATACTGTTTTGATTATTACATGTTTTAAAATCCAACTGACTTTTACCTATAAATGTTTTATGTGAATCTGTTGGATAAATTCAAATTATCAAACATTTTCTTATGGTTCAAAGAAGAATATTTAGCAGAGAACTGCATTTTATAAATGTTTAGTTTTTAGATAAGCACTTACTGAAATGCTTTGGTCTAAAAATATAACAGATATTAATGACAAACAGCATTCAATATTGTCACAAACTCACGCAAAATAATATATCACTAAGGTATTTTACAAATAGATTATTTTAATTTGGTCTCATCTTTGAGAAACAGTAATGAAAAAAAAATTAAAGATATGTGTTCTTAAGAAAGCATCTTCGGGGCGCCTGGGTGGCTCAGTTGGTTAAGCGACTGCCTTCGGCTCAGGTCATGATCCCAGGGTCGTGGGATCAAGCCCCGCATCGGGCTCCCTGCTCGGCGGGAAGCCTGCTTCTCCCTCTCCCATTCCCCCTGTTTGTGTTCCCTCTCTCGCTGTCTCTCTCTGTCAGTTAAATAAATAAATAAAATCTTTAAAAAAAAAAAAAATAATAAATAAATAATAAAAATTAAAAAAAAAAAAGAAAGCATCTTCAACGTGTCTTTGACTCTGAACTTTCCACTTCTAGAAAGAGGGAATAGACATATTTTTCCTTATTCTTTTCTGCTAAGTACACATAAAAATCGAGGATTCTATATAAAAGAAAGTTTAAGAATATTCTGAAAGGTTGAGACTAACCAGAGACCTCAGAAACCAAGGACTGACATGAGAGTGAGTCCCTAGTTGTTCTGTTTGTCTCTAGATGATGGGCAAAGTGGCAACTGACACAGCTGAAAAGCTCCCCAAAACCCTGCTCTCTCTAGCCAAAGAACAATGAAAGCAAAACTGTTTTAGACAATAACAACTCTCCTGTAGCCAAAAACTCAGGCAAGAGTGTGTCCCCACCCTCACCCAACAAAGACTCGCTCAGTGGGGAGAACTCTCACCCTTGCAGGTGGTTTCCCTCATCCTCCCCACCATTCTGGTGCCAGAGGGGACCTACGGAAGTCAAGAGTGGAATTCTAGCCAGGACAATAAGGCAAGAAAAAGGCCATATCATTTGGAAAGGAAGAAATAAAACTGTTCTTCTTTGCTGATGACATGATTGTCTACATCGGAAATACAAGGGATCTATAAAATTACTCCCAGTACTAAAACTGAGTTCAGCACGGTCACGGGATACAAGATCAACAACATTTCTATAGAGTAGCAGTGAACACATGGATTCTGAGGTTAAAAACATAATGCTATTTACAGTGGTGTAAAAACATGTAATAGGTGTAAATCTAACAAAACTTGTGCTCAAATTATATGCTGGAAACCACAAAATACTGATGAAAGAATTTTTTTTAAAAAAAGATCTAAATAAATGGGCAGCCATTCCATAATCATGTATTAGAAGAATAATATAGTAAAGATGGCAATTCACCAAAAATTGATATACAGGTTTAATACAATTTCTACCCAAATATCAGCAATAACATTTGTAAGAGGAGATAAGGTTATTTTATGAAATTTATATGGAATAACAAAGGAAGTAGAGTAGCTAAAACAATTTTGAAACAAGTAGAATAAAGTGGGAGAAATCAGTCTACCCAAGTTGAAAATGTATTACAGCCACAGTAATCAAGGTGGTGCGGTGTTGTCAGGGGGAAAGAGGGATCAATGATACAGAACGGAGAACCCAGGACTAGACCCAAGAAAATGTAACGAAACTAGTTTGACAGAAGTCCAAAAGCAATTCAATGGACACAAGTATCTTTCTCAACAAATGGTGCTGGTGTACCTGGACAAAAAACAAAAACAAAACAATGAAAAAACCCAACACCTCAACCTAAATCAACACAAAACCCCAACACCTCAGCCTAAATCAATACAAAATAAAATTATACAAAATTAATATTGTATAAACTTATTCTACAAAAATTAATTCAAAATGGATCACAGATTTAAGTGTAAAATGGAAATCTACAACACTTTTAGGGGAAAAAATATAGGATGAAGTTTTCAGGACAAAAAATGTCTGTACTATACTATTCTTAGACATCACTCCAAAGCATGATCCATAAAAGGAAAATTGAAAAGTTGGATTTCATTAAAATGAACAACTTCTGCTCCATCAGAGATCCTGTTTAGAGTATGAAAAGACAAATTACCAAAAGGGATAAAATATTTGCAAATTATATGTCCAACAGAGGGCTAGTATTTAGAATATAAAAAGAACTCTCTAAACCCAACAGTAAAAAAATAAAACATTCCAATTAGAAAACAGGCAAAAAACATGAACAGACATGTCAATGATAAGGATGTAGAGATGGCAAACAAGCACAAGAAATGTTCAAAATCATTAACCTTCAGGGAAGTGTAAATTAAACCCACAATGAGATATTCTACGTACCTCTCAGCAAAAAAAAACAGTGACAACAGTAATGCTGACGAGCATTAACAGAAACTGCTTGTTCATATTTACATTGGGAATTTAAAATGGTACAGCCGCTCTGGAAAACAGCTCAGCAGTTTCTAGAAAACTAAACACGTATGTACCATATGACTCAATCTCAGAGAGATGAAAATTTGTGTTGACACAGAAACCTATACACTAATGTTTCTAGCAGTTTTGTTGATAATAGCAAAAAAAAAGAAACCTCAAAGAAACAAACAAACTGAAAAAAAAACAACCGGAAACAATCTAGATGTCCTTCAAAGCAAATCATGGTGATCCGTGTTACAAATAAAACTCACCAATAAAAAGGAACAAACCACTGATGCACACAACCTGGATGAATCTCCAGAAAATTATTCTGAGTGAAAATATCCAATCCCAAGAGGTTATATTCCAATTATACACTATTCTTCAAAGGACATGCCATCGAGAGGGAGAAGAGACTAATGGTTGCCAGGTGTTCGTGGGGGATGGGGTGGGCAGGTGGAAGAGGCCAGCCTGACAGATTTCTGGACATCTGGATGCTGACTGTATTCAAGTCAGTGTCCTGGCTGTGATACCGGACTCTAGTTTTGGAAGATGTTGTCACTGGGGACAACTAGATGAAGGGCACACAAGATCTCCCCTATTATTTCCAATATGTGCATGTAAATCTACAATTATCTCAAAATAAGAAAAAAGATAATTTAAACCCTTTCCCCTTTACAATATATTTCTGTATGAGGCTAAATGTTCCTCATATGTTTCAACCAAAATATCATATGGCAAATGATTGGCTGCAGAAGCTCAAATGAGAATCCAGCTGACTTCTCTTTAGCCAGGTTTTAAAAAAATTGCAAAAATGTAAAGCAGTGCCTCTGTACTCAGTATGTATACTTCTGTTTTTGAAATATGTTTGTTTTTCTTAAAAATATGCTTTTATGGTGACATACAACTTTATAGTTGTTATTTTTCAATGTTATAAATATTTTGAAAATCTGTTTCTGTTTCCAATAATGATAGGTAGTAAGTAATGATGGGTAAAACCTACATAAACAATGGTGGGAAGAGGTCAGAAAGCCCATAAATTTGAGAATTCCTAAATTAGACAGTGGGCAATGTTCACCAAACACACTCAAACTGCAGTTTATTTTGTCTGTATAGACATATTAAAATATATGAAAATATGTTCTCTCCAAAATGTAATGCAGTGAGAAAGAATGGTTACAAGTTTAAACATTGATGTAGTATTTAATTTCAACACAGGCACCCAAAGATTTCTAAATAGAAACCATAAAATGCCTTTTTTCAAAATGTCATTTTAATCTTTGTCCCATTTTCTGATCAGGAAGTGAAGACTCTGTAAGCACTTATTTAATTCATCTCAATGGCAACAGATTGCCCTGTAGGCAGCATGGAAATTCATGTTTCTCCATGTCAGGTCTCTCTGATGAGGCTTTAAATATTGAAATTTTATTTATTTATCATGCAGGAAGATGGCATTGCACTCCTGAAGGCGATTGACAGGGAGATTGCAATTATTCCATTCTCCTGGCACGTCCTTCTGAGTGTTAAAAAAAAATCCTCATTTGTGGTTTTTCTATTCAGATATTTCCCCCCTCTCCACGGATAAATTAATTTGCAACAACCAAGAAATTCAGGTGACAGCACTTTTTTTAAAACAAAAATTTAATTTTGTCACAGATCCCCATTAAGAGAAGCATAGAACTCAGCTGAAGTTGCAAACGTATGACAAACAGGACTTGTTTCCAGTGATCTGTGTACACAGGGCTCCTGTTGCAGGTCCTTCCCTCGTGTTGATGTCTCCCTCTGGATTTAAGGGGTGTTGGGTTCTTGTGGAATGGTTGCTGTGCTGTGTCCCCCATCCTTCCCACTCCTCCTCCCTTCCAGGACTAAGCACTCTTTACTCCAGCGACCTGGACCGCTGGCAGCTTGGGACTGCATTGTCCCTCCAGGTGATTATCCTTCCGTGAAGAAAACGCCATAGCCAGAGTCACACTCCCTTTCCAGAGGCAGCCAGTCTCCAATGATGGACCAGTGGAAGATGGATAAAGCTCTGGGCCCCTCATCCAGTTAAGAACCTCTAGAGGGCCAAGCATCTGGCTCCAGAGCTCCCTGCGGGATTGCTGAGCCTGTTGTTGTGATGTCATAGCTCAATGTCTTCCCCTGCCTACCCTCTTCCTGCATAGATGCAGACAAATCTCCCTCACAGAGCAGCTTACCAAGCCACTGGGCCCCAGGCACCTGTCCAGCCCACAGAGGCTTTTCTTCCAGGCTTAAATTCCAACTTCTTCCAGCTCATGTTCTGCAAATAAACGTCACTTCTACTGTGGAGAAAAGAGTGATCATTAGATAAGAGTTCTTACAACTTTCCTCTCCCAGGACACATTTAATCACTGTTAACTTCTACTTAAGTTAGTTGTCTTACTTCCACCATGAGAGGAGAATCTCTCTTCCTTGCCAATGCATAATTTCTGTCTCTACTATAGAGCGTGATAGATTCTGGAAGGAACATACCCAAGATAATCACAAATGATTTAAAGAAATATTTATATTTTTATTATAAAATCTACATGCTAGCTTCATCCCTTTTCCTTTGACTTTCCCCCATCACTATTCTGCAAGCTGGTCCCCCTGGAGCAGGGCCCCAGGTATTCAGAATCAAATTTTGTAACTGGGTTTTCATTCTCCTTCACCCTTCATGGGGCATAATTGATTCAGGGCAGGGCCTTAACAAATGTTACAACTGGTGGTAAAATTTGGATGAGGAACAACATAGTTACATAGCTTCGAAGTATTAACCCCCAATACGTGTTAATGATAGCATGCTTATTAATAACTTTACAGTGGAAAATCTAACAAACATCACCTTAACCAAAGTGATCAAAACTAATGTGACCAGAAATGGGAGAAATGTACCTCTCGATAGGATGCCCTGAGCATGACATATATCATTTCTGTGGTCTTCCTTCTAGAAGTGCACAGCCTAGACCTAGTCATGAGGCAACAGCAGATAAACTTGAATTGAGGCATAGTCTACGTAGGAATGGCCTGTATTCTTCAAACATGTCCACGTTATCAAAGACAAGGAAAGACACAGGAAGTATTACAGATTAAAGAAGACAAGAGAGCCATAAATGGGGCCAGATAATCACGACCTCATTGCAAAATAACCATTTTTTCCCAATTTTACTTTAATAGTAATATGGGAAGTAAGTCCCCAATTTACCTATGTTTTTGTCCTTTCTAACTGTCCTCCATTGTACAACCATTTTGCTTCCATTAATGTGCTTAATACCATCCTCAGCGTCATTAATTATAATATCTGAAACTTATCGCTTTGTCCTTTTCCACCGTGAATTTTCTCCTCAAGTGGTATCTCTTTTTGTAACTTTGCAGGAAGTTTTTGTTGTTGTTGTTTTGTTTTGTGTTTTTTGCTTGTTTTACCTTTTATTTTTTCCCTTAGCAGGGTGCTCTAGCTTGTATGTCCTCAGTTTACCCTATCTTTGCCTTCTGATGCCTTTTTTCCTGAAGTAATATTTACTTGGTTTTATAATTATAAAGCCACAGCAATTCTCAAATCTCTGTGCAGGGATTTTAGTGCGATTTGTGTTAGGCATATTATTTTCCTGAATTTAATTTTATTCACTCATACATTCATTTGACAAATATTTATACTCATGGGTATCTACTGTTGCACTATGTTGTTCTGGCAATATGATGGAGAACAAAACTAACACTATATTTCCTGATAATGTGTTTTTTAAGATTTTTTTCTTCACTCTTGAACTTGACAATTTTCACCAAGTTTTGTATATTATGATTAGTATACTTGTATTAATATTCAGTGTTCTTTTTCAAGTGTGAATAGTTTCTTCCTACTCTGTAAAGGTTGTACTTTTTCCATCTTTTTAAATTATACTTATATTTTATACAGATTAGGACTTCTTTTTTTTTTTACCTATCTTCTCATTATTTTTTTCTTCTGATATCTTTAACTTTTACATTTTTTTCTCTGACATATGTTTCTTTAGCATCCAGCCTGATGTCCAATCACCCTACATAGCTTTCTCCATAACCATTGCGTAACTTCCTTGTTTTTGTATTGTTTCTTTTACGTGATAGTTTACTCTTCCTCATTATGGCAACATTTTCTAAAAATTTCTTATTTTTTTAACAAATTGTTATAAATAAGAGTCTGGTTTGATTTCTTAAAGTGATACAGTATTCTAAACTGCAATCTCTTTCTTTATGTATGATTACTTTCTCTTCCATCTCACCTTTACACAAAATCACTTGTTTTTATCCCATATTTAATAGAGATGGTCTTTCCACACCATTTCAAAGGTGTGAATCTAGGGGAAAGGGATATGAAGATATGAAGAATATTTTTAATTTACTCTTGTTCTTTAGTGCCTCATACATCCAGCAGTCTAGGCGCTTGTGGAAGAAATTCCATATCCAGTCAAGGAAGTCACTGGAAGTGTATATGCCAAGGAGTATTCCTGCACATTTGATGTGGCACTCAGAATTGATGTGACAAACTTCATCGTTTCATTTTAAAAAAATTGCCACAGCCACCTTGACCTTCAGCAACCACAACCCTGATCAATCAGCAGCCCTCAACATGAAAGGAAGACCCTCTATCAGCAAAAAGATTATGACTCACGGAAAGCTTAGATGATGGTTAGCATTTTTTACCAAAGGTATTTTTTAATAATAATAATAACAAATAGCCAAGGCAGTGTTAATCTCCGGCTAAAACATTGTCATATCACTTATTCATCAGATATAATTTTAACCCAATGTTTATTTGAAAGTCCTTAAACTTTTAAAATAAATATAATGAGTCCTCTCTTAGTTGTAACAATATAAACAAAAAGCTGTAAGTTAAAAATAAAATAAGAAGACTACTTAGAATGTGTCCTTAAATTGGATTTGGCTAAAAACATTTTTAGTATAGCTACAGCCTGAATTACCAACAACCTTAAAGTTCAAAATATGAAAATGTCATCCAGATAAGAAGCAACATGGAGTCGTGTCCTCAAATGTTCTATTTGAATGTCAGGCAATGCCTACCAATTGTCTCTTTTGTAGAAATAAGTAGCTCATTCACATGGAATTATAAGGGATCTCAAATAGCCAAAATAATATTGAAAAAGATAAAGTTGGAAGACACATTTTCTGATTTTAAAACTTACTACAAATCTACGGTAATCAGAACAGTGTGTAATGGCCTTAGGATAGACATATAGACCAATAGAATAGAATTGAGAGTTCAGAAATAAACCCAAATATATATGGCCAATTGATTTTCTACAAGGGTGTCAGGACTATTCAATGGGAGATAGAATACAAAAGGATGAAATTGAACTCTTAACCCCATTTCATATGCAAAAATTAACTCAAAATTGATCAATGATCTAAATATAAGAGCTAGGATTATAAAACTGTTAAAAGAAAACATAAGAGTAAATCTTCTTGATCTCAGATTTGTCAATGGATTCTTAAATTTGATATCAAATGTATGAACAATAAAAGAAAAATGTAGTTAAGTCGGACTTCACAAAAATGAAAAGCTGTTGGGCATTATCAAGAAATTGAAAAGAAAACCTGCAGAATGGCAGAAAATATTTGAAAATCACGTAATTGATAAGGGTGAGTATCCAAAATAAATAGAGAACTTTAACAACTCAAAAACAAAAAGACAAACAATTTGATTTAAAAAAAGAAAAATGACTTGAATAGACATATCTATAAAGAAAATATCCAAATGGCCAGCAAGCACATGAAAGGATTTTTAACATTATTGGTGATTAAGGAATTGCAAGTCAAAACTACAATGAGACACCACCTCACACTTCCTAGGATGGCTATAATTAAAACAGTGTAAAATAACAATATTGACAAGAACGTGGAGAAATAGGAACCCTTATGCATTGCTGTTGAGAATGCAAAATGGCTCAGCCACTGTGGAAGACATACGGACAATTCTTCAAAAAGTTAGATGTAGAATCACCGTATAACTCAACAATTCCACTCCTAGGTACATACCAA
>NC_138380.1:87528604-87543868 GCF_054177405.1 Leptonychotes weddellii
GGGCACGTTCTGCATGGAGCACTGGGTGTTATGCACAAACAATGAATCATGGAACACTTCATCTAGAACTAATGATGTAATGTATGGGGATTAACATAAGAATAAAAAAAAAAAAACATGTCTAGAGACATTTATAGTATAACTGTAAGACGTAAATTACTAAGAAAAAATCTTTAAAGAAGTCAAAAGTAAAACATAGAGGAGCTTAAAAGGAAGAACCATTAACAAAAGTGACTTCTCTGCAGAAATAGTTGAGGCCACAATATAGTGAATGGTATCTTTAAAGTGTGGATAAGATAATTGCCAACCTAGAAATAAATACCCAGGAAAAAATAGATGTCGCGAATGAAAGTAAAACAAAGACATTTTCAGGGGAAAAAACACTAAGAAAATTTTAACCAGCACATTCATACTAAAAGATACACAAAGGCATAATGTTTTAAGGCAGAAAAATACAAATCTAGATTAAAGGCAAGAAATACAGAAATAAAATTAAGAATAATCAAAATAGAAAAATACATGATTGTAATTGAAAATATGTAAATGCATATATACATATATATAAATTGTGACTGATTAAATACTTAACAAGAATAGTAAAATGTCTTATGAGGAAATATATGGATGCATACATAAATAGGTGTATTTATATGAACATATATGTGGGTTTATGTGTGTATATCTGTCTCTCTATATACAGTATGTAGATATATATCAAATGATGGATATAAATATAGATATAGATGTATGTAGAGTTGACCCTGAACAATGTAGGCTTTAACTGTGTGTGTCCACTTATATGTGATATTTTTATAAATAAGTATAGTACAACAAATGTATCTTCTCTTCCTTATGATTTTAACATTTTTTTCTGCAGCTTACTTTATTGTTAGAATACACATAATGTACACAATATATATTAATCAACCATTTATGTTATTGATAAGGCTTCTGGTCAATAGTAAGCTATTAGCAGTTAAGTTTTGAGGGACTCAAAAGTTATAGACAGATTTTTGAGTGCATGGGGGCCAACACTTTCCATCCTAATGTTGTTCTAGGGTCAACTGTAAATCTAACTATATCTATATTATTTTTTTAACACAAAACTACTTATTCATAAATATTTTCCAAAATGAAAACAGATTTATTAAAACATGCCACTCACTTAGGAAGGAAATATGGGGCAGACCTTGCCTTGGCCCCCTGCAAGTTGGGACTAAGAGGAAGAGACAGTCTTTAAGTCCACTACCTGCTTCCTGAGGGAGGGAGTTTCTCATGTTGCCCCCTTGCCTGAGGCCTCCTCCAATTATCCAGAACAGGGCATTCACCTGGGCAGGGGGATCACCCTGGGAAGGGAGGGGTCAGGTGGAGAGAGGGGATGGTATCACTGAAGGTAAATTCCTTTAGGTATTGCATCCCAATACAAAGGTGAAGTCTTCTTTTTTCCACTGGCCCTCCTGTGTGTGTGTGTGTGTGTGTGTGGAGAGAGAGAATAAATGAAATTAATAAAATAAAAATAAAATTAATATCAGGGGGAGGTAAATAGAGTTAACACTTTCTAAGTCCTTTGCATTGATCGAGGAGAAGGGAATAGTACCAATTAATATTATCTAAATTTTGATATATATTGAAATCTCTGGAAATAATAATCTATAACTCACAAACTATAAGAGGAGACATCAAAATACAAAAATTGGCCAAAAGATCAACATCACTTGGCATCAGGGAAATACAAACCAAAACCACAATGAGATATCACCTCACACGAGTCAGAATGGCTAAAATCAACAACTCAGGAAACAACAGCTGTTGGCAAGGATCCGGAGAAAGGGGAACCCTCTTACACTTGGGAATGCAAAACTGGTGCAACCAATCTGGAAAACAGTATAGAAGTCCCTCAAAAAGTTAAAGAGAATTACCTATGACCCAGCAATCGCACTACTATGTATTTATCCAAAGGATACAAACATAATGATTTGAAGGAACATATAGACACCAATGTTTATAGCAGCAATGTCCACAATAGCCAAAATACAGAAAGAGACAAGATGTCCATGGACAGATGAAAGGATAATAAAGATGTTATATATATATATATATTTATATATATGTGCAATGGAATATTACTCAGCCACCAGAAAGAATGAAATCTTGCCATTTGCGATGACATGGATAAAGCTAAAGAGTATTATGCTAAGCAAAATAAGTCAGAGAAAGACAAATAGCATATGATTTCACTCATGTGAAATTCAAGAAACAAAACAGATGAACATAGGAGAAGGGAAGAAAAAATAAAATAAGATGAAATCAGAGAAGAAGACAAACCATAAGAGACTCTTAACTCTAGGAAACAAACTGAAGGTTGCTGGCGGGGAGGTGGGTGGGGGAAGGGGTAACTGGGTGATGGACATTAAGGAGGGCACTTGATATAATGAGCACCGGGTGTTATATGTAAGTGATGAATCACTAAACTCTACTTATGAGACCAACAATACAGTAAATGTTAATTAAGTTGATTTTAAATTTTAAAAAAGGAAAGAAAAAAACAAGAAAAAAATAAGCCAAACGAAAAAGAAGGAAAAAAAAGAGAAAAAAAGAAACTCAGAAGAGAGAAGCAGAGATGGAGAGTAAAATGGTAGATTTAAAATAAAGTATCTAAATATTTAAATTGAATGTAAAGTGGACTCAAAGTTCTAATGAAAAGGAAGGTGTTAGACTAAATAAAAAAACAAAAAAATAAACAAACTTCTTTATGCTCTTTTAATGAAATACGCCTAAATCATAAGGTAGCAGGAAGCTTGAAAGTCAAAGAATAAAATATATACATCATTTAAACTCCAACCACAGGAAAGTACAAATATTCGTTCAGAAAAAAAGATAAATAAATTAAGCTGAAAGTATACCAGAGATTAAAAATGAAATTGTTTTATTTATCAGAATGGATTCAGCAGAAGCATTTTGCAATTCTAAAGTAGTATGCACCTAAAAACATGGCCTCAAACTATATAAAACAAAAAATTGACCAAATACAAGCAGGTAAAGACAAATCTACAATCATATCAGTGATTTATTTTCCCTCTTTTAGCACCTGATTAAGTAAACGATCAAAAATAGTTCTGAAATATATAAAATTTAAGCAATACAATCAACTTCCCCTAATAAAAATGTATAGATGTTTATGAACCCACAAATGAACTTATATTTTATATATACATTCTGTTTGAGCACATGTAAAATGTTTGAATATCTTATTAGAGCATAAAATTAGTCTCAAAATACTGAAGATTGAAACCATAGCAGTAACTTCTCTGAGGACAATTTAATTAAATTAGAAATAAATAACGTAAAAAATACAAGTGTTTTAAAATTAAAATGTATAACTCTAAATAACCCTCAGGTCAAAAAAATTAAACTGAATACTAAGAGAAATGTCACCATCAAAAGGAGTGGTACAGCTAAACAGCATTTAGAGGGAAATTTATAACCTTATATACATGTATTAGAATAAAAAACAAGCTGCAACAATCTCCAAAAGTTAGGGGGAAAAAAAAACCAAAGAAAGTAGAATGAGGTCCAAATAAACAATATCTGAAATGAATACGAGTACATCACTTCAGATCACGCAGCCATTATAACATAATAAGATGAAAATATAGACAAAGTTATGCTTTTATTCCAGTGAATTAAAATATTTATGAAATATGCAAATTTCTTTAAAAATGTAATTTATCAAGACCAAGATTGGGCTTGTGAAAATTTAGCAAACTTGGATTTGCTTATAATTGTTCATTTGAATTAGTCATCAAAAACCTTTGCACACACATACACCTTCATACACACACACACACACACACCCCACACAAAATTTCTGGTTTCCAGTGGCTTCCCTAGACAGTTCTACCAAACACTCAAAGACAAAGTATTTTCAAATTGCACAGTCACCTCTAATAATAGGAAAGTAAATAAATACTCCTCAGTTCATATTATCTTCACTTTGCTTCACGAAATTTTTAAAAGGAAAGAATATATTTTTAAAAAAATGAAAGTCTACCCTTGTAAACTTAAGTGCAAAAATTCTAAACAGATAGTAGCAAAAAAAAAAAAAAAAAAAAAAAGTGTAAGGAAGTTCAGCCTATACCTGGCATGAAAGGTTGGATTAAAAGTACTAGGTGCAAAAAAAAAAAAGCAAAGAAGGAAAGAAAGGGAATCAACGAGAAACAAGGACACAAGGAGGCCTGACCGCAGGCCCAGGTACAGGTTATGTACTTTAACAGGTGGAGGTGTGGGACATGCAATTGCTGTCCTACGTGAGTAGACTCTGTCCATTCTGATTTATTGGTGCCTCTGCTCTGCCATTGTTTACTATTTTGATTATTACCTCGGGGGGAGGAAAAATCCAATAAAGAGAATATCCACCTAAACAAAAGTAGCGAATCAAATAGTGTAATTCTTCACATAAACAAAACAAAAAGAACAATCTTGTGATCATCTAATAGAGGCATAAAATGTATTTGGTAAAAATACACATCCATTCATAGTAAAATACGTTAGCAATTTGGGACTATCAAGGAACATTCTTAATGTGATAAACATACATAGAAATACCTAAAACAGTTATCTTCCTTAATGGTGAAATGTTGAAAACTTTTCATTTGAGACATAGAACAAGACAAGGATGTTTGGCTACAGTACTTGAGCTCCATGTTGTGTTTGAGGATTTTGCCAGTGCAATAAAACAATGAATGAATGAATGAGTGAATGGATAGATGAATGAATATTGGAAGGGAAGAAATCAGGCAATCATCTCTCTGACTTCTTCCACAGGAAAAAAAAAAAATTGTGAAATTCCTAAAGAAGCACATTTGGTGCACTGACAAAATCATCTACAAATGAGTGAATAGAATTAGTGAGTTTTACAAAACTACTGGATACAGGGACAATTTATAAATCATACTGATATGCTAGCAGCAAAATGTAAAAATGAGAATTCAAGAAACATACCATTCCAATAGCTTCAATGTATCAAAAACAGACTAATATTTTTTTTAAGTTGGGTACAAAATATGAAGGCAACTACCAAATAACATTGAATTCTTTCAAATTAAAGAAGACCCAAGAAAAAGGAAAAAATGGACCACATTCATGCAGTGGAAGTTTGAGTATTACAATGAAGAAATTGTTCCCCAAAGTGACCTATAGATTCAATGTATCTTCACTCATTAGAGGTTTTATGGTAGACTCTTACGAGCTGATTACAAACTGTGGTGAAAATACTGTGGGCCAAGAAAAGCTAAGTTACTTTTGGTGGAAACTTAGACAGGAAGACTCAGTGTTTCCAATATCAAATCATATTATACAATTGCAATCTTTAAAGTGGTCAGCTGACAAACCAAGGGGAAACAAATGAACTAACAGGACAGAATTGAGGATCTCCAACAGATCCCCACATATATGAATATAAATTTGTGAACTATTAGCAGTGCAGAAGATTGGAAAGGGTTTTTTTTTCAGTTTTTTTAAAGATTTTATTTATTTATTTGAGAGAGAGAGAGGGAGAACATGAGTTGGGGGGGCAGAGGGAGAGGGAGAAGCAGACTCCCTGCTGAGCAGGGAGCCTGATATGGCGCTCAATCCCAGGACCCTGAAATTATGACCTGAGCTGAAGGCAGACAACTGACTGAGCCACCAAGGCACCCCTCTTTTTCAGTTTTATAGAAATATATTTGACATATAACATTGTATATGTAGCTATAAATACAGTTACCACAATAAGTTTAGGTGACATCCAGTCATCACCTCACATGGTTACAAAAGTTTTTTCTTTTGTGATGAGGTCTTTTAAGATCCAATCTCTTAGCAACTTTCAAATATACAACACAGTATTGTTAACTATAGTCACCATGGTGTGCATTAAAGTCCCAGAACTTAATTATCTTAGGAATGGAATTTTGTGCTCGCCCCCCTCTCCCCCCGTCCAGAGAGAGATGGAGAGCAGGAGAGCAGGAGGGGAGGAGCAGAGGGAGAGGGAAAGAGAGAATCCCAAGCAGGCTCCACACCCACTGTGGAGCCCTCAGGAGCTTGATCTCACAACTCTGAGATCATGACCTGAACCAAAATCAAGAGTCTAACACTGAACTGACTGAGCCACCCAGGTACACCATGGAAGCTTGAGATTTTTGGCCACCTTTACCCATTCCATCCTCCCCCAATTCCCCCAACTCTGGCAACCACCAATCTGTTCTCTGTTTGTATGAGTTCTTTTTGTTTTTGTTTTTTAAACTTCACATATAAGTGAGATCATACATTACTTGGTCTCTCTTTGTCTGACTCACAGGGCCTTCAGGTTCCATCCATGTTGTCACAATTGGCAGGATGTCCCTACTTTTTATGGCTGAATAATATTCCATGGTATATATACATACCACATTTTCTTCATCAGTTCATCCATCAATGGACACTTAGGTTGTTTCCATGTCTTGGTTATTGTAAATAATGCTGCAATGAACTTGAGTAGGCATTATTTCAAAGAAGATATTTAAATGGCCAGCAGGTACATGGGAAGATGCTCAACATCACTAATCATCAGGGAAATGCAAATCAAAACCACAATAAGATGTCACCTCACACATGTTAGAATAGCTACTCTGAAAAAGACAAGAGATAAGTGTTGGCAAGGATGGAGAGAAAAGGAAGGACCCTTTGTGCACTTTTAGTGGGGATATAAATTGGTACAGTCATTATGGAAAACATGGACTTTGCTCAAAAAATTAAAAATAGAACTATCATATGATCCAACAATTCCACTTTCCATTATATTTTCAAGAGAAACAAAATCACTAGTTTGAAGAGGAACTGCATGTTTGTTGCAGCATTATCTACAATAGCCAAAACAGAATTTTTTTTTTCCATAAACTGGTGCAGTGACACTGGAGATTATATGTAAAGATAAATATAAAATGATATATAAAATAATATCACATAACATACACAAGTAGCAATTCTAAGTTTGTTGTAACTATATGTCAAAGAAAAAATAAAACAATAAAAATTAAATAATTTAGAAAGAGTTTTTGATCTATCATAGATAGTTTTGTAGAACACAAAAATCAGTAAGTATAAATTAAAAGACTGGTAGATTTGGCTACATTATTAAGAACTCTTTCTCAAAGGAGGAATTAAGAAAGTGAAAATGAAGTCAGAGTGGGAGAAGATCTTTGCAAGACAAAAATAATTGTCAAGTAGCTCATATCAGAATATATGAAACCTCTAAGTGCAAAAGAAATCAGATAATCAATTAGATTAAAAAATGTACAAAGGACTTCAACAGTCATTTAACAAAAAAGAACACAGAAAAGACCAACAGATCTTATTTCTAACCAGGACTATGCAAAGTAAAGCTGCAATGAGATATCACTGGTGGATAACCACCAGAATGTCTGAAATTCACCTGACAATGGCATGATTTAGCAATGGGTATAGAAGAAGAGAAACCTCCTACTGCTAGCAGGACAGTAAAATGGTTAGATTACTTTGGGAAACCCTTTGGCAGTATCTAATATGCTAAACAGATATATTTCCCATGACCCAACAAATCTAGAGGCATATATCTGAAAGAAATAAAGTCAGGTGTGTGCCAAGAGACATATTCAAGAATGTCCATGGTAGTTAACACAAATGGCCAATAACAGTAAAATGTAAAAATAAAATGTGATAGTTTCACTGAGTGGGATGCAAACACACACAACAACATGAAAGAATTTTACAGACTTTTAGAGCCAGCCCCCACACTGTACAATTAAATTTCTGCAAAGTGCTACAAATGGGAAAAACTAAGTTATAATGCTTAAGGATTCACACTAAGATGGTAGGCAGTAGAAGGGTTTAGTAAAGCAAGGACATGGTTACCATAACATGTAATAATTGTAAACTTCAAGGAAGTCAGAAGGGATTGTGATTATGAGCGTGTACCTGGGAAGCTTCTTCAGGTCTGACAATGTGCTTTTATTTGACCTAGATAAAGATTATATACCAATGTTCTACTGACAATGATTAATGATGTCATACATTTATATTTAATGGAATTTTCAGTGTGTAAATTAAATTTCACAATTAAAAGGCTAAAACATAAGAACAATAACACAAAGATTCCAGAGGGTACCCAGGGTGCATCCTTAGTAAAGAATCACTGTCACATTGTGAATTTCCTGGGCCATAGATTTGCTGGCATTTTACATCTCAACAACAATCCTCCTGTTCCTCTCCTAAGTAACAGTCTTTGGTTTTGTTTCTTTGGTGGGTGGGGTTGGGAATAGCATTGTCCCAGCTCCCTGGTTGAACACTGATTGTTTCGATCAGATCACAGTAACACCTTTAGTTAGAATCTGAACTAACCTAATCAGGACTAAGCCATTCAACATACAGAGTTCCTATGGCTATATAAGAATTGATCAGGAATTAGCATCGACCCAATTAAACTGAACCATGAAAGAAGACTTGCTGAGACTCTAGTAAAATAATATTCCTTGATCATCTGAAAGAGCTACTAGAAGTCATGAATTTAAAGCCTGGAGTTGTTACCATATGTGAGAATCCAGCCTTAGGAGAAACAAAACAAACACAAACAAAAAAACTACCACACTTGGAGAGAGAAAGAAATTAGGTCTTTGTCAACCTGTAACCACTAAATCAAGACAAACCCAGAACTTGTCCTATCAGTGGACGTCACAATTTTATGAGTGATTCAATTCATTTTTTTTTGTTTATTTAAACCTATTTGCATTGGTTTGTTTTTTTTTTTTATTTCTTTTGACTACTTGTAACATTAAAAAGCCCTAGTTGACAAATAGGAACCACTAAATTGCATATAATTAAGATACTATCATCTGATGTTATTGAAAGACTAAATAGAAGACTATTTTGAGTTAAATACGTATTTATGGGAAAGAACACTGCTCTGACATTTAAATCTATTTTAGACCCAGCTGTGAACAGAACTGGAGCAGAGTAGAAAGTGTGACCTGGGTTAACGGCATACCCTCTTTTGATTTTAGTTTTTTTCATCTAGAAAAATGAAGTTAACATTAGAAGTCTATCTCAATGGGTTTGCAGATGGTAGCAGTACAGTTCAGCTGTTAAGAGCATGGACAAAGAAATCTGAATAAAGTGGAACTTAATTCAGCTAGAAAATGCAGATAATGATAATACTGAGGTCATGGGTTTTTACAAAAATTAAAGGAGATATTTTATGCAGAAGCATTTTGTAAAGTATATATTTTCCAAGGCTCTTTGTACCTCAAATTTTGTAATCAGTACTTTATAAACCCAGTCATTTGGAAAGATAAGGAAATTTAAGGAAAACCCAGTATCCTATGTGAATTTGTCTAATGGATGTATTTATATCTATCAGAATGACAACACTTAAGAAAGAAATTCCTCTGGGGCACCTGAGTGGCTCAGCCAGTTAAGTGTCCGACTCTTGGTCTCAGGGTCCTGAAATCGAGCCCTGCATCAGGCTCTGCACTCAATGCAGAGTCTGCTTGAGATTCTCCCTCTCCCTCTCCTTCTCCCCCTCCCCCTGTTCTCCCTCTCTCTCTAAAATAAATAAATAAATGAAATCTTAAAAAAGAGAGAGAGAGAAAGAAATTCCTCTATTGTCTGCATTCTCATTATTAGGTTAAACCATATGAAATTGCCATTTCTAACAGTGAAAAATTGTCAACTAGATTGTTGATCTACCCATTTAGATTTAGAAGGGAGATTGCTAACTTGAGACTGACTGGGAAGAGATCATAGATAACAGACAGTACTAACGTTAAGCTGGCCGTTCAACTGAGTTGATGAAACCAAAACACCAGGTCTTTAACCTCCACTAAGTTTTCCATGATGCACTGAATTGTGATTTGAACTTAGTACAACAGATTCTGTTGCAGATACATGGTTTAAATTAAGCAAGAATAGAAGCCATTTTCCTACCTGTTTGCTGTGGGTTTTTCGCAGTAATTAGAATGTAATTTTTATTGTTGTTTTGTTGTTGCATCGAGTCATATACAATTTCCGATGAGGAGGCAGTTCTTAACCATAAAGCTTTTATTTAAATAGAAGGAAGAAAGGCAATGAGAGGAGCCTATTCCCCTAACTACTTAATAAGCATCTTTCCTAATATGCTTCATAATTTTGTGCTGGGTCTTATTTGTCCATCTACCTGCCTCTGGACTATTTTATTCAAATCCCTATTTTTCAAATTACAGTTACATTATTAATTTAAATGAAATGATGATAGGTTTCAACTTCTATAACATGTTTTCTAAACCTAATCTGGCCAACAAAACATGGACTCAGTTCAAGAGGGCCTAAGTTGTTTTTTTTTTTTTAAATAATCACAGGTAAGAAGAGGCTATCACACAGATATCCAAAGTCCCAATATCATCTTAAATTTTGGCAATAAGAGTCCAAGAAATTTATTTCAATGCTCATGACTTTCCCTACGGTTTTTGGTACTACGTTCAGTTTTGCTTTGATTTAAAAATTTTAAAAAGTAAAATGCTAAAAATAAGCATAATAATAATAAAATTTAAGTGCCAATCACTAAACAAAATAAATATAGCTCCTATCATTCCTTTTTTAAAAAAATGTTATTATTGCACAAGGAAAGGCTATTCTCAAAATCTGTCTTAATCTTAAATCTGCTTATATTTATGGAAGAAGAATAACATATTTCATCATCTTCATAATACAGTTATTTCATGTTCAAATCAATGTGTTTGTTTATACCTACAAAATACTGAACTGTCAATTCATGTTTAAATTGCATGAAAATGTTTAAGGGAATGACGGGAGTTTTCACTTTTCAACCAATCAATATAGAGTCATTTACACACAAGGAGGGGGAAGAAAAGAAATTCTTTAGTGAATTTAAGATACAGAACACAGAAAATTTAATGCTCCAAAGCTCAAAAGATGGGATCATTACTTGGTAGGAAAAGAAGAGTCTCTTAGGAAATAAAACACACAGGCCCCATAGGATGTGTTTCTTGAAGCATTCCAGTCATGTAAGGAGTCTTACTAGAATATTGTTCACTGAGTGGAGTAAAATTTTTCTCTTTCTGTCTGCAGTCAGTCCTTTCTCTCAGAAATAATAATGCACTCCTGTGGGAGCTGAAAAAGTAGTCTTAAATGCCTCTCATAATGATGACTACTGTGTATCAGTCATTACATTCTTAACAATTCATTGATAAATTTATTATAAATGAGGTCCAAATGAATGCTGGATAGGCAAGAAGCTATACAGATAAACATAGCAATCTGTATTTACTGAGATTCCCCCTGAAATGCATGTGACAAACAATGGCAATGAAGTGAATTTCACATGATTGCAGACTAGAAATGATCTGTCTTATAGATTATTTTTCTAATTTCCATTTTTAAAATTGGCTTTAATCATTTCCATGAAGACTTTTTGAATGTGGATATGTGTTGGCTTTTTTGTTCTTTAATGTCGTCAAATCTTTTCATTTTTTCCTTTTTTATTTCAACCTTTGGGATTATGCTTAAAAAGTCATCCATAAATGCATTGCTTCCTTCACATAAAATAATTTATCTTCCTGGATTTATTTTGATTAATAATGTGAGGTAAATACCTAGTTTTGTTTTAAAAATAATTAGTCCATTGTACATAATTATTTATTGAATTAATATACCATTTCTCCCCTGATTTTATATAATAAATTTTTATATCAGAGACTCAATCCATTCATCAATGATGTATTTATTTCCAGTGATATAATTATCAGGCACAATAATAGGTTTAGGAAACACTATAGCAAACAGATCTCCTCTCATGATCTTTATCATATGGCGGGGCAAGATGTGTTAGCCAAGTATCACCCAAAGGGGTATTGGAGGAAAGCATATTAAAATGGAACCTGACCTAAATAGGGTATGAAGGAAGTCTTCTCCAAAGAAGTGATGTTGAGGTGCAGTCTAGTGGATAAGTAGGATTAAATTAAATAAGCAAAGAAACGTTCCAGGCATAGGGAACCACCTGTAGAAATGCCGTGTATTTAGAGGGAGCTGGCCTCACCAAACTGTAGAAAGAAAGCTAGTGTGGCTGGACTGGGAAAGGGAAGGACAGGGTGGTTTGGGGTAAGGCTAGTGAACAGGATGGGAGTCAAACCATGCAGACCCCTAAAGGACAATGTAATGAGTCTTTATAATCCTAAAGTCATCCAGAAATCATTGAAGAGTATTAATTAGGAGTTAAATAATTAGTAATTTACTAAGGAAAGGTGATTCTAGTAACGATATGAGGGGCAGGTGGAAGGGTAGGCTAGACAGAGGAGAGGGTAGGTGCAAGATGATAATATATTGGACCAAGATTATAATATTGAAATAAATGCTAGTAGATTGACTTTAGAATGCCTTAGAACACAAAGCATAATGATAGATTGGACATGAGAGGTAAAGGTGTACAGTCATAAGCACTAGGTTTTAGATGTATCCGCATGAGTGAATAATGATGTCATTCACTGAGGAAACATTGTTTAGTAATGTGGAATTCTGTCTTAGTCTATGGAATTTTAAAGGACTTCGAATCATCTAAAAGAGTAGTTAACGCATTTTGTCTGTAAAGGGCAGAATAGTAAATATTTGGGCCACATACAGTTCCTATTACATTTTCTTCTGTTTATTTACTTACTTGCTTTTTGCATATTTGTAATTCTTTAAAAGATTTAAAAAACCATTCTTAGCTCCTGGAAAATAGAAAAGTGGGCAGTGGTCTTAAACAATGAATATAGGTATGTGGAGTAAAGAGAAGGCCATCAGACCTAGCCAAGTGAATGTTCAGTCTTAGGTACCATCCGTGAGTGTTATACCTTACCTGAGGCTGCGCATATTGATGAATTTACCCTGGGAGAAATCACAAAATGAAAAGAGAGGAGAGTGGGTCCCTAAGAATAATGGCCTAGTAGAGGAAAAGGAGCTTACATAGAGTACTCAGAGGACCCCAAAGTGGTAAGACAACAGTAAGAATGTGGTTTCATAGAGGTCAAGAATGGAGAGTGTTTTTAGGATGTAAAAAACTAAAGAAACTTAAATGCTAATGAGACTGACTCCACATACTGGAGAGAGAATCAATAATGAGTGGTTTCTGATAAGGTAAAAGGGGTGTAAAGACCAGACTTTATTTGGAGGAGGTATACTTCTCCCATTAAATTTAAAAAGAAGGAGGGGGGAATGCAGATGGATGTGGGTTGTAGATACAGTAGCAAGATCTTCCCATCTGGAGAATGTGCTGTGTGACCAACAAGCTCTCAAATAAACTTTAGCAAAAATATGAAATAACATGTATAAAACTATTAGTTTTATTCATATTTTTGATATCAAAATACTGGAAACAGTTCAATTATCTACATTTGATACAGTGGAATACATTTTCATACATGAAGTGTACCCAGATTAGCATGAAGTGTTATGTAGATTATTAGGATGGAGTTGGGAAGAACTCTATATATGTATGTATTTGTAAAAACAAAACAAAACATACAGATCAGTGTTAATGGGGGAGGTATGCAACCTTACTGAGTGGTCTCACATTAACTTCCTGATCAAAACTTCAAATCATTCACTGTCTCAGTCTCTAGGCTCCCCAAACTCGAACACTTCCTACCCCCTTACTTTCAACAGATGACTTTGCTTTTTATTTCACTTAGATTAAGAAATTCTGAATAAAACATCTTTATACTCTTTCCACCAAATCTAATCACATAACTAACAGTCTACCAAATAGGAAGACTCTGAGCAACCATTTGAGGACAGTTCCCCATCATTGAGTTAAGTCACCGTCTCAGGCTCCTCACTGATTTTCCTCTGCTAAGTCCTCCCCTCTGCAATCCATTCTCTTGAATCCTTCATTCATTAAACAAGTATTTATATCACATTTACTATGTGATTGTTAGGCACTGTTACAAAATGCTTTATAATTATTAACTCATTTAATTATCAGATTTTTCTCTCTACTAAATTATTTCTCTTAGAAAGCATGGCCTCATTTCCAATTAGTATCTCTCAAGCACAAATCCTGCTTTAGAAATGGGACACTCTTCTCCTCAGCTCCATAGGAAAAGTCTTTGAAAGAGTTATATATACTGAGAATGTCCACTTTCTCTGTCTTCATTTTATCCCTTGAAGCCATGCCAATCAGGTTTTCATCACCACAACTCAACCTTTCGAATCTCTAATGATCCCTACAATGCCAATTCCAATAGTTGAATCAGCTTTTACTTTGTGGACCCAAAAACGGCAGCATTTGACAAAACTAATTCTTCTCCTTTTTCAAGTCACTTTCTTATCTTGACTTCCAGAACATCACTCTCCCTTGATTTTTCTTTTACTTCACCTTTCTTCCCTTTATTGGGTCCCTTTTATTTTCCTTACCTCTATCCAGTGGTCCTTCATTGGCTGTAAATTATAATCATCTGGAGATTTTTTCTTTTATTCTCCATGCCCAACCCACACCGGAGACCCATTTCTGAAAGTGAGACCAAGACATCTAGAGTTTTATAAACTCCTCAGAGGATTCCAGTGTGTAGCCAAGGTTAGGAATCACTTCTAGTCAAAGGAATGTCAGAGATACCACCAGTGGTTTCCAAAGGCCACACCTTCTCTGACCCATTTCTCAATCTTGTCCCCACTGGTTACTACTCTTTAGCCATACTGGTCTCCCAGTTGTGCCACAAACACTTCAAGCATTCTTTCATCCCAGGCTCTTTGCATTTTCTTGAACTCTCTCAGCATGACCCTCACTTCCTTCAGATTCCTAACCAGCCATCACCTTAGCAGAAGACTTCTCTTACCATCCTGTGAAAACCAGCCACTCCTTCTCTTTATACTCCGCCCCATAGCTCTCCCTGCCCTTTTCCCTTGCTTTGTTTTCTCCATAGCCTTATCATCACTGAATATGTTATAGGATATGTGCTAATCGTGTGTTTCCTTCACCAGACTCTAAGTTCTGTGGGGAAGACTCTGTGTCTATTGTCTGTTTTGCTCACTGTTGGATCTTTGATCAGTAGTAGAATCCACCTGAGTGCTATAGGAAATCTAGAACACTCTACAAAATAAATGGTTGACTTTCTCTTTCTTTACATAAGTTTACTTTTTCTTCTATTTATATTATCATAAGCTCAGCCTCAAGTTGTTTTATTCTCCTTCCCATTCAATGATGGCATCACAGAATTAATTTTTCTTTGACAGCCCTGTGCTCATCCA
>NC_138380.1:87544368-87568475 GCF_054177405.1 Leptonychotes weddellii
CGAGGGTCCTGAGACCACACTGTCCCGGAGGGTTCCACCCCCCGCTTAGCCACCGGAGTGACGTCCCTCGGCGGAGCAGACTTTTAAAAGTTCCGATTTTGTGCTCCGTGGTTCTATCACTTGCCAGAAGCGGCCGACGGAGGCCCCTCCCCCGCCGTCTATCCTCCCGAATATCGCCTCAGATTCACTTCTCCGCCCGTCCTACCTTCCAGAAAGTGGTCGCTTTTCTGTTCAGAGAGTTGTTGCTATTCCTTTCTTCGATCTCCTGTTGAGTTTGTAGGTGTTCAGAATGGTTTGATCCCTATCCAGCTGAATTCCTGAGAGGAGACGAAATCCAGGTCTCCTACTCCTCCGCCATCTTGCTCCGCCCCCTAGACATGGTTTTTATGTATTTTAATCATGCTGGAGTACTTTGGGCTTCTTGAATCCCGAGAATGGTGTCTTGCAATGTTTCAAATACTGCTTCTCATGTCCACAATAGCCAAGGTTTGGAAAGAGCCCAGATGTCCATCGACAGATGAATGGATAAAGATATGATATATATATATATATAAAGAAAGAATGAAATCTTGCCATTTGCAAAAAAGTGGATGGTACTGGAAGGTATTATGTTAAGTGAAATAAGTCAATCAGAGAAAGACAATTATCATATGATCTCACTGATATGTGGAATTTAAGAAACAAAACAGATGAACATAGGGGAAGGGAAAGAAAGATAAAATAGACGAAATCAGAGAGGGAGGAAATCTATGAGACTCTTAACTATAAGAAACAAATTGAGGGTTGGCTGGAGGGGATGTGGGTGGGGGCTGGGGTAACTGGGTGATGAACATTAAGGAGGGCACCTGTGATGAGCACTGGGTGTTATATGCAAATGATGAATCACTAAATTCTACCTGTGAAACTAACAATACAGTATATGCTAATTAAATTGAATTTAAATAAAAACTTAAACAAAAAAATAAGACCAAAAAAATGCTGCTTCTCCCCCATTCTCTCTGGTCTTCCAGTGGGACTCAGTCAATGAAAAAAAAAGTTTTTCTCACCTTTTTCCTTTTCTTGGTCCTTTTACAATCAATCATCTTTTTTTCCCTATCAGTCCTTCTGTCTGAATAGTTTTTTTATCTATTCAGTTATTAATTTTCAGCTAACTTTTCTAATCTGCAGTCAACCCTACATTCTGAAATCATAGTTTAAATTATTGCAAATTTTTTGTAGACTTTTAGATTTGCCTGTTCTTGTGCTCTTTTCCAATGAATTATTTTAATTTTTTTCTATATTTAAATTTATAGTAGCAATAATAAATTTAATATAAAAATGTACAGGTAACATAGTTTGCCTAATTATTTGAAATTCTATTCTTTAAAACTCCAATTTTAGAGGCTTTGTTGGTCTATTTCTATGGCAGATCCATTTCTGTTGATAGGCATTTGTCTCTCTTTGTGTGCTGGTTATTTTTAACTGTGTGCCCATTTATATAAGTTGCTTATAGAAATTGTTTGTAGAAGTAACTTAAGGCCTAGTTTGATGTTATTATTTTCTTTCGAAGAGAAATTCTGCATTTCTTCTAGGTTTATGGTTATGAAAACATTAAGTAAAAGTTTATTTCAGTTTTAGGCATTGATGGAGCTTTTCTGGGTTAATCACATGATTTGAAGCTTGAATGTAGTCTGGGCAAATAATTGCTTCATTTTTAGTTCTTCCTTATCATACTATTCAAACCTTTGGCATTGTACTCAAAATATACAAACACTCATCTCCTCCTGCTGGCAGACCGCACAGTGTCACATTTGTACCCCTAGTACTTTATGCTGACAGACACTACACAGTTCCTCAGGTGCCTTTCTGGAAAAATAGCCCTTTCCAGATGCTGTGCTCACCATTCTGAAGCTTTGTTTTCTCTTGCATCTTGATCCAGTGGTTCATCCCTAATTTGTTAACTGCCTGATGCCTTTGATCCTTCTGTGCACATCTTATTTTTATTTGTTCAGTATATTAACTTGAACCAATAAGATATATACTATAGCAATTGGTTCACATGATTATGGAAGTGAGAAATCCCAAATCTGTAGTCGGCAAGCTGGAGACCCAGGAGAGCTGATGGTGTAAGTTTCAGTCCAACTCTGAGTCCCAAGGCAGAACAGGACTGACATTCCAACTCTAAAACAAGCAGAGAGAAAGAATTCTTTGCTAACCTTTTATTCTAATCTGGCTGCCAATGAATTAGATGAGGCCCATCCACCTGCTTTACTAGGTCTACTGATTTAAATGTTAATCTCATCCAGAAACACTCATAGACACACCCAAGAATAATGTTTAAAGAAATATCTGGGCATTCCACGGCCCAGCCACGCTGACACATAAAGTTAACCGTCATACCAAGGTTTCCAAACTCCTGAGGGGGAGTTTGTCTAAATTACCTCATCTGTCACTATTGGAGTTGGAAGTCTTCACAGAATCTTTTAAAAATACGGATACACTCAGGCGTGACTGGGTGGCTCAGTCATTAAGCGTTGAACTCTTGATTTTGGATCAGGTCATGATCCCTGGGTCCTGGCGTAGAGCCCCACATGGGGTTCCCTGCTCAGTGGGGAGTCTGCTTCTCCCTCTTCCTCTGTCCCTTCCCCCGCTCGTGCTTTCTCTCTCTTAAATAAATGAATAAATGAATGAATGAATGAATGAATGAATAAATAAATAAATAAATAAAATATGGATACACTCTGTCTTCAGGAATTTGTTTTCTTATGACTGAGAGACACTGATTCAGCCATGGCAATCTCCAAATATCCAATATAACTGAAAATAAAATGTCATTGAATTCTATCTTTTAAATGTTCCATGAAATAAACATCTTTTTCTTTCAACACTCCACTGAGATAAAGAATTCTCAAACTATGTGCTATAAATCTTCTTTGTAACATTTCTGCTTAAACAGGTCATTATTACTTCATAATCTTTGAAGGCTGACAGTCAGGCAGAGTTCCTTGTAAAATAAGAAGTATATTTCAGTACAAATTTTTTCCTTAAAAATATATTATCCTCTTAAGTTTCATTACCTAATAATGTTTCTAACAAAAATATGTGATTTTGATGTACTTTATTCAGAGGTGATATTGTCCTTTAATAACTAACTTAAAAAATAATTTGCACTTTGATCTCAGATGCAGCTGTCCTTGATCTTGACCTATCAGTTATTATTAACATCCACTGTTATTATCACTTACCACTTAAATCCTTTTTACTCTCCCTCTGTGCCTATGCACTTAGAAACTTTGAAAAGTAAGTCAAATTTAGAGTCATGAAATTACAGTTAAGGTTTATCAGTAATGATGAGACTGTAAATAGATGTCTAATTTACATTCCTTAAATATTAACGTGTAGTGGAACTAAGTTCTATAGCTTTAAAATGAATAATAAATCATCTTTCATATTATATTTTAGTCAACCTTTGTAAAATATCTCATCATGTAATTATAAACTAATAGTTATGTAACACTTATTACAATTTACCATGGGAATATTTCTTCCTTGAGTGTCATTTTAGGGATTTAGAAAAAAGTATACTATCAAGAAATAAATTTTTCTATATATTTGAAATATGTACACAAATATTTAAAATATTATATATTTATTGTATTCCCAGATAAACACACATCATCAATATAAAATATATATTTTAAATAATATTCTGCAAGAGTATTTTCCCTTCAGTATGCTTTGTCAGTAATTTGCAAAGGGAGGAAAGTAGTATTTGCCTTTGAGAATCACTGCCATATTGCACCACTGTATGTTGGTATGTGTGGGTCCTATTCCTCACTTTTTTTAAGTGCTGGTAAAGAAAAAACAAAAGAAAGGTTTTGGACCATTGTTCTATAATTGCACTGTTACATTCCTGAGGACTTAGGTCCCAAAGTTTGAGTTGATCAAGAGGTGTTTCATTTGAAATCAGTTAGATCACAATCCGATTTGAGTGTACAAAGTCACACATATATATATGGGTACTCATTTTCTTGAATCATTTCAACAGTACATGAAAAGTGAAATAATGTTGCAAGGTCGCATGAACTGGCTGCAAGCAGCAGCTATCCTTATGACCTGGCTAATCTTCAGTGCAGACTCAAGTGTGTAGGCTGAAGAGATTGAGTGACATGCCACCTCACCTTGCTGACCAGAAAAATCCCTTGGTAATTGCTACACTGACTCTGTAACCCCCAGCTAAGTTTACCTCAATGGAAATTTTTTCTGGAAGTGTTGGTTCACCCTTAAATTTCATCACAGGAATCAAACTGATCTAAGCTTTACCATTTGGGACAAGCTACCTTGCTTCACTTACTGCGTTTCTAATTAAATTATTGATGGTGATTGATAAAGATATCAGGAACTTTAGTGGGCGACTTCTTTGTGTAGTAAATGCCACTTTTATTCTATGGGAAACACTGATTTAATTCTTAGTGGGAAAAGAAGACCCTAGAAATGTCAGGATGTTACCCTGAGGTAAAACATTTGTTTCCATTTCTTCTAGATTACTGCTTCATGGATTTCTCACCTAGAAAATCTGTACCTGTGCATTATGTACCCATTTACCATGTGTGGGTTTTTTGTGTGCATTTTGAAGATATTTCTGAATATGTCCTATTTATGTAATCTGTATTTTTATTCTCTGAGGATTATTGATTGTTTCCATTCACCTTTAGGTAACCAGTAACTGATTGCTAAGTAGTACACTGATATTTCATTAGTTTTAATTAAAATGATTTGATAAACCATGAAAAAGTGCCTAATAAAATTCTTTAATAAAGATGACTCCATGATTTCACCTGAAAAGAACATTCCTAACAACCATTCCCATCACCCACCGTCACTCCCTAATAAGCAATAAATTAGCCATCAAATGTAGCTGTGCCCAGGAACCAGATATATCTTTATGAAGCAGAAGCTTAGGACTGGAGTTACAGGCCACCTGGACACCGGGGCTGACATAGGAATTATAAGAACAGTTCGCCTCTTTGGAGGAAATAGGTTGCAAAATGGGGAAGAGAATCAGAAATCCCTGTGTAAAGAAGGAAGCTGGAGCAGGTCCTTCTGCCTGTGAATGAAGGCTGGAGATGATGGTGACCACAGTTTGGCACACCCCTCGATGAGAAACCGCTATCCTGAAGGTGGTATAGGACGGGGAAGAGCTAGACAGCCCTCAGACTGGCAATTAGGCCAATTCAGTGGGTGAGAGCTCCCTGCTGCCATCATGATATCTGGTGCTTTACTGGGGGTTCTGAAAGCCTCGATAAAGGTAAAGCAAAACTCCAAGAAATGAGGACATGAACAGAACAGGAAAAGAGAAGTTCCACTCAAGGTTATATCCAAATTAAAATTTAGAGACAAAATCATATATATAAAAGTCATATATATATATATATATATACACATTAGTTATATATATATTAGGTATATATTTCATATAGAAATCATATTTATATCTATTTTATATGCAAAATCCAAACCAAGGAAATTGTTCCCTAGGAAAGAAAACTAATGGACATAGAAAATGATTCTAAAATCATGTTTACAATCTTAAAGAAAATCAAGGCAAGAGCAACTTCCATTAAAAATGAAAAAAAAAAAAAAAAGGACAATGGAGTGGCAACGACAACATAGTTTTAAAATCTTTCCAGATCCCTGCACACTGTATTAGGCAGGACACCTTCACTATGTACAGGATAGTAAAGGCAAAGACCCAGGAATGCCACCTACAACAGTATGTGGTGTTAGGGTAGCCCTGTGTTCCCCAAATCACAGGAAGGTGGAGACAAACCTGGGACAACGGCCTGAGTCATTTCTGCAACTATGAACAGAGAAGTGGATGGAAAGTAAAGTGACTTCTAATGTCCCTGTGAGCCAGAAGACATAATATTCATTAACAGTTAATGCCCAAAGGTGAAACATGGAAAGCTGAGGAAGGCAGCAAAACTGGCCATGAAATACGCAAGCTCCAGTTTGCAGGTGACTGAAGGATTCTATAGAGACAGTCGGTGCTGGGGATGTCTGGGCCCTAAAAGCTCTGAATTAATCAACTTTAAGATCCCACCAAGGAAAAGCCCATGGGGAGGTGAAATTTCTGTGAATGGAATCCACATAAGAGGGACAGAGACAGTATGGGCAAAAGAGAAAAAAATGGATCCTGACAAAAGTTGGGAGAGAACTTTCAAAAAAGTTTAAAGCCATATTTTCGGGAACTGTATTGTAACAATAAAAGGAAGTTCCAGAATCTAGAGCTGGTGGTGAAGCTAAAAAAGTAATCAAAACCCACCTCCTCTTCTAAGAATAGAGGAAAAGTCACCTCCTTTAAACTTGAACAAGAGAAAATATTACAGTTCGACCCCATAAAAGTTTCATCTAAAATATATGATGAATAAAGAGAATAAGAGTTCTAAAAAATGACAATGCTTTACCAGAAAGAGAAGATTTCAAGGCAGATGCAATCTGTCAAAGTGAGTTAGAATAAATTATAAAACCAATAACATTTATGAAAGCAAAGCCCATCTTAGAATTAGAAATACCCAGAAATAAGAAGTATTTTTCCCTTGACTCACTTCTGATATACCAAAAGATCTATACAGAGGAAGAGATAAAACAAATAAAATAGCTCGCATAGACTACAATCTAATTAAAAAAAAAAAAAAAACTAAAACCAGCCATTTGATCAGATAAACGTGGATTTTGCTTATTTAAGTCACCAATTACAAAGATTTTCAGATAACTAACAAAGTGAAATCTGACATTTTACCATGTATAAGAAACACCCATCTTATAAAACAGTATTTAGGAAGTTTAAAAATAAAAGGACAAATATAAACCAAGAAGAGGTAAATGAAAAGTAGACGAGGAGTCTCATACTTGATATTAGAATTCAGACCAGGAAGCACCGAAAAAGCAAAGGTCACTTTATAAAGCTGAAAGGTTCACAACGAAAATATAACAATTACTATCATTATTTATTATCGCTCCCAGAACTTACTGCAACGCCGTTCTGAGCGGAGAGAATACAGAGCTACAGATGCTTGGAGGAATGGAATCAAACTAATAGTCGAAGAAATTAACACATGTCTCTCAATGCAATACAGATCAAGGAATATAGACCTAACCAACATAACCGACAATGCAGATTTTACAGATATGTATCAAAGTTGCAATACAAATAGCAGAGAATATCTGTTCTTTCTAAGTTTATGTGAAACATTACCCTAGTTTTGCCTGCAAAGAAAACCTTCATGAATTATAAAGCATGCAAATAATCCAAAGAGCATTCTCTGACAACATATAGTAACATAATCAATTTTAAATAAAAGGCTTTTTTCTTAGAAATTAAGGGAACAAACCTATCAAAATACGTTCTGGGAGAGCTCCCACCCACAGGCACGCCGCACGCTGAGCTGCTATGCCCCAGCCACAGTCTGTCCACGGGCGAGGCGCAGGGACCCTGCAGAGGGTCCCAGGGTCCCGCAGCGTCCCGGGGAGCGGGGAGCGGAGAGGCTGCGAGCCCTGCGCTCTCCCGCCGCTGGCGCCCCGGCCTGGCTGGGAGCAGCAGGAGGAGAACTGCCCACAGGCTCCCCAGATGGAGGTGTCACTGAAGGGTTACCCACACTTCAAAGCACTTCTAGCGCTGATGCTCGTGCAGGTGATGAGGATATACTGGAAAATGTTTAGTGTCCCTACCAACTCTGCATCGCTCCTTCTGCCCGCAGTACGGAACCACCAGGCCCACAGGGTCCAGACAGACCTTTTCGGTGTCCAACTTGTGGGGTAAGACACAGCGTATTCAGAACCTAAGAAAAGCACGTGCTCATCCGTTCAGGAATTAAACCATTTCAGTGTGAGCGCTGTGGGGCAAAGTTCGCCAGGGCTTACTCGCTAAGGGTGCGTGGCCTCAAGCGTGAAGGGCGACGCAGTTTCCAGTGCCAGATGAAGTTTCCAGTGCCGGATTCGTGCCATCGCGTCCTCCAGCCACGTGAGGGCTTCCCAGCACCTTATCCGCAAGCCTCGGATTTACGGGTGCAAAACCCCGCGGCGCCCTGTTCGTGCACCGGAGGAGTCCGGACCGTGAAGCAAGCTGCTTCCAGAGCCCTGATTTCCTGGTAGTGGCCTGCTTCGACCAGGAGCAAGAACAGGCTCTTGTTGTTCTGGGTGATCTCGGAGAGCACAGTTTTGAGAGCAACTGCCCTGTTCAAATGCCTGTAATTTGCCAGGTCTCCTGGACCCAGAACTGTGAAAGCACTTTCCCCTTGGGGTCTCTTGGAGGGCTGGCAGAAAAAGAGGAAGAAGAGCCAGAGCAACCAGAGAAGACCCCCCTCCCCCCCCACAACACACACACACATCAGAGCCGTCCTCTGTAAGCATTGAGTGATTTCATGGTTTGGCTTCATTTTTGGTTTTTGGACAGTGCTTGTGCTTGGTCTTGTACATTTAATTTAAATTAAATTTTTTAAACAAACAAACAAACACAAAAGTTTGGGAAAGAATTTTTCATGACTGAGAGGCTGCTTCGGTAAGTTGACAATAACATATTGTTGAAACATAATTGAAACTAGGAGACTTAAGGAGAACCAGTTGACTTAACCCATAGATCAGTTTCTTCTTCCATTGTTAAAAGTAGGCTAAGGAGATCAGCAGATAAAGGGGAATTCAGATGATTATTGACCTTCCTGAGGTGAAAGAGTTCAACAGAACAAATTACTGAACAGAACTCGACAGATAGCCTAAATAGATGTTTACTCCCATACACAGGACGTTGTACAATATTTTGTAAAGCCTGATGGTTTTGGAAATATTTACAGTAAAATTTCTTAAAAATTATTAGGGTAGGTACTTCTGAAACCCATGTATTTTTTTTTTTAACTTTGTCATTTCTATTATTTTTCATGGTGAAAATTTGCTGTTGGGATAGGCATTTCCTGGACTTTTTTTAGTACCGCTCCAAATAATCTTTCTTCTGCTTTCTCTGCTTTGCAGAGACTCGTGATTGAGAATAGTCAGGCTGTGCATGAAATGTGATAGGGAGTGGAAAATGAAGTACATACATCTCAGCTTTACAGGAACTCTTGCAATACTGACTAAAACTGTGGTTTACCTGGTCTTTGAATGTTAATGCCTAGCTAATTAGGTCATTGCCCAAATCATTTTTTCTCTTGCCCCATGAACAATACTTTCTCTTACATATACTTGAATGTCATATGAAGGAAAAATATTGGAGATTTTCTATATTTTATGGATAGTTTTATGTATTGTTGGAGATGTTTTAATTGTGCTGATTTGGAGAAAAAAAATTCTCTGTTAAGGAGAACACAAATCCAAAATATATTCTAGGGGAAATAGAATCCAATTATCACAGAGGAAATAGAGAAAATGTTTAAAGAGCTCCTTCATAAAACCCAGCATGATTCAGTTGCTTTCACAGGTTAATATTTTATATGGATTTTCCTCATGTCTGTGGTAGATGCACTGCTGGGAAAATGAACTGGTTTCTCTTCAACATACTATTAGTCCTGGACAGTACCTAGCATTATGTTCTTTGTTTAATAATTCCCAGTTCTTTTGTTTTACATTAAAAAATTTAACTTTTGCGATTTCTGTTTTTATGAACTTATTTAAGCTATGATTCTCTAAGTGGCCAATGTCTCTACAGTAAAATTTGGAAATTACTCAACTCTTCAGTGTCTCAATGACTGAAAGGTATAAATATGTTTAGTGTATGGATGTGAGGTTCTAGGTGGCCCATGATATTTGAGAAAATCTTTTCTGTAAAAGAATTTTCATGCATCCTGCGTAACAGTAAAATGTCCCCAGAACATTCATGTATGTAAAAAACTGTCCATGATTATCCATTTTTGATATCAATAAATTATGTTTTGATGTATTTATTATATAACGAATTGTCCAGGTATGCATATAGATGAGTTATTGGGGGGATATATTTTTGCTTGGAATTTTTCCAAGAATTTACTATTTTGGAAAATTATGTCAATAAGTATTTAAGCCACTAACTCAAGAAATCCGTGTTAGTCTTCCTTTTTTGTTGTCACATTTGTGATTATTCTCTACATAACTATATTTTTGAAAACTTCTTTCATAAAGTTTAAGAATGATATTCTATGAATAATTGAATTTATTTTTATATCTTTGTGCACAGTTCTTCTTATGCCAAAACATTGTTTTTAATTAAGCAAGGAACTGTCAAGATTAGGTAAATATTTTGCCCACATTTACCGAAAAAATTTTGAAAAGACTTATCTTACTTCTGACATACAGAGGGAAACTGTTGAATATTATCTTTGAAATGTTTAAAAGTCTTCTAATCAGCAAGACAAAAGCATCAATCTTATGTAAAAAATAGCAAGAAGTAATAACCCTGTAAGCCATGGAATATTGGAGGAAAATTAATCTTACTAAATGTGAAAAGGGTTATTAATACACTGATAAAAAATTCAAATGACGTTATATCTCTGTCCAATCGAGCAATGATACTGTTTTTAAGAATCAATGAGATGTTAAAACCATGTAACAGACTATAGTACAACAAATTTTTATTACAACTCATTGAAATCATCCTATGTTATAAATGAAGTTTAACTAATAGCATATGTAAGTTGTTTAAGGAATGAAAAAGTCATAGAGGAAATGCTATTTTAACATAGTTATTTATGATGGATACAATGGGATTGCTAGTATACACACTGCTTAAAAATTATTTCACAGAAAAAATAATTCCTTATACCAATGTCATTGTTTCTGTAACAGAGGAAACCACAGTTATAATTGGTCCACAACATGGATTTACAGCACTTTGGTAGATAACATCAAATATTTTACTTATTTATTCCATTATTACTGATAATGTTTATTTATTAAAAGATCTTAGTAAAATACTTGACAAATCATGGAATGACATGACATGACTGCTATCAGTTAATATAACATCAATCCTTTAAATGACAGATTATTTGGTAAACAACAACGAGGAAGATGTTAACATCTTATCTTACATAGAAGTAAGATGGGTCTCTAAAGGAAATTGTTTAAATATATACTGTTAATATATTATAATAATGACATTTTATGCCATTAGTTAAAAATTAAGGATACTATTTTCACTTCTAGTTAGAATGTAGTAAAATGTTAATGATTGTCACTTTTAACAAAAAGAGACAGAAAGATTAATGGATAAAATCAAATCATACATTTCTATGTCACTACTGAAAAGCAGTGGGTACAAGAAAGGTTTGGTTGATTAAATAGAGAGAAGTACAAATCCTTCACATGTTAGCAGAGAACCATGGCATCATCTATAGATTAGTATGCAGAAAAGTAGGTCTGTCATCGACTGGAGACTGGAAAATTTGCAGCACTGAGAAGACATAAATCAAGCTTTGAGTGGCAGCACAAGCTAGAGGGATGGGTTGATATCTAGAGAACCCCAAAAGGGAAAATAAAGCTTAATCACAATGTTTCTCTGCCACCCTCTCATCAGACTGTAACCAAGGAAGCAGTAGTGAAGAGGTAGTAAGTCAAAAAGAATCTATGTAACGTCGTGTATTCTCAATGTGCTTGGATTCTGGGGTCCTGACAAAAGTGAATACAAAGTTGAAGAAAAACTATCTGAAACTGGGAGTTTGAGCTCTCTCGGCTCAAACCATGTAAGATCAAAAGTTTAGCCTTTTGGTGATGCTGGCATAGAGTTTAAAGACTTAGTTCACTTTAAATGTACTCAATAAAAGTGTGGTCCAGTTCCAGATCAGATCAATCATGGAGGAATCAAAATAGCTCCTCATCATAACTGCCCGCTACAGAAGAAGGCTTGTGATTTCTGCGAAAATAATAAGTGAAATTTAAAAATATACTCCATTCTGCGCTTTTTAAGTCTTTAAATAATATTTGGAATAAAAAAAATTAAAATAGAAAGAAAGAAGAAAATGCAACTCAAATAAAAAGGGGGAAAAAAAGCCGATAAGCAAATTCTGAGTACCCAGTCATTGGAATGACTGTAAAGGATTTTAAAACAAGTATTAACTTTTTTTAAATATAGGAAGGAATGGGTGAAGAAATACAGAATTTTATAAGAGAAATGAAAACTCTAAAAAGGATCAAATAGAAGTCAGAAAATAATAAAATATCTAAAATAAAAATGTTGGCTAGGCTTAACAGCAGATTGTACACTACAGAAGAAAGGATCAGTGTAGTTAAAAGCAGATTAAGAACTGGTCAATTAGAAAGTACCCAACTTGGGGGCGCCTGGGTGGCTCAGTTGGTTAAGCGACTGCCTTCGGCTCAGGTCATGATCCCAGGGTCCTGGGATCGAGCCCCACATCGGGCTCCCTGCTCAGCTGGAAGCCTGCTTCTCCCTCGCCCACTCCCCCTACTTGTGTTCCCCCTCATGCTGTCTCTCTCTCTCTCTATTAAATAAATAAAAAAAATCTTTAAAAAAAAAAAAAAAAGAAAGTACCCAACTTGAAGTTCACAGAGAAAAACAACCGAAAAGAAAAAGTAGAGTCAGTGACCTGTGAGACAATACCACGCAGTCTAAATTATGTGTAATTTGAGCCCCCAAAAGAAAAGACAGAGCCTGGGGCAACAACATTTTTTTTGAAAAATATTAGGTACAATTTATACAACTATGATGAAAAACACCGAACCCAGATCCAGAATCCCAGTGAAGCCCAAAAATGATTAGAAAGAAAATATCACTTAGGTACACTAGAGTCAAACTGATGAAAACCAAAAAAGAAGGGAGACTCTTAAAACAAAACAAAGCAAAACAAACCCAAAACAGAAAAGAACACCACACTACATACTGTAGAGAAACATTAGGCTTATCCAGAGTTAGCCAACTAAGAAGTATCAGGACTGGGATTTAAACCCAGTTTTGACTGGCACCTGTGGTCATGTTTTTAACACTATGAAAGTATGGTTTCTTCTATCTGAAATTTCCCACGTAAATATGTCAATGATAATATATCAACATATCTAAAAGACACTATGTAATTATCTCCATAGACGAATAAAATATTTTTTAAAGCATCCAAAAAAAGTTTATGAAAAATAAAACTGAAGGGATGCCTGGGTGGCTCAGTCAGTTAAGTGTCTGACTTAAGCTCAGGTCATGAGCTCAGGGTCCTGGGATTCAGCCCTGCATGGGCTCCCTGCACAGCAGGGAGTCTGTTCTCCCCTCTTTCTCCCCCTCCCCCTGCTGGTGCGCTCTCTGTCTCTTTCTCAAATAAATAAATAAAATCTTAAAAAAAAATAAAATAAGTAAAACATAAGAAAATGAGAATAGATGATGTAGATTATTATTATTCTTTTAATATGCTGCTTCACTTTATGTACTAAAATTTTATTGAGGATTTGTACATAAAAGATTGTTCTGTAGTTTTTGTGGATTATTTTTTTTTGGTAGTATCTTTGAACTTGCTACAAGTTTATATAGAAGAGAAACAGTTTGGAAACTATTTTTTCTACATTCTGAATAATTTTTAAGGTATTAAAATTGTCTGTTCTTTCAAGGCTTTTTTAATCTGAGCACATAGCTATTTATGGGATGATTTTTAATAAATTATTTTATACATTATATGACAATTGGATCATTCAGATTTTTAGTCTTTCTAAGGCCAAACTTGATAATTTATAAAGCTAGGAAATGATTCATTTTCTCTGTTTCAAATTTGTTAGCCTAGAATTGAGCAGAGTACTCTATGATACTCCTATTGATTTGCCTCATATGTTTGGCTGTTTCCACATGTAATTTGTTATTTTGTATATTTACTATTCCCTTTCCTCTTTTTCTTGATTAAGTGAGCTGACAGAATAACTCATTAGTTATTTCCCTCAAAGAAATTGCTCTTGAATGAATTTATTAGTTATATGGTTTTTATCTGTTTTCTTATTTATTTCTATTTTCTTTATTGCTTACTTTTGCTTTTCTTGGGAATATTTGGTTGTTCTATCTCTTTGAATTTTCTACTTCCAAAACAAAACAGTGTGACAGGTGTGAAATTAATAATGAAAAAAAAATCATTTAGAATGGAGTCTAAAGGGAGGCTGGCAGTGGAGTTCTAATTCCCCTACCACTCGTAAACTGCAGACCCAATAAGAAGAGACCCACCTTGCAAATCCCGGATACTTTACTATCCCAGCAGGAGGAAGAAAGGCTTTCTCTTCTCCCTGGCAACAGCCCAGCAAATGAGAGACAGTCACAGCTCAGCCAATGAGAAGCCACTATACTCCCAGCTCCCAGTTACACCAATGGGTTTTTTGTTTATAACAGCCCCTCTGGACTCTCATCTTTCCTCCATAAAAGAGGGCTCCTGTCCTTTGTTCTGCAGACGAGCCTGTGGTTTTGCCATAGCCTGCTTGTTCCAGATTGTAATTCTCTGTTATTCCTGAATAGACCCATTTTCTGCAGGTAAAAAAACTGGCAACTTTATTTTTCAGGTTAACACAGGCATAGGATAGACATTTCCATTCCAAAAGGGTGGGAATAAAAGGAATAACGGTGTCACTAGGGCCCAGCATGCCAAAATTTGTTACAGTTCAAGACCTGAGAATGATTTTCTGTGGTTTGATGCTTTCCTCTCTGCACATGAAGGCTTGCTCGGTCCTGCCTCTAGCCTCGTCTCCCTGGCCTCTCCCTTTTAACTAAAGTTCAACCCTTAGAATTCTTCCTTTTTTGGGGCGCCTGGGTGGCTCAGATGGTTAAGCGTCTGCCTTTGGCTCAGGTCATGATCTCGGGGTCCTGGGATCGAGTCCCGCATCGGGTTCCCTGCTCAGTGCAGAGCCTGCTTCTCCCTCTCCCTCTGCCACTCCCTCTGCTTGTGCTCTTCTGTCTATCTCTCTGTCAAATAAATAAATAAAATCTTTAAAAAAAAAAAAAAGAATTCTTCCTTTTTTGATACGCAGCACATGTTTATAGCTTAGTTGCTCTATCATTCCATTTCCTGCCCTGGAATCCCAGAAATTTGACAGTTTTCCTATATTTCATCCCATGTCTTCCCTTTGAGCCCTGAGCGGCAGGGTTTTAGTGGTATAATATCTCATTAGTACCCTTACAGATCTTTTCTTCTTCCATGTCAAGGGGGTCTACACCCTTAGACAAGAGTGCCTTCCACGTATTTTTCCTGGAAAATCCCATCTTTTCTTGGTTTCCTCCAAGAAATTGATTAGATTCATGACTCACACACCTAATCTCTTCCATGAAGACTTTCCAGCCACACTCTTGGCTTTCTATCCAGAGCAGCTTTACCAACAATGGGGACTTGCTCATTTTAACATCTTTTGTGATCTGAACAGGCTGAGAACTTACAAAGTCAACAAGTCATGGTTCCTTTTGCTTAACGGATCTTTCCTCAATCTTTCTCTTCCCTCTCACATTTTGCCATAAGCAGGAAGGAGAAACCAGTTTGCATCTTCAGCACTTTTTATTCTTTCACAGTTATCCCAGAGGCCAGAAGTCCAAAATCAAGTTGTTGGCAAGGCTGGTTTCTTCTGGAAGCTCTCAGAGAGCATCACTCCATGTCTTCTGTTGGCTGCTGTCAATCCTTGGCATTCCTTGGCTCTGGCTGCCCTTCCATCTCTTCCTCCGTTTTCACATGGCTTTTGTCTCCATGTGTTGCTGTCTGAAATCTGTGTCTTTTAAGGACACATATCATTGGGTTTAGGACCCACTCTTAGGCACATCTGCAAAAACCCTATTTTCAAATAAGACAGGTACCGGGAGTTAGGACATGGACATATTTATTTTAGAGCCAATATTCAACCCATTACATATGTATGTATATCTTTGTGTGTTTGTATATATGTGTGTGTTCCATTATTATTTTTGAGAAATTCTCTCTCACGCTCTCTCTCACTGTCTGTTGTAACTACTCTAGTGTGTAGCACAAAATCTGAGTCTCTGTTATAGAGTATCAGAACTGTTTGATCCTAAGAGATTTGGTAGAAATTCCCTGTGAAACAATCTTTAGTATGGTAAAATTTTCTGTGTCATCCAGGCATTAGCTGTTTAGGCTTTCTACCTCTAATGGGTTAATTGTCTTAGTCTGTATTTCAATAAGAAATTATCCCTTCCCAGAGCGGGAGGCAAACCATAAGAGACTCTTAATGATAGAGAACAAACTGAGGGTGCTGGAGGGGAGTTGGGAGGGGGATGGGCTAGATGGGTGATGGGCATTAAGGAGGGCACTTGTAATGAGCAATGGGTGTTATATGTAAGTGATGAATCTCTAAATTTTACTCCTGAAACAAATACTACACTATATGTTAACTAACTTGAATTTAAATTAAAAAAAAAGGGGGCGCCTGGGTGGCTCAGTCGTTAAGCATCTGCCTTTGGCTCAGGTCATGATCCCAGGGTCCTGGGATCAAGCCCCGTATTGGGCTCCCTGCTCAGTGGGGAGCCTGCTTCGCCCTCTCCCACTTCCCCTGCTTGTGTTCCCTCTATCATGGTGTCTCTCTCTGTCAAATAAATAACTAAAATCTTTAAAAAAAATTACTAAATTAAAAAAAAAAGAAATTATCCCTTCCCATGGGATGTTCACATTTATGTGTATAGAAGTCTTCAAAATAGCTTAACATTTAAATATATATATATTTTCTTCTATATCAATGGTTATTTGCCCTTCTTGCTTATTTCTTATTTTGTATTTTTGTGCTTTGGTGATATATTCTTAAAAATTAAGCAATGACTTGTATATTTATTTATTTATTTTTTATTTTAAAGATTTTATTTATTTTTTAGAGAGCGAGCGAGAGAGAAACAGCATGAGAGGGGAGAGGGTCAGAGGGAGAAGCAGGCTCCCCGCTGAGCCGGGAGCCCGATGTGGGACTCGATCCCAGGACCCTGGGATCATGACCTGAGCCGAAGGCAGATGCTCAACCATCTGAGCCACCCAGGCGCCCAAGCAATGACTTGTATATTTAATCATATTTTTCAAGCACCAGGATTTTGAGTCATTCATTATTAGGTTTACTCTTTTTCTAGTCTCTGTCACTTTAGTTTTTTTTCTTTTATTATTTTCCATCTTGTGCCTTCTTCTGGTTTACTTTGTCATTCCTTTTCTAGGATTTTGGGCTGGGAGTTTAATTCATTTATATTCATTCACCTTTTTTTTTTTACTGACAAAACTGTATAGTGGTATCAAATTTCCTCTGATCAATGCTTTTGATATATTCTACAGATTCTGATATATTTATCTTCCATTATCATTTTTTGTTAGAAATTCAATCATTTTAATTTTTATATCTTCTTTAATACCTGTTTAACAGAGGGTGACAATTGATATTTTTAAGCAAAAATTATAAACATGTGCTATGGTTTACTTGGAAGTAAACCATATAAGACTGTAGCACAAATAATGGGAGGATGTATAAATGGAATTATAATAGTTTAAGGTTTATTCATTCTACAAAGAGTGATATGATATTAATTCATGGCAGATTGTGATAATTTAAGGGTGGTTGTGCAATTTCTACAGTACTAATTTATAAACAAACAAAAAACCCGAGGTGAAAGAACTAAAAAATAATAGAGTAGGTAAAAAGAATACTGACAATAAGCATTTGAATAATCAAAACAAAGCTGTAAAGGAGAAAATAAATAAAACAAATGGAAAACAAACCACAAATTCAACCACATATATAATTGCATTAAATATAGTTGGACTAAACAATTAAAAGTCCAGTGAAGAAGATGGGGTTTTTGTTTGTTTGTTTGTTTGTTTTTAAAACAAGACTCAAGTAATTCTATTTAAAAAGAGGTACGTGATATATGAGGACGCAGGTTGAAAGTGAAAGTAAAATGATTGAAAAATATAGACCATGCAAACTTTAAGCATAAAAAAGGCTGGTGTATTAATATCAGAAATAAGCACTTCAAGGTAAAGAGGAGCATTTTATAAAGATAAAAGGGTTGATTTATCAAAAAAACATAATAATTCTAAATAAATGTGTACCTAGGAGACTCAGTTCAAATCAAATGAAGCCAAATCACAAACTTTTACAATTATTTACAAAGAAACTAAATTACTTATTATAATAACATTTCTTAGTTACATATTTGGTTGAAAACAGTTTCAGTGCAGTTGTAGAGTTAATGCAGAAATCAATTTGAGAGTCCTTACAGAATATTTAGAACTAATAATAAGTTACCATCAATGAATATAAGACTCTCTTTAATTTTATTAGTAACTATTAAATCAAAATTATGTTATTTTCAGCATATGTATTTTTTTTTTTAAGATTTTATTTATTTATTTGACAGAGAGAGACACAGTGAGAGAGGGAACACAAGCAGGGGGAGTAGGAGAGGGAGAAGCAGGCTCTCCACGGAGCAGGGAGCCCGATGCGGGGCTCGATCCCAGGACCCTGGAATCACGACCTGAGCCGAAGGCAGACGCTTAACGACTGAGCCACCCAGGCGCCCTCAGCATATGTATTTTTATAGTTATTGAAGCAGAATGAAAAAAATCTGTTTTGAAAATTAAATGTTATTATTTTTTTAATCTTAGGGTTGTCTGTTGTTCTTCAGGCTTATCCTGGTATTATCCATAAGGTTTCAAATGAAATTGTATATTACCTCTTTTCTCCCCTATCACCTATTTAAAATATCATCCTCAAGATTAAATGTATCTAGATATATGTGATAGGTCACAAAGCATGAAAAAATATTTCCTATTATATTTTGTTACAATCATACATCATAACATGTTAAAGAAATTTATTTTGATATTATACTTTAAATAAGGTCCAGATCATATGCAAGACCATCTTATTTTCTCATCTTTGAAACTAATTTGTCTTGGCTTGTTATTCTTACTTAAGGCGATTTTTCTCTTATTATACACAAAAATGAATGGCTTATTCTTACTTATTCTCAAACTAATTTTTATTCTAATGTCTAATATTTATTTATTTATTTATTTAATTTCTTTATTGAGAGTGCATGCCTGTGCAAGCGGCAGGAGGAGGGGCAGAGGAAGAGAGAGACTCTTAGGCATGCTCCACGCCCAGGGCAGAACCCACTGTGGGGCTGGATCTCACGACCCTGAGTATCGTGTCCTGAGGCGAAATCAAGGGTTGAATCCTTAACCGACTGAGCCACCCGGGTGCCCTTCTAATGTCTAATTTAAAATCTGCATCTGCTCTTTCATTTCTCTTTAATTTTTGCAAAAAAATGCTATACGGTCATTTTACTTCACTTAAATCTAAACTTACTCATTATAGATATAAGCTTCTAACTATTATTTCTTCTAGTTTTGAAATACATATTTTTTCCTGGAAAGTATTTCCTGTAAGACCTTACATTATAATAAGGCCACCAGAAATTATTTTAGAACTTTTATGTGTAGATAGTTTATTAGTAAATTCTATCTAAATTTCAGTGTTAAAACAGACATTACAAAATACTGGATAAATGGGACGGTGTGTTGGGTCTAATAATGTTGACCTCTAATTTAGACTTTCTATCTAGCAAAACTATGGCTAAGTTGTCATAGTTCTAAGTTTTATTTTCATAAATTTCTTAAATATTTCTCTAATCCTCTACTATCACAGATTTCAGATTCTTTTTTTCTCTTCCTATATACTTTAAATAATTTATTTTTAACTGTTATTGAAGTATAATTATGATTCACTGTTAAATAGTTTCATGTGTACAACATAATTATTCCACAATTGTATACATTACTCAGTGTTCATTAAATAAGTGTAGTTACCATCTGTCATGAAGTGACATAATGACAATCTTATTGACTATATTCCCTATGTTGTACTTTCCATCTTCATACCTTATTTATTTTGTAACTGGAAGTTTGTACCTCTTAAACCCCTGTATCTATTTCACCTATCTCTTGACCCACCTTCCTCTAGTAACCATCATTTTGTTTTTGTATTTTTGAGTCTTTTTTTTCTCTTTTTTCTTTGTTCATTTGTTTGTTTTTTAAATCTCACACATGAATGAAATTATATGGTATTTGTCTTTTTCTGCCTGATTTATTTTACTTAGTATTATTCCCTCTAGAGCCATCCATGCTGTTGCAAATGGCAAGACTTTATTCTTTTTTATGGCTAAGAAATATCCACATATGCTGTGGATAAAGAATATCCACATCTTCTTTATCCATTCATCTATTGATGGGCACATGGGTTGCTTCCATATCTTGATGACTGTAAATAATGTTACAATAAACATAGGGGTGCATATATCTTTTCAAATTGATGTTTTTTTTCTTTGTGTAAAAACCCAGTAGTAGAATTACTGTATCATATGGTATTTATCTAATCCTCTACTATCACATATTTCAGCCTCTATATTTAATATAGTGGAAAGGGAGTAGATGAAAAGCCACAACATCCCTTTCTTGTCTGATCAAGTAGAAGAGTGGAAGTGTCCCTTAGTAAAGAACAATCAGACGTGGTTGGTTGCTAGGAGACCTGTTTCTACCACCCGTCCTATCAAAATTTTGCAGTAGATAATAGAACCAACAGACACTTTTTTGTGAAATCAGAGTAGAGATAATTAATGTTTCATTCCAGATAATTACAACACGAAGCAGTAAATCTGAGGGATAGTGTTTTAGAGATGCCCTGACTTTCCTTGACCGTTACTCTAATGTGGGTGGGCAACCATGCTGCTGAGAAGAGTCTAAAATTAGTTGAAAGAAAGAGTTGATGCTAAAACGTGGTCTTGACCAGGATGCAGATAACAGCAAAGAAGCTTACAAGATGGAGTTCAACTGAATGTCAGCAGACACTCAGGTAGAGAAGAATAGCTACTTCATGAGTACAGTTGGGTTAGGCAAAGACCAGAAGGTCTAACTGTACATTGCACAGTTGTACATTGCAGAAGATAAAACTGCAAGATGACCATCAACCAGATGCATTCTTTGATTCAGTGTTATGACTCAGGACCCCCAGAACTGAGATGTCTTTTGGAGGAAGGAAAAGCGAGAAATGAAGAATACCTAATATTAGAATTAAAATAGAATAACTCTAAAAATGCTTTTAGTACAATTCAATTATTTGCTATTATGCAGAAATCAAGACTCAAACTAAAACTTCAGGAAAGTTTTAGAAGAAAAGAGTTATATAATTTTTGTAGAACCAAAATTCTAGTCTAGGAATTAATCCTTATATTAGAAAAAAAATCATCTCAATGGAATATGTGCTTCTTTCTGGATTACAGTAGACTCCTTTTAAAATCAATTTCATTGGCTAACACAACAATTAGATAGTGAGCATCTCAGGAGAACAGCGAAATGTCCAGAACAGGCATGATAAAGGAAGGGCCAAAAAGTTATGTAAAGGCTAATAAAGGGCCAGTAAATCTAATTTTCATTTTGTGCTACCCTTCTTAAGACTGAGTTATCATTGCATAGAGAGCCAGATCCAATTGGAAACAGGTCAACAAATATTATATTTCATGTGTATATGACATATGTATTTGCTGTATTTTAGAACAAGTCACTTCTCACGATAATTTTAATCTAATTTTTTAAAGTTTTGCTCAATAATATGTTCTGTAGAAATATTTTGAAATGTTGACTTTCTAAGGTAGCTATTTTTTTATCAATTTGCATACATATATCCCTGCATTTAAATATATAAATATGTAATACATAAGTTGGAACTACTAAATACAATTAATAAAACTAGTGGCAGTGTACGTTATGTGAAAAGGAAAACTGATTTCACATTTACCTCCCTTGATGAAAGCCTGAAACAGGAAGGTCATCTTCTCAAATTCCTATTCACTTTCCTTGTTGCTCTAGTTCCTTGATTATAGATGACTATAATTATGGTGGATTTAAAAATCTTGTCTGAAAAAGGCTTTTTATACCTCTTTGTGAACTATCACTCATGACATTATGAAAAACTTAAAATACGTAGGAATCACTCAGGGATCTTGTTACAAGGTGGATTTCTGGGTTCCAGCCACAGAGACTAATTCAGTGGACCACATACTGCTGATGTTGCTCATGTTTGGACCACACCTTGAGGAGTACTGGTCCAGTTCACAGACTACACTTTATTCCTAAATGGTTCTCTCTGACTCTGATGGAGCATGCACTTGGATTCCACTTTTGCTCATAGTTTTTGTAACCTCTAAGAACTGACTTCATAAACTATTTCTCTCTTTAAAACTCTCCTCTTTTAGCTCTTTCCTCTAAGATTGGAAACATCTTATTGTTAAACAACAGCAATAACAATATCCCCTTTCCCTCATCCCACCTTCCTTTCCTGCTGCTGCTTCTCTCTGCCTGCCCCACCCCTACCTTTCTCATCCAATCTTCTTACAGGCATAGTCTGCTCTTTGACCTCATCCCTCTCAAGGCATGAAATTTGCCATAATTCACCCTGCAGTGCAATAACTGACAAAAATCATCTGATGCTCAACACCCTGTCAAGTACGATGGGCTCTTGCTGTTCTTATTTTACTATACCTTAGTTTGACCAAGTTATTGTTTATACTGTGGGGCACTCACTCATTGAAACTCTATTCTCTTGATCCCATTATCAACCTCTCTCATGGTTCGTCTTACCCTTTAAGTTCTCACTTCTCTGCCATTTCCACAAAATCCTCCCCTTCCTCCTTTGTGGATAACACATCAAATTCTTCAACATTCTGTCTTTAGCTCATCCTTTTCCTAATTTTATGCTGTCTGACTTCTACTTTTGTCCTGACATCCTTCTTGAGTTTTGGACTCAGGTGCAGAAATGTTACCCTGGATTTCCATAATCAAGCTTAAGCATATTTAATAATTCCCTTTCCAAACCTATTCTTCCGGTCTCAATATGTAGATCCATTTCATTCTAGCTCTAATTATGAAAGCCAGATACATGGCATTCATCTTCCCACCATCCCCATGTCTAGCCATTCTTACTTCTTTAAGGCTTTCCTCCTAAGTCCTGTTCTCACCAGCTTTACATTTACTGTTGAGTGGGCACCATCTCTCATTTGGACAATTACTGTGTCCTTCTAATTGTGTTCTCTGCCTCTTCTCTTGTTTGACTTCTCAATTCTACCTTGTAGACAGGTGAATTACCTATAATAGGAGTCATGATCACTTACTAAAATTCATCGAAGATCCATCTACCTTATATTTATTAGTCTGGCAAATGTTGAAATTACACTATTTCTCCAGGTGCATTTGTGAATACATCTTACTTTGCCCCTTACCTGTGAGTAAGTGTGAACAAACACTGTTGTATTTTGCCACTAACCCTCTGCCTACTTAGAATATACTTTGCTTCATTTCTTCTTATTAAAAATTTTAATATAGAAAAATTTAGAGAGTTATATAACAGAAACATACATCCAGAATTACTTTTTCCTTTGGATTTTTTAAAATTAGAGTTGTGTTAAATTTTTAGATTAGAATTTGAAAGTGTTCATTCCACTTCTGCTTCTTACTTTTACTGTGATAGTAAATAATTGTTAACTTTTGCCTGCCTGGTTTCTACACCTTGAAAATGAACATAATCATTGTGCAATCTTCAGAATGACTTAAGAATTAAATAAAGTACATTTTGTAAAGTACTTGGAAAAGGTGCTTGACACATGGAAGATGCCCAGTAAATATTGGCTTTAATTACTGTTTTTCTTTTGTTGGCTTTAATTATTATTATTAATAATTTTATCAGAATTGCATTTCCTTATTCATGAAATGGGCTATTTCATTTTTTGCTTCATCTTTTATGTATTTCAATGTTTTTATAATTTTTTTCCAAAATTATTTTTCTAAGTAGACTTTTTTGATAGGAAAAGGTAAAATATCTTACTGGCACTTGTATTTTTCTAAGTGGCTCCTGCTTTTACAATGCTGTCAGTATTCCCATTTTTAAATTTATCCATCAAATCAGCATGCTCTACAATTTGTCTGTAGAATCCTTTGCATTTTCTGGATAAACAAAGTAAAATTTTAAAGCAAGGAAAAATTAGCTTTTTCTTTTCAAATCTTTTGCTACTTTTTTCTTGTTTCATTGTTTGTCTTGAATTTCTAATAAAATATGGTTACAAGCTGCTGTCCTTGGCCATACTTCAGTCAGGTTGTATTTGACAAGGTCTTGAC
>NC_138380.1:87568975-87614151 GCF_054177405.1 Leptonychotes weddellii
GTTCCATTGGACATTCTTTCCTGCTTTGTCAAAGATGAGTTGACCATAGAGTTGAGGGTCCATTTCTGGGCTCTCTATTCTGTTCCATTGATCTATGTGTCTGTTTTTGTGCCAGTACCATGCTGTCTTGATGATGACAGCTTTGTAATAGAGCTGGAAGTCCGGAATTGTGATGCCGCCGGCTTTGCTTTTCTTTTTCCATTCCTTTGGCTATGCGGGGTCTTTCATATCTTCACATTTCTTAAACTTGAATCAAGTAACTTGACTAAATGGAGGTACACTCAGACTGAATAAAACATATATTCAACTTTTCTTCCATCTCAAGTCTCTTTGAATAGGAAGACTGGAGGCCTCTGAAACATTTCCTTAGCACAGAACATGGGGTTAGGAGTCTAGGAAGACCCAGTTGCTGGAGTTCATGAGACAAAGGACTAAAAAGGAGAGAGCAGCATGGAGGACTCTCTGGAGATCTGTGAAGGGTCGTTTTGGGGCATTATTCAACTAATACTGATCAATGTAGGAGGAAACCACTTCCAAGACTGGGGAGAGACCAACTGAAAAGATCATCAGTAAGACTGTCTGAAGTTCACACAGGGCCCAAAATAGTGTAAACATCACTGGCAAAAACTTTATGTAAGTAGTGGGACACACTCTATAGAGCCATTAATACTTATCATTTGTAGGTGTTGATAGATATCCAGGAATCACAACTATTTGATATAAACAAGTCATATGAAAACTAGGAAAAAGATTAAATACATATAATGTGCTAAATGAGGAAACAGAAAAATAAATTAAAATTAATAGAATTTATACCTAGAGAGACAGAGCAAAAAGAAATAAAGAAGTTATCACATCTATAAAACAAGAACAGGCCGTTATACACGAGAAATAATCATCAATCTTTCAAAATATATATGGAATTGCCAAAAAAAAATCAGTGAAAGTTGAATAACATAAGATGCATAGTTGAATACTGGTGAAACAGGAGTAGCATAATGTGAGGACACAGTTTCAAGAACAATTAAAAAGAGTTTTATTGATTTATGTGCATCAAATACAGCTGTTAAAAAAAACAATGAGAGAATTCTGGAATAATGATAAAGGCATAAAACTGTTACTTTCTACCTTTTTGCCCCCTGGGAAGCATTTAAAAGCAATAAAGCTAATGGGAAACAAAATACAATTAATGTTGAAACTAGAAAACATCTATTTATTTATTTATTTATTTATTTATTTATTTATTTATTTTATTAAAGATTTTATTTATTTATTTATTTGCCAGAGAGAGAGAGAGAGCGCACAACCAGGGGGAACAGCAGGCAGAGGGAGAAGCAGACTTCAGGCTGAGCAAGGAGCCCGACGTGGGACTTGATCCCAGGACCCTGGTCATGACCTGAGCTGAAGGCAGATGCTTAACTGACTGAGCCACCCTGGCATCCAAAAACTAGAAAACATTTAAAATAGCAAACCCAAGTGTGCAAAACTGCTAAAAGCAGTGGAGATTTAGGAGGAAGATCTGTAAAAGCAATCAAGAGAAGACATTGTGGCAGCCAGGAAAGAATGCTTCTTGGAGGCAGGGTACACAGAGAGGCAGCATCTAAATTACTTGTTTACAATAAGAGAGTGAGGTCCAATAGCTGTCAGTAGAAGTTTCCCTGAACCCAGTTTGGTTCCAAAGAGCATCGGAAGTAGAGCTAAATGACTCACAGCCAAGTCATATTTGCAAAATCCTGTTAGTAGTCATGCCCAAGTGGAAGAATTGAGGATTCACACCGTAAACCTCTGTAACTGCCTTTCTCCATTCAGCAGATCTGAATACATCCTATACTGACTCTTTTGCACTGACTAGGTGTGGGCCATGTGAAAATTTAACTTATATTTCGCTATTATGAACTCTTAGAATGCAGCCTTCCCAGCATGGCCACTTCCTCAATAGACAAGATGAAGGACAAGCAGCAGAAAAGTAGGCATCAGGCTACATAAACATGAGAGGATTTACTATAAATCTTCTGTCCCGAGGTAAGTATGCAATATTAGACTGAGTATCCAGAAACACAGTAGGACATTAGTAGACATTAGAAGAACACAGAAGTCTCGGTGGTAACCCAGATACGGTAGACATTGTAATTGCGTCCCGACATCCTTCAAAAACATTTGAGTAGCAGTAGTGTGATTTAGATGGATTGACCCCATCCCTAGCCTCCTCTTTCCACCCCCACATCACAGTAATTGGTGTAGGGATGAGTGCCCAACCCACATTTAAGACCATCAGCATGTAGTCTGGACATCCTGAATGTTTCAGGGTTGGCATATGCCTTTGGTTTGGAGTGGAGCTCCAAGGTGCAGGTGTTGAACATATGATCCTAGGAATTGTTAGCATTCATTTGTAGCCATGTGAGGCAATCTTGAACTAAAACTGTTAATTTAGAAGGCAGGACAGAAAGACAGAAAAGAAGTAGGTCCTCAGTTATGTCACCGACCTGATGTACCAAATCCAATCTGACCAGAATTACAGGAGTTTCCTGTGATGTAAGATCAAAAGTATCCTACCAAAGCAGTTTCCCAGGTGCTACAGCCAGCATAGAATTTGGTGGTTTCTGAGTCCAGTTGGCAGTAGAAATGCTAAAAGATAACCTAAGATGATGACTCAGTCGGTGATATTGGCACCTATGAGGGTGACGCGACTTTAAATTACATCCATTCCGGTCTTCATGCTGGAGGTAAACTAAAACAGGAAATTGTGGATGTACCAATGGCTACATAATTCAAGACTGTCTTAGAACTAGGTGGTGAGCATCTGGAAAGTGAGAGAGAGAAAAACAAACACACACATGATTTTTGAAAAAAAGTGACTGTGCTCTTTGGTTTGAGATTATGTCTCTATTCCAAAATGATGAAGCTGAGCACTAGAGATTTTATTTAACTTTTCCAAGGTGATTTACTGGAAAAGTAGATCAAGGATTCAAATTCATGTCTACTGATCCCCAAAGATAACACTTCACCTTCTGCATAATTAGTTCTCTAAAACCAGGAATATTCAAGAACTCATGGGTAAACATATTTCAAGGCTGTGTAGAACCAATCCTCTCATCAATTATCTACCCCTTCTTTTCCAACTGTGAGCATCTATGTTTCTATTTCAGTGTCTAGCTTGTATGAGGCAGGTTTAATAGACGATTTCCACATGTTCTCTGAAATAGCCTGTTGTCAAATACTTATTGATTCCTGTCATAGTTTTCTTTACCTGAACACAAGGAAGAAATCAGAGGTAGGATGTGTGACTGTTAAGGTAGTTTGGTCAGTTTGGAGTGTTCTGGTTCCTTGCTGTCATTGACACATAAACTGCTCTCACGTTTTTTGTTGTTTTTCTTCTTTGCCTTTTCTTGGATCCTCTATACCTTCCTCTATACATGTTATTAACCCCAGATGTTGTCAAATCGGATTTTCTTATTTGGTATTTGAGTTTTTTGTTTATTAGAACCACTGCCAACACAGCAAAATTCAGTGTAATCTTTCACATCTGAATTGCCCAAATGCAATTTGGACAGCATGTGGATTATGCTTAGTGTAGACTGTGACATGAATTCAGTTTCTTTGAAGTTAATTGTCAGCTCTTACATCTATAGTGACTGCAGAATAGTCAGCAAAATGCCGCAATCACCATCATTAAGAAATTTTGAATGATTGCCTTTAGATGCAGCATAAAGCTTATTGATGTGGGGGGAAAAAAGATCATTTCAGACTACTGAACATTTATCATGGTACTATTGCCAAGTTCCTAATTATATCTTAAGGCATGGCTTTGTGAAAGAAACTGCATAGAGCTGAATCTACTGTCAAATTCTACTGATGTTGGTAACAAGAACTGACAGAGCAGCAGTAAAGCTAACGTGCTTACCCCATCCATTGTTGTTACTAATAATGCAATAAACTTGATTATTCAGTCACTCACAGACGAATGACTAAAGAAAGAGCAATTTTGACTTGCAATAACCAAGTAGGGAGGAAAATTTCAGTGTGGAGGTAAGAGTTTTGTCGGTTACATAATGACAACACTGTCTACAGTTGTAACAGTGAGTAGATAGAGGCTGAACCGAAGGCAGGGTTCTTGTCAGATGGACAGCACCTGCTCAGAAAACACAGCAGTAATTGTGAGGCCAAGTAGAAGCCAAAGAACCAGATGATAATACCATAAGTTTTACAAATGAAAACACTGTTTCATAAAAATTTCAAATCAGAGAGAACAAAATGCACTTCCTTAACCTCTAAATGCCATTAAATTTTGTTTGCATGCTTGTAGTCAAATATATGATGGACTTGTGCCCTGTGGTTTCGGTTATTCACTGACACCTTCCCATAAGTAATATATCCTAAAGCCAGTGGTTGATATTTGCCCATGATTTCCTTCATCTCATCTATATGTGCACTTTGTGATCTTTTGACCCTATTACTGAGATTGATATGGTAATGAGCTGACAATTGTTTGTGTTGATATGTAAATTTCATTTTTTCATAGCAGTGTTCTATTTTCAATGCTTAGAGCTCCATAGTATCAGTTTATCTCATTTAAATCTCTCAAACTACTTGTGAATTAAATCTTGCTATCCATCTAGTTGTCAGATGAGAATGATGACAATCAGGTTAACAATTTATGTACACATAGACAAGTAATGAGTGGGAGATCTGTAGGCTCAGGGCTACATCTATTACAACACAAATTTTATGACCTGTCCTTAACTCTGCATGCAGCCTTCTGGCAAGATAGCTTTCACACTCTTCCTTCTAGATATGAAAAAAAATGTATCAGTGGACAGAATTTCAAGGAAGGAGATATAGGAATCAAATAATTTACATTTTTATGTAAACTAACTGATAAACTAACTGATAAAATTGCAGGGTGATCTATAAAAATAAGAAATACTAATATCTTTAACCTTTACAAACATAATAGGAAAATTCTATAATCCTGTAATAGATACTTATCTTCTTATTATATCTTTCTTCTTTCGACAAAAGTTGATATTGCCCCATTTTAGGAGGTGGTGGTCTATGACAAAATACTGCAATTTAAGGAAAAGAAAATCTGGGCTGAGGCAGAAAAGCTTACTTTTGAAATTATATCTCACAAGGCAAGTATGAATGAAATTACAGTGAAAGCCAGGGGAAAAATGTGAAGAACAAATGTCAAACTGTAGGAATAAAATCAGTTACATAGTAGATAACTTCAGAAATTCTCAGAATGGGAACTGAAACATGCAGAGAATTAAAGAAAAAAAAATAACTAAAAACAGATTCAGTTTCCAGTTGAAGGCCAAACGTCCAATTTGGGGTCCAGACTCCAAAACCTCTGCCTTCTCATAAATTAACTGCTATCACTCCATTAATTTATTTTGCTGCTGGTTCTTTCCTGTCATCAAGTAAACCTGTAGACTTTATTTAAACTTAAAATGTAACGAAAACGATCTCTATGGATCACATCATCAGTGCTGGTCACTGACCAATACTTCCCCTCACTGACTGGTCACTCTTCAATTCATGACTCCTCTGGCATTCCCAAAAACCTTTGCTAAAGGCATCCATTACCTCGATGTCTTTAAATAAAAGCAACACTTTTAAGGCCGTATTATGTTTGACTTCTCTATGGCACTTGACATTCGGAGACATCCGGTTGTTTGCTTTTTTTTTTTTTTAATTTTATTAAAGTATGGTTGATATATACTAGTTTCGCATGTACCACCTAGTGATTCAACAATTCCATACGTCAGGCTGTGCTTGCCACCACACGTCTAGCTAACATCTGTCACCACACAAAGTTACTACACTATTATTGACTCCATTCCCTACGTTGTACTCTCTATCCCTTTATTTTATAACTGGAACGGTGTACCTCTTGATTCGCTTAACCTACTTCACCCATCCCTCATCCTCTCCCGGCTGGCAACCTCCAGTTTGTTCTCTGTATTTATGAGTCACTTTCTCTTTTTGTTATTCCTGTAGTTTTTGTTCATTTGTTTTGTTTTTCAGATTTCACATATAAGTGAAGCCATATGGTGTTTGTCTTTTTCTGTCTGGCTTATTTCACTTAGCATAATATGCTCCAGGTCCGTCCAGGTTGTCACAAAGGGCAAGATTTTATTCTTTTAATGGCTGAGTCATATTTTATTGTGTATATATCCCATATCTTCTTCTTTATCCATTCATCTATCAGTGAACACTTAGGTTGCTTCCATACCTTGGCTTTCAAAACTAATGCTACAATAAACACAGGTGTGCAAAAAATAAAACAACAGCAACAGTCAATGACAGGTGGGCATATATTTTTTTGAATTAATGTTTTTATTTTCCTCAGGTAAATACCCCAAAGTAGAATTACTGGATCATATGGTATTTCTATTTTTAATTTTTTGAGGAACTTCCATGCTATTTTCTGTCATGGCTGCACCAATTCATTCCCACCAACAGTGCATGAGGGTTCCTTTTTCTCCCCATCCTTGCAAACACTTGTTATTTCTTTCTTTTTGATACCAGCCTTTTTGTCTGATGCGAGGTGATATCTCTGAGCCATTCAGTCTTTAAAGCGTGGTCTTTCCTTGGTCTTCCTGATGTGCCTACTACAAAAAAGCAGTCTTATTCTCTCTCAGAGTATCTCCTTTTGCCTCATCCTTTTTTTTTTTTTTAAGACTTTATTCATTTATTTGACACAGAGAGAGAGAACACAAGCAGGGGGAGTGGGAGAGAGAGAAGCAGTTTCCCTGCTCCCCCCAACGATGTGGGGCTCGATCCCAGGACTCTGGGATCATGACCTGAGCCTAAGGCAGATGCTTAACTGGCTGAGCCACCCAGGCGCCCCCTTTCACCTCATCCTTAAAGTTGGAGTTTGGGGCACCTGGGTGGCTCAGTCATTGTGTCTGCCTTCGGCTCAGGTCATGATCCTGGAGTCCTGGGATAGAGCCCTGCATCGTCGGGGGGAGCAGGGAGCCTGCTTCTCTCTCTCCCACTCCCCCAGCTTGTGTTCCCTCTCTCGCTGTCTCTCTCTCTCTCTGTCAAATAAATGAATAAAATTAAAATATATAAATAAATAAATCCTTCTTTAAAAAAAATATAAAGTTGGAGTTCATCAAATGTATGGGGATTAACATAAGAATAAAAAAAAAAGTTGGAGTTCATCACACCCCTATTAAAAGCCTTTCATCTCAAATTACACAATTCCCTGAATTTATCACATCCATGACCTCAGTTATCAATATATGTCAATGGCTCATTTATTCAATGCATAATTATTGAAAGCCTATAATGGGCCAGCCCAAACATCCGTTCCTCAGCCTAGAACTATATTTTCTCATTTGTACATGGATGAAATTCAGTCACTTCACATTTCACAGATCGAATCTTACTATCTTCTCCACCCAGCCTTCCTCTGCTGAGTTTATCCTGTTTCAGAAAATACTATGAAAGTTGAGTGATTACTCTAGGGATTGTTAAATATCATCCGTACATCTCCAGGTTCTATAATAGATGTCTCTTCATATGCAATATTCACCCCCTTCCAGGCTATTTTACTGTCTTTTATTTATTTATTTTTATTTCTTAAGTTTTATTTATTTATTTTGAGAGAGAGGGTGAGAGACAGAACTGGGGGAGGATAGGGAGTGGCAGAGGGAGAGTGGGAGAGAAACTTAAGCAGTCTCCATGCAGAATGTGGAGCCTCACGTGGAGCTTGATCCCACCACCCTGAGATCATGATCTGAGCCGAAAACAAGAGTCGGACGTAAAACAGACTGTGCCACCCAGATGCCCCTACTTTACTGTTTTTTAAAGGAATGCTCTTCCGGGACGCCTGGGTGGCTCAGTTGGTTAAGCAACTGCCTTCGGCTCAGGTCATGATCCTGGAGTCCCTGGATCGAGTCCCGCATCGGGCTCCCTGCTCAGCGGGGAGTCTGTTTCTCCCTCTGACCCTCCCCCCTCTCATGTGCTCTCTCTCTCATTCTCTCTCTCAAATAAATAAATAAAAATATTAAAAAAAATAAATAAAAAAAATAAAGGAATGCTCTTCCATAAATGAAAATCTAATTATGTAACTACAGTCCTCAGGGGTTTCCCATTCACCTTAAAATGAAACCTTCCATTTTTAATATGACATACAAGCACATGAGTGTTTGGGCCCCACTTTCCTGGTCATTCTGATCTGATTAGTTCACGTTCATCCTCTAGTTTAGCTAGCCTGAACTATTTTGTCCATTGAAGGAACCAGACCATTCCACCAGAATTTTAGTATTTTCATTTTATCACTTCACATTGTCTAAGCATATTCTTGATAATCATTTGTTGTATTATCATCATAATTAAGATTATTTCCTCTATTATAATTTGTAACTAGTTTTTGTTTTTATATAGAAACACATATTCCAATGCCACTGGTAGTTTCAGATAGAGAATAATCATTCAGTTACATTGAGAATGTTGAATAGAGAGTGAAATTGGATATGCACCCGATGAGTGTTCCGGGTTTTAACAGAAGTGAACTGTAGGACAGGTCACAGCACACAGGTACAAGATGGATGATGTGAAGGAAAGAGCAGATAATCGTCTTTAGTCTGAGTGGAAGTGATATGAGCAGGTGAGCTTGAAAAGAGGAGGGATTGTGTTAAGCTTGGACTTACTTGTGAAGTGCAGATTTGGTTTCTTGATAATTGATAAAACTTTTCATTTTTCTCTCAGAAATAATTGGACCTTATAGAAAATACAGTGAATTTTAAAGTTGAAGTAATAGAAAACTAGGTCTACTCTCTCTACTTTTTAATGAGAAATAAGACTTATTTGAAAATGAATTTACAATATGATATGCTATCATATATTAAGATACACAAATGCACACAATTTAATCTCTTTCTTGGAAAGATACTGATATGTAGATATTGTACAAAATATGAAGGGAACCCAATTTACTGAATCATTATCGACAACCGGTTCTTCTCGCTTCTCCTTAGTCTCCTTAGTTTCACCTCCTCCCTGCAGTGATACTCCAACAGCTACACCAGATCATTTTCTGGGCTGTAACTCTCTCTTTGGATAACTGGTTGCCTTGCAGTAGAATGTGTGCTGAATCTTCTAGATTTATACAAGTTCATATATATACATATATATGTTGTACCTTTAGACTCTATTGTGCAGGACGTATGACACCTCTCTGCTCACTGGCCTTTGCTCTGCTCCAGTTACTTCAGACTATTTATTCATGTTCCTGATTCTCCTGTGTACATTCACATTTCTGCTTTTAAGTTCCCTTTTTTTTTTTTTTCTGTCAATATTTTAATACCACAAACATACACACATGAGATGTATGGGAGCTTTATACATACACAAAATAAGTAAAATTTGTATAGAAATAATCATGTATTTATGTAAAAAATACATACACACATTGAGCTATAGTTATCTATAAGACATGAAAAAATACAAAAATCTAAATAAATATATAGGGCTAATACTTTACATTTTTAAAGATAAAAAACAAATGTTGACTTTTTTTTTTCAGAAACAGCATAATGCAATATACATGTATACAAATTGTCCTGCAAACTATTGACTTAGACAAAACGTACTCTCATTTTGCTGCAGTGGTTCAAAACCTCATGGGATCTCCTCTTTGGGAAACATTTTCAGAGACTTAAATTCCCTTTTTATCTGCTGTGCTGCTACCACAGTATTCTTTCTCAGAATTCTCACTCATTGTGATCAATATTTATCATGTGACTTTAAAAATCTTCTATAGGCAAATATCTCCAAAATGTTTACCTCCAATTGGAACTGAATTCCAGACTTTTATTTTTGACAGTTAATTATAAATTCTACTTGCATATGTAATAGGTATGTCAAATTTAACATGTCCCAAACGGAAATCTTTATTTCTACTTTAAAATCAGAAAGAACTTACATGAAACCATTTCACAGAAACACTTATTTCTATGTACCGAGAACTGTTTTGTTATTTCATAGCACTTACAATTTTTGTAGTTATTATTTAACTTAACAAAGTTTCTATATAATATATGATACTATATAATAATTTTAGTTGTTTATTGCTGCATAACAAACACACAGAAGCACAGAGTCTGAAACCTACCTCGATTATCCTTGTAGATGTGTGGGTTGACAAGATTTGTGTAGGTGGTTTCTTTGCTTTTTTGGGGGGTTGGCTGGAGCTGCAGTCATCTGGAGGCGTCACCGAGCTGGGCACATTCAAGAAGTCTCAGTCTTAACAACTAGCTGTTTATGTTGGCTCTCAGGGGAGGGCTCAGCTAGGTCTACCTACTGGGATAACTCAGGTCTCCTGCACATGGCATCTCCACGTGGCTTAGGTTTGTCTCAGCATGGCCACTGAGCTTCCAGAAAGGGAATTCCTAGCACCACAGGCAGATGTCATAGAAGATGCATGGGATCGCTTGTGCCTCATTCTATTCGTCAAAAGAGGCTACAGGCTTAGCTGTGATTCTAGGTGGGTGGGACAGGACTCTACCTCTCAATAGGAAGAATGGCAAATAATTTGTAGCCATTCTTAATCCCTAGAATCAGCAGTCTGATCAGAATTATTTATTTTCTTCTCACATGCAAAGTGTATTCACCCCTCCTTAAACCTCTTGAATTCTCCTTTTATAATGGCATCACGGTCAGGCTTAAGGTCCAGGATTTGTCATCTAAGTAATGTCCAACTGAAGATGAAGTTCTCTGCATGCATGTTTTTTTGTTTTGTTTTGTTTTGTTTTCCAGGTGCAGAGACCCAGCTGCCTTACTGTCCCTTACTGCCCCTTACTGTCCCTTCCGGTCCCTTCCTGTCCCTTCCTGTCCCTTCCTGTCCCTCCCTGTCCCTTACTGCCCCTTCCTGCCCCTTACTGTCCCTTACTGTCTCTTACTGCCCCTTACTGTCCCTTCTTGTCCCTTACTGTCCCTTCCTGTCCCTTCCTGCCCCTTACTGCCCCTTACTGTCCCTTCCTGCCCCTTACTGTCCCTTACTGTCTCTTACTGCCCCTTACTGTCCCTTCTTGTCCCTTACTGTCCCTTCCTGTTCCTTCCTGTCCCTTACTGCCAACACAAAATGGGATGAAAAAAACAGTATAAGTGCAGTCGACGCTCTTGCTCAAAAATGAGGTCTTAGGGGCTGAATTGTGTGTCCCTAAATTCATATGCTGAAGCACTCATCCTCAGTACCTCATAGTGTGACTGCATTTGGAGATAAGGCCTTTAAAGCTATGATTGAGTTGAATGGAAGCCATGGGTAAGGTAGGTGCGCTAATCCACCTCTTAATACAGGAGGGAAGAATGGAAGACACGTAACAGTCCCTGGACTGCAGTATTGTAAATCCAGCCAAGCACGTGCTACCAATTCCTCTGCTCCAGTGACAGAGAATGGTCCTTGGTTAGGAATCGATTCTGTCCATTTAACAAGATCACTTGCGTATGGGTCTGGACTCCAACATCAGGGTCCTCAGTGTTCCTGTTCTATAAGAAATGGCCTGTGCTTGCAACTGAGTAAATTCTAAGCCTGATTCCTGACCGTAGAAGTCTGCGGGCTCAAAGGCGTCATTTCATTTTGAACTATGTCCGTCACTATCAGTCCAGGTAAGATAGCTCCTTTAAGTACTGTTTAAATTTCTACGCATCAAATTATAATCCAGTCTATGGTATTAAGGCACACCCATAAATCTTACCAGGTCAGCCCTTCTCAATTTTTCTGGGATGTGTCAGAGCCATGCCTTTGACTTAGAACTTACTGGATTTGATCTCTGCCCCGGAACCATTTCTTAATTGGCCAGTCTTGGATAGCTGGAGAAACTGGGAAAACTATTCTATTTTTCAACTAGCAAGTCCTAGGTTGTCAGTTCTCCAAATTCTGTTTAAAAACTGACAGATGAAAAAAAAAAAACTGACAGTTGTTTTTAAGTTATTTTTTGTTTTTCTTTTTTTGGGGTCATGTAATTTTTCATAGTCAGTTAAAGGATGCCAGTTGGTGCTTAAAACATTCTGCCTGAAAATCTCCTTTTTTAGATCCACAAGTTCATTTTATATACATCCTTCCTTACATTTTGCTGCAAGTAACACTTAGCTGTCAGTTACACTATACATAATTGAGATTCCTTTTCTGAAGACTTAGGTAGCAATTTTATGAGTAAACAGCCTGTTTTAAACCCTTCGGGCCTGAGGCTCCTGCCTGGTCCCAAAACCAAATTCCCAAGGACCAATTTCTGTTTCAATTATACATTGATAAATAACAAAAGATCCCAAAGTTAATGGTTTAAAACATTCAGTGTCTCTCACAATTCTATAGGTTTACTAGCTATAGATTATTTATATTCTTTCCATGTTTAAAATACAGACAGCTGCTCCCAACATTCACAAAGTCTCATTTCACTGCAACCTCAGGTGAGGTGACAGGTGGTGACAGGTTGGAGGTTGGGGGCTGGAACATCCAAGATGGCTGACTCACAGTATGCCGTAGGTGCTGGTCTCCACTGGGAGTTAAGCTAAGTGTCCTATCAGGGCAACTTGGTTTCCATCCACTTGAGCAAACTTTGTGGTTTAGACTTCTCATTTCATGACTGGGTTCCAAAGGGAGCATTCCAAAAAGCGAAGAAGGAATTTGTAGATCTCCTAAAGTCTCTGACTTGGAAGCTACATTTCATCAGCCTCACTGTCAACTGAAAGAGCACTAATATTTCAAGATGTATTTTAATTATCCATTATCTGGGAAGCCTTTTTAATTCATCTATTAGATAAGGGCTTTCTTTCATTTTAATTAAATTATAATGCTCTTCATGACCAGCATAGTACTTGTATAATATATTCATTTCTATCTTCACTGGAATGCAAACAAGTTTAGAAAAAGACTGCTTTATTCGTATATTTTTACCAAGTGCCTATCACTGTGTCTTTTTTATTAGTCCTTAATTAATAATTATTGAATATTTGATGTTTTAAATTATTGCTAATATTAAACACGACTTCAACGTAGGTTTACAAAATTTAATGAGAGGTAAATTAACTCGATAAAAATACACACTTTCTAAATAAACCTTTATATATTTTTAAATAATTTTAGATTTACAGGAAAATTATGAAGATGGTACAGAGAATTCCAATATAACTGACATGAGTTTACTTAGTATTAACATCTTACATTAATATGGTACATTTGTTACAATTAAGAACCAATATCAATGCATTATTAATTAAAGTCTATACTTTATTCAGATTATCTTAGTTTTGCCCTAATGTCCTTTTTGTGCTCCAGGATCCCAGCCAAGGTAACACATTATATATATATAGGCTTCTCTTGGTTTTATGACCGTTTCTCAGACTATTGTTGTTTTTGATGACCTAGATAGTTTAGAAACACTGATCAGGTATTTGTAGAATGCCCTTCTATTGCAATTCATCTGTTTGCTTCATGATTAGACTGGGTATATGTGTTTTGGGGTGGAGGATCACAGAGACACAGTGCCATCTTTATCACGTTTAATCAAGCATACATACTGACACCATGACTCATTACTGTTGATGTTAATCTTGCTCAACTGGCTGAGGTGGAGTTTTTCAGGTTTCTCCACTGGCATCTTTCCCTCTCTTTCCACACTGTTCTCCATGGCGGGGAGGTCACTACATACTATTCTCCATCGGGGGAGGTCACTACACGTAGCTCATACTTAGTGAGTGGAGAGTTATGTTCGGCTTCTTTGAGGTAGAATATCTACATCAATTATTTTCAATTTTTCTGCACAGGGGTCTGTCTATTGTCTCCAATTTAAGTATTTATTTAATTATTTGTATATATTAGCATGGACTCATGGCTATATTATAATACTATTTTAATTACTTTTTTTGCACAAATTGTTCCAGTCTGAGCATTAGGAGCTTGGTTCTTGTCGCCCTTTGACATACCTCCATTATTGTGGATTTTTATTTTTAAATAGCTTCCTTAATTTCAGGCACTACAAGATGCTTTAGGCTCATCTTGTATATTTCCTGCCCTAGTCTTAGAGTCAGCCACTTCTCCAAGGAGCCCTGATTCCTTTTATTAAACAATGGTATAGAAATCAAATCTGGGTGCTAGATGTTGCTCCTGGATGTATCAGGCTCTCTAGCTGATAGAGCAAAGTTATATATACAAACCTTTCTGTACAAGCATGTCTATAAATATTTCTACATGTAATTATATGTATCTGTATTAAGCTGAACATGAGTTCATACAGACGTCTCCAACTCTAGTCCCTTACCATAAGACCCTTGTACAAGCCTCTACTGGCTTATTTGTTATATCCAACTTCAGCAGTGAGAAACGTGCCTCCCACCATTGCCATCCATTTAGTTAATTGTTCAATTCCAATATGCATGTGTAGTGGTTTCAATTGCTAACCTGTACCTGCCAGAAACAATTTTATCAACTAGAGTACAGTATGCTTTATAATTTACACTTACAAAATTATGTGTAATTTCTTTTGCCTTTAGTTTTGTATCCCTTAATGTCCAAAGATACGTCAGTACCTGCTCTCTGCTCCCCCTTCAGTGCACCTGTTTCATACATATATAATACATTTAGATTATTTTGTCATATTCTGCATTCCATCTTGGGATCCCTGAACTCCTAAATGACTTTTTAAAATTTAGCATACATTTAGGTTAATATGACTCAAGGTATTAACATGACATTATTTAGCATTTTTATTTATTTAATAATTTTTTCTGGCTGCTCACTTGTAAGCTATGGCCCATTATGTTTGAAGTAAAAAAGTTAAGGTAAATCTTAATTGTTAATTTAGAAGCAAATTATAAGCACTTATGAGAAGTGACATAAGCATATTGACATAAATGCACTGTAAAGCAAAGACCTATCACAGAAAATTGACTATCAGAATGATCCAAGAAGAGTATTATTTGTAAAAACAAATTAACATTGCCTTCCCTTTTAAAAAATTCACATGCTACAATTTTTCTCAGTTGTCTCATTTCACATAATTTATCTAAAAAACAAAGAATAATCTTCAGTGAACAGACAGTTTTAACTAAACAATAATCATTTAAACAATATGTAAAATAGTAAAATATTTTTTATAATATAAAATATTTTAAAGAATGGAATAGTTATAGAAGAACATCTAGTTAGTTTAATTAATTAATTTGAAAAAATACATGTAATTAATTTGAGGTAAATTTTTATAATTTTTAAAATAGAAAATTTCCCAATAATACATGGGAAAAAAATCTTAATTGCTTTTCAGAAAAACATGAAGACATCAAAATGTAGTTATTTTCTAATAACAGAATGAACACTAGAGATGAAACTAAAGAGTCACTCTGGCCACAAAATATTAGTTATGGTAGCTTTGTTTTTATCATTGTTATTTGGTGAAACATATTAAAATTATATTTTAACTTTAAATGTGAGAAGAACAAAATTTGGAGTGCAGAAATGTAATGTGTATTCTCAAAAAGTAATTCAGAGTGTTGATAAAAATAGGGAGTTCAACAATCCATCAATCAGAATTTCGTCGTAATTATCTGAGTCATGAAATTATGGATTTTTGTCTTTTTTTCCTTTGTTCATAGTTTCCAGTTTCTCTACAATAGGTAGAATGAGAGAAATACAAAAATACATACTGCTAAAATAAATATTCAACTAATTCTACACATCACCAGCTTCTTTTGTTGAATTTTTAATCCCATGTTTAATTCATGTTGTAATTTAACATCAACTATTCAACAATTATTTATCAAGAGCTAATAAAATAGACACAGTTATAGTAACTTGGGAATAATTATGAATAAAATACCGTTTCTTTCTCAACTTGTTTACTATGTCACACAGAAAGGAATTTAATATAAATCTCAAGTATGATGCTGGGTATAAAAAATGTTATAATGCAATTAATATGAAGTGAAAGTCATGATTTTTGATGGAAGAATAAAAACTGTGTCTTCCCAGAGAATGGGGCAGTAAACCAAACCTTGAAAAATGAGTGTTCTTTCCACTGATGAGCGTGGGTAGAAATTTATCTAAGCTGAGGGGCGCCTGGGTGGCTCAGTCAGTTAAGCGTCTGCCTTCGGCTTAGGTCATGGTCCCAGAGTTCTGGGATTGAGCCCCACATCAGGGTCCCTGCTCAGCGGGGAGCCTGCTTCTCCCCTGCCTGCCACTCCCCCTGCTTGTGCTTGCTCTCTCCTCTCTCCCCCTCTTTCTCTGTGTCAAATAAATAAAAAATTTAAAAAAAAGAAATTTATCGAAGCTAAGAATATTTATTTTTCTGTTAATATATTTAAGACAGTTTTACTTAATACATATGTGATAAAGGTGAGGAGGGGATTTTATTTTCCACTCTTGCCACTATTGGGTAAAGTTTAATTCACTCTCCTTAAATCTGGTTGACTTGACGTTTCTTCACAAAGGGACTACAGCTAAAGCCAGAGCTGCGCCTTTAGTAGATTTGCAGCCCCTGTCTTCACTATTTGCGATGTGCCCTTTTGCAACCTAGCTACCCAGGGAAGAGCTAACCCACATCAAAGTCATGTGCAGGAAACAAATGCACACGGTATGTGTCTATTTAAGTATATAGGTATACACTAATCTATCATTTTAGAAATCCAAGTAATGGTTGAATTTGGGAGGAAGAAAGGTGTGGACAAGACAACTTGGATCTTCTGGAGAAGCTGCTGATCTTTTATGACTTTATCCAGGTGTTATGTACATGGGTGTTTCCTTTGGATACATCACTGAGCTGTACAATTATAATTGTAAACTTTTCAATATGTGTCTTATATTCAGTAAATGTTTATAGAAAATAGATCTTTTTTCGTACCCATGCATAAAATTTTTGAAGGATTAGTCTCTTTAAAATAAATACATTTGTAATATAGTTATCTGCAGGTATGCGATTATCAATAGCACGCTGAGTGCAAATTGGATTGGGGAAATTTAATTGATCATTGAATTTATCTTGGGCAAAGGGAGAAAGGAATTAATATCGAGAGCTTGTGGTGTAACAGGCATTTTACTTGGATACTAAATATTTCTTTTTATGTTTTATAATGATTTTAGAAGTTCTTTTGAGATGCAAAGTCAGCTTATTACGACACATTCTGAGATTGTGTGTAAGGAACAGTATTTTGTACTTGAGCGATAGGATAGTTGTGGGTTATACCAATGTCAAGGGTGAGCCCTTAGAAGTGTGATGCCAAATTAAACTGGAAACGGATGTCACAGGGTGGAGAAAGTGAAGGAAATGTAAGACCAGTGTAGACTGCATTGTGCATGTGTGAGGTCACCACACTGTTGTCTGTAGCTGACCCATAGATAAAACTGACTAACTGCAAAATTCACAGCAAGAGAAGGATGTGATGGTACTATAAGAAGATGCCACTATATTTTTAACACAGTTTTATGCTTTTCTCTTTTTTTTTCCTTCTAGGGACCCTGTCTTCTGTTGTTACTTCCTCCATTTTTAACCACTCAACCATTCAGTCTTGGTCTTCTTTGTGGGTACCAGAAATCGCACTCCACCTTTCACTCTAAACTTGTTCATAGCACATTATTTCGAGTGAGGGATTTCTTCGTCTTTCCTATAACATGTAAGTGAAGATGCCTGAGGCATTCATGGGGTCTACTGTTCTAGACGCCCATTGAGGTAGAGGCTTTGCCCCATCACTCTACATAGTACATTTGGATTAATGGAAATACTGGACACAAGAGTTTTCTCATCTAGAGACCAAAGGAAGTCAGTGCAAATAGGATATTAGGGATGCTAAAAGGCAATAAATGCAGGTCAGATGGTGCTACAAACTTCCAACCTCAAAATCTTCACAAAAGGATGATCAGTTATGGATGATATTTTGAATGAGGTTCATGTTTGATCTTCAGACTATTCCACCAACCCTTTCCAAATACCTGAGACTGGACCCATTTTGTAAACGTGGTGGTCTTACAATGTGCTGACAGCCATTTCACATGGTTCAGGTGCATGCCAGAAATCTCAATGAAGACAATAGCTGTAATGATTACAGATGAATTAAATTACATTGCAATGTGCCCTTTTGTAAACTATCCAGTGAAGAGCTAAGCCACATCAAAGTCAGGTGCAGAACACAGAAATATGTATATGGTATGTTAAATTACATTAAATTAAATTACATAGAGAAGTAAACAGTAACACATTAAATTGTACAGAGAAGTAAACTGGACATTCTTTTTTTTTAAGATTTTATTTATTTGAGAGAGAGAGCATACGAACACGCACTTGTGTGTGTGTGAGAGAGAGAGCGGGTGAGCGCACACAACCTGGGGCCGGGGTAAAAGAAGAAGGAGAAGCAGACTCCCCACTGAGCAGGGAGCCCAATGCAGGACCCCATCCCAGGACCCTGGGATGATGACCTGAGCTGAAGGCAGACACTTAACCGACTGAGCAACCCAGGCACCCCCAACAGGACATTGTTTAACCTCATATTGTACAGGTAAATACAGTTCATTTTATCTTTATTTCTGTTCCTAGTCCTGGGAAGCAGGACTTCATCAGTTACCTTGACAGATCTGGGGATCATACTAACAGGCCCTTAGACCAGCATGAGAACTGACCCTATAAAGGCCTGCACAGCCAAGGGAAATATGTAAAACCAATCACACTGTTGATTCAGTCACTGATTTGGAACATAGTATCAACAGATGGCAACAAAATTTGGAGCATGAAAGAGAAAATACAAATGAATGAACAGAAAAACTGACCTCGAAATAAGCAGACAATTCAGAAAAAAATAATTAAAACAATTTTCTACTCCGTACTCTCAGATTTTGAAGTACTTTGCATCCTTATCCAAAGAATATGATGTGATGAAATTGGAATAGAGAACATGAAAAAATTCAATATATGTTTAAACTAATTAAATGTGTCATATAGGGGAACTGATTTAAAAGGTGCTATGGAAAGCAGAGTAAAATAATCAAGAGATAGAAAATATAAACCCACAAATTGGGGTAGAAGCTAGGAAATGAAGTGTTTGCCTATGAGCAGTCCAGAGGAAGAGAAAAAAAAAAGACACACATATCATATATGGGTATTGATTCACATTAGAGGAAACATTGCAGAAAGAAAGAGAGTATAGGACTTAAAATACAGTGTATCCACGTAGTAACAAATGCAGCTGGAGCCTTGAGCAAAAGTCTGTCATCAGGGTTCCCAAATCTTCCAGGTGTTATGTTCTATGCTGTGACTTTTGGTTTTATCTTATTTATTTTTTTTGTATGTATTTATTATGTTTGAATGCTTGATCTTATAGTAAAATCTGTTTTCATTAAACTGTGAACTAACAACCATAGCAGTATTTCCCCAGTGATGATGATACTGACCCTGGTTTTCCTGACAATTTTACCTGCCTTCTTGGCTAGTGTTTGCTGGAAAGTGAATGTGTCATGTATAGCTAAAGTCATTGATGTATGAGATTAACTTGGTGCCCCAATCTTTTTTTTTTTTTTTTAATTTTTTTTTTAAAGATTTTGTTTATTTATTTGAGAGAGAGAATGAGATAGAGAGAGCAGGAGAGGGGGGAGGGTCAGAGGGAGAAGCAGACTCCCTGCCGAGCAGGGAGCCCGATGCGGGACTCGATCCAGGGACTCCAGGATCACTACCTGAGCCGAAGGCAGTCGCTTAACCAACTGAGCCACCCAGGCGCCCCTTGGTGCCCCAATCTACGCAGCTCTTAGTTAGCATGCTTACATTTAAATATGATATAATAGCTATACTCAATTTAAGAAACAATATGTATGTATATATCATGATGCTCCATAAAGACCTAGTAGAAGCAGAGGGATACTTTTACTACGATAAATCTTACACATCCTTCAATATCCTATCTCCTGAGTTTTCTTCTAACTATAATACTTTGGAGTAGGTTACGGTTGGAAAGTAGGAAGATTGAAGAGATAGTTGGACAGATATAGAAATGAACAGATGGGTCAGTAGGTGGATAAATAAAGGGATATTAGATATTTAGAAACCTAGCTGGATGGGCAGACAGTTGATCTGCTCATGTGTAGCGTATATAGAAAGTAATGATAACTGCAGATTTTATAAAAGTCAGAGCTGAGTGGTTGTAGATAAGAGTTTGAGTCAATCCATCAATTTATTTATTGATTGATTTTGTCTGAGAAAATCTTTATTGCTCCTTCACTTTTAAAGAGTAATTTCATTGGATATAGAATCAGATGTTAGGATGCCTAGGTGGCATAGTTGGTTAAGCATGACTCTTGGTTTTGGCTCAGGTCATGATCTCAGGGTCCTTGGTCCCCACCCCCCAGCATGGAGTCGCTTGAGATTCTCTCTCTCCCTCTCCCTTTGCCCCTCCCGCTTCTGCTGTCTTTCTCTCTCTCTCTCAAATAAATAAAAATTTAAAAAAAAAATTAGATGTTGATGTCTCTGATTTTTTCTTTCAACATTTTAAATATTTCACTCTTTTCTTATTTATTTGATTTCTGAGGAAAGATCCACTATAATAAGTTTTATCCTGTTTTCCCTCTCCATATAAGGCAATCTATTTTTTTTTTTACTCTAGCTTCTTCAAGATTTTCTCTTTATCTTTAGTTTTCTGAGGTTTAAATATGACATGCCTAGGGGTGTGTGTGTGTGTGTGTGTGTGTGTATGTGTGTGTGTTAGTATTTATTCTGCTTGGTGTTCTCTGAACTTCCTGGATCTGTTATATGGCATCTGTCATTAGTTTTAAAATGTACTTGGATGTTATTACTTTCAAATATTTCTTCTGCTCTGTTCTGTTTCTATAGACATGATAAAACATTTAAAATTGTCCAATGGGTCTTGGATTTTCTGTGTTTGTGCATTATTTATTATTATTATTATTATTATTTCTTCTCCTTGCATCTCAGTTTGGGAAGTTTCTATTAATATATAACCAAGTTCAATGATTTTTTTCCCTTCAATCATATCCATTCTACTAATGAGCCTACCAAAAATATCTTTCATTGTTTTTCAATGTATTTTTATACCTAGAATTTCCTTTTGATTTTTTTCTTAGTTTCCATCTTTCTGCTTATAATATACATGCTCTTGCATATTGTATAGTTTCTATGTTATAGCCCTTAGCCTATTAATTCTAGTTATTTTAGATTTACTGTTAGTAATTCCAACATCTGAGTCTGATCCTGATGATTGCTTTGTCTCTCCTGATTGTGGATTTTTTTCTTGGCATTTAGGGTACCTTGTATTTTTTCTTTCAATTGGAAGCCAGACATGTTTTGTTAAGTGATAGGAACTGAGGTAACTCTACCTTTAGTGTGAGGCTTTATATTCCTCTAGATGGGAGTTGAACTATGTTTAAAGTACACTACAGCTATAGGTCGTAGAGGTTTCAAATTTCTCTAAGCGTCTTGTTTTTTCATTTCCCCTTCACTTTGGGTTTCCCCAAGAGCTTTTCCTTAGAGTCAGTGTCTTGCAGCCCTTTTAGCTGTCATGCATTGTTATTCCGTTGGAGCCCTGGTAGTGTGATGAGATGGTGTGGGAGAGTGGGAGCCTTCTGTAATCTTCTGATTAAATCTTGGTGTTTTAGACAAACTGTGGCTTGGGTCTCTGACCTCCACAAGAGAGTCTCCCTTGGTACAGCTTTCCACTTACCCCACCCTCACCCCTGCTTCCTTCCAGGGCTGCAACACTTCCAACATATGTCCAGGAAGCCTGAATTTCCTAACACAAAAAAACAAGCAGAGAGACTTAGACAAAATGAGAAGACAGAGGAATTTGACCCAAATGAAAGAACAGAGCAAGATCATGGCCAGAAATCTAAGCAAAACATATATAAGTAATATGCCTGATAGAGAATTTAAAACAATGATCATAAGGATACTCACTGGACTTGAAAAAAGAGTAGAAGAAATCAGTGAATCTCTTAACACAGAGATAAATGATAACTTAGCAGAGATAAAGGGTTCAATAAACGAAATGAGAAACACACTTGATGTGTGTTTCCAGCAGGCTGGAACAAGCAGAGAAATGAAATAATGACCTAGAAGACAGAATAATGAAAAGTAATGAAACTGAACAAAAGAGAGAAAGAGGAATTATGCAAAATGAGAATAGTCTTAGAGAACTCAGTGACTCCATCAAATGTAATAACATTCATATTATAGGGATCTCGGAAGAAGAAAAGAGAGAGAAGAGGGTAGAGATTTCATTTGAAGAACTAATAACTGAAAACATCCCTAATCTGGGGAAGAAAACAGATATCCAGATCCAGAGGCACAGAGAATCCCCACTTGACTTGTCAAATCAACAAAAGCAGATCCACACCAAGAAATATTGTCATTAAAATGGCAAAATGTAGTGATAAAGAAAAAAATCTTAAAAGCAGTAAGACAAAAGGAGACAGTTATATACAAGGGAAATTCCATAAGATTATCAGGGAAATTTTTCAGAAGAAACTTGGCAAGCCAGTTTCATGATATATTCATGATCTATCCAGTGGCATGATATATTCAAAGTCCTGAAAGGAAAAGAATCTGCAACTAAGAATACTCTATCCAGCAAGGCTGTCATTCAGAATAGGAGAGACAATGGGTTTCTCAGGCAAACAAAAACTAAAGGAGTTCATGACCACTAAATCAGCCCTGCAAGAAGTGTTAAAGGGGATAATCTGAGTGGAAAGGAAACACCAAAAGTGATAGTATGAAAGTAGAAAACATAAAAGCAGTAGAAATGAATATTGCTGTAAAAAGATCAGTCAATCACAAAATAAAAGAATGTAAAATATGACATTATACACCTAAAACATGGGAGGAGAGAGTAAAGAAGGGGTTCAAACTTAAACAACCATCAACTTCATATAGACTGCTACAGCCAAGAATGTTATATACAAACCTAACGGTAACCATAAATCAAAAAGTACTAATGCAAAGAATAGGGAAGGAAATCCAAAGATATCACTAAGAAAACCCAGCGAAACATGAGAGAAAGAAAAGACAGGATCAGAGAAAAACTTCAGAAAAAAAACACAGAACAAGTAATAAAATGTCAATAAAAACATTATCAATAATTACTTTGAATGTAAATGGACTAAATATTCCAGTCAAAAAACATAGGGCACAAAATGGATATGAAAACAAGACTCATCTATATGCTGCCTGTAGGAAACTCACTTTAGACCTTAAAACACCTGCAGATTGAAAGTGAGGGGAGAGGGGCACCTGGGTGGCTCAGTTGGTTAAGCGACTGCCTTCGGCTCAGGTCATGATCCTGGAGTCCCGGGATCGAGTCCCGCATCAGGCTCCCTGCTCGGCGGGGAGTCTGCTTCTCCCTCTGACCCTCCCCCATCTCATGCTCTCTCTCTCTATCTCATTCTCTCTCTCAAATAAATAAATAAAATCTTAAAAATCTTAAAAAAATATAAATTATAAAAAAAAAGAACTGAGTCTTCTGGGGGTGCCTGGTTGGCTTAGTCAGTAGAGCATGCAACTCTTGATCTCAGGGTCATAAGTTCGAGCCCCACGTTGGGCATAGAGATGATTTAATTAAAATAAAGAAGAGAAAGGGGGTGCCTGGGTGGCTCAGTTGGTTAAGCAACTGCCTTCGGCTCAGGTCATGGTCCTGGAGTCCCGGGATCGAGTCCCGCATCGGGCTCCCTGCTCGGCGGGGAGTCTGCTTCTCCCTCTGACCCTCCCCCCTCTCATGTACTCTCTCTCATTCTCGCTCTCTCAAATGAATAAATAAATCTTTAAAAAAAAAAAAACGTTCCATCCTAAAACAGCAGAATACACATTCTTTTCAGGTGCACAGGAAACATTCTCTAGAATAGATCACATATTAGGCCACAAAATCAGTTTCAACCAATTCAAAAAGATCGAAGTCATACCAAGCATCTTTTCTTTTTTTTTTTTTTTCCAAGCATCTTTTCTGACCACAACACTGTCAAATTAGAAATCAACCACAAGACAATAATCCGGAAGAAGCACAAATACATGGAGGTTAAATAGCATGCTACTAAACAATGAATGGGTCAACCAGGAAATAAAAGGAGAAATCCAGGAGTTCATGGAAACAAATGAAAATGAAAACACAACAGTTCTAAGAGGGAAGTTTATGGCAATACAGGTCTACCTCAAGGAGCAAGAAAGCTCTCAAATAAACAACCTAAACTCATACCTAAAGGAGTTAGAAAAAGTACAACAAACAAAACCCAAAACTAGCAGACGGAAGGAAATAATAAAGATTAGAGCAGAAATAAATGATATAGAAGCTAAAAAACAAAAAACAAAACAAAACAAAAAAACAGAAACAAAAACTGTTGAACTGATCAATGAAACCAGGAGCTGGTTCTTTGAAAAGATAAACAAAATTCATAAACCTTGAGGCAGACTCATCAAAAACACAAAGAGAAAACACTCAAATAAATAAAATTACAAATGAAAGAGGAGAAAAAACAACTAACAACATAGAAATACAAACAATTTTAAGAGAATATTATGAAAAACTATATGCCAACAAATTAGACAACCTAGAAGAAATGGATAAACTCCTAGATACATAACCTAGCAAAACTGAAACAGGAAGAAATAGAAAATTTGAATAAACTGATTACCAGCAAGGAGATTGCCTCAATAATCAAGAAACTCCCAACAAACAAAAGTCCAGGATCAGACAGTTTCACAGGTGAATTCTACCAAACATTTAAAGAAGAGTTAATATCTATTCTTCTCAAACTATCCCAAAAAATAGAAGAGGAAGGAAAACTTCCAAATTCATTCTGTGAGGCCAGCATTACCTTGATACCAAAGCCAGATAAAGACACCACAAAAAAAGAGAGACTGCAGTCCAGTATATTTGATGATCTTAGATGCAAAAATACTCAACAAAATACTAGCAAACAGAATCCAACAATACATTAGAAAAATCATTCACCATGATCAAGTGGGATATATTCCCAAGGTGCAAAGGGTGGTTCAGTATTTGCAAATCAATGTGATACACTGCATCAATAGAACAAAGGACAGGAACCATATGATCATTTCAATAGATGCAGAAAAAGCATTTGATAAAGTACAACCTCCATTCATCAACAAAGCAGGTTTTTGGAGGAAACATACCTCAACATACTAGAGCCATATGAGAAGCACACAACAAACATCATAGTCAATGTGGAAACACAGAGCTTTCCCTACAAGGTCAGGAACAAGATAGGGATGTTCACTCTCAACACTTTTATTCAACATAGTACTGGAAGTCCAAGCCACAGCAATCAGACAACAAAAAGAAATAAAAGGCATCCAAATTAGTAAGGAAGAAGTCAAACTTTTCCTATTTGCAGATGACATGATACTCTATATAGAGAAAACCCTAAAGACTCCAGGATGGAAAGGATGTGGATAAAAAGGAACCTTTGTGCACTGTTGGTGAGAATGCAAACTGGTGCAGCCACTGCGGAAAACACTATGGAAATTCCTGAAAAAATTAAAAATAGAACTACCTTATAATCCAGGAATCACACCCCCCAAAATACAAAAACACTGACTTAAATGGATATATGCAACCCTATGTTTATAACAACATTATTTACGAGAGCCAAATTGTGGACGCCGCCCAAGTGTTTCCATTGATAGGTGAATGAACAAAGAAGATGTGGCATATATATATACCATGGAATATTATTCAGCCTTTAAAAAGAATGAAATCTTGCCATTTGCAATGATGTAGATGGAGCTAGAGAGTATAATGCTAAGTGAAGTAAATCAGAGAAAGACAAATACCGTATTTTTATCACTGATATATAGAATTTCAGAAACAAAACAAATGAGCAAAGAAAAAAGAAGAGGGAGAGAGAGAAGCCAAGAAACAGACTCTAAACTCTAGAGAACACACTAATGGTACCAGAGGGGAGGTGGGAGGGGGGATGGGGGAAATAGGTGATGGGGTTTAAGGAGTGCACTTGTGATGAGTACCAGGTGATGTATGGAAGTGTTGAAATACTAAATTGTACACCTGAAACTAATATCACACTGTATGTTAACTAACTGGAAGTAAGATAAAATGAAAGAAGGAATCAAAGAAAAAAGAAGAAAGAAGGAAAGAAAGAAAGGGAGGGAGGGACGGAGGGAGAAGGAGGAAGGAAGGAACAAAGGAAGGGAGGAAGGAAGGAGAAAAGAAAGAAGAAAGAAAAAAATTCCTGAAGCACTTCAACATCTTGGAAATAATATAATTATCATTAAACAAATAGAATGCTTTGTGCCAAATATATTCTGAGATGGCTCTATTTTTGTCCATGATAAATAAAGTAATAGAATGAAATGAAGATAAATAGGATGGAAGCTACATCTATGTCTGTATCTCTGTCTATCTATGTGTAAAACCACTAAGATGTCATATGTCATAATTCATCACCAGCAAAACCGAATGTCAACTTTTGAGCCTAATTTAAAAACAGGCATTTATTTTATACATTTTTATTAATGCAAAGTTAGTGCACTTAAAAATGATTCAACTTACTATAAAAAAATTGTTGCACAAATCTTAGATTAAAATTAGGGTCGATGCGATGAAATTAAATCATTTTAAACAAGACTGAGAAAAAGCGTAGTTATTTAATTCAGCCAGAAAAAGAGCAAATATCCTTTAAAAAATTATCAGAGAAGGGCGCCTGGGTGGCTCAGTTGGTTAAGCGACTGCCTTCGGCTCAGGTCATGATCCTGGAGTCCCGGGATCGAGTCCCACATCGGGCTCCCTGCTCGGCAGGGGGTCTGCTTCTCCCTCTGCCCTCTTCCCTCTCATGCTCTCTGTCTCTCATTCTCTCTATCTCAAATAAATAAATAAAATCTTTAAAAAAAAATTATCAGAGAAGCTCTTGTTAAGATATTTCCTTCTTCTATGTAAGGCCTATTATTCGAGTTAGCCCACAGACTTCTGTATGCCGTGGGTACTATATCTTGAGTATTTTAGAGTACCACCTAACCCCTGAGCTCTCTTTTCACTTTAGGATTGTAGGAAGCAGGGAGCACAGTTAGGGAGAGGTGTGCTACTGTATATACGTGAAGAGTGAGATGCAGGGAGGAGTGTTTACCGGGAAGAGAACCTTGCACGAGGAGCCGGTAAGAGAAAAAACAGGTCGCTTGATCCCACGCTGGATCCATATGGTATATTGTTGTGGTCCAGCATCAGCATGGGGCTCCTGTGTGTGGGATGGAAGTAGCTACAGTGATTCCTGTCAAACTCTGTCAGTGGATGAGATCATGTGTATAAGCCAGCTCTTCACCTAAAAGGAATTCCTCCCACAATATAGGCAGAAAATGAGCAGAGCTGAGGAAAATCACACAGTGCATGGGAAAACCAGGGTGTGGTTGGGAATCTATTCCCTGTAAACATAATGATGTAAAAAATAACCTGGAGATGTATGAAACGACATACTGCAGAAGAGGGGAAGGAAATGATTTTCTCATTATTGAAAACACGCCTCCAGCAATCATTTAATCCCAGCCTCATAAAATAGTTTCAGTAAGCTATTTGATTCCCTTAACATTATAGAAGAAGGCATATCCCCATGAAATTAGACCAAAAAACTACAAGGAGAGAACAAATAACCCAAGATGAAAAGAAAGTATAGTCTGGTGAGTGAAAACCAGGTGTGAGGCAAGCACAGAAAGCTCAGGTTAATGGTTACATGGAAGCAAGATAAAAGTCCTCACTGGAGCTGGTGTATGTATATGGAGATTTGATGCAAAAAATGATAACACTGGAATGGATTAAAAATTTGAAAATAAACTTCATAACACAATAGGTTTGATTTCTTGGCAAAACGCTGAAAAAATTAAAAACAGCCAACAGAAACTCTTTGTTTAACCCAAGTAATTTACACCTATGTGAGCGTATTCCAGACAGATGTTCAAATCATAGCCTTTAACAAACAAAAAGACAGTTACCAGAGTTAATTCATGGCTAAATATATATGTATATATGCAAATGAAGACAAGCAAAGAAATACACCAAAATATTTATGAAGCTTACTGCTAGGAGACGGGATTAGAGATTTCCCTCTGGGGGGACTTCTGGTTTTTTTTTTTTTTTTTTCATGTTTTCTTCGCGAAGAATGCATATTAGTCAGGCTAAGTTATGTTGTGGCAAGAAACAGCCATGAATCTAAGGGGCTGAACGCAAAGACAATGTGCCTCTCGCAGACACTTGCTGTTTGATTCCTCAGACACCAAAACTGGCTCATGAACATTTCATTAGCCAGAGTCAAACCCACAGCCCTGCCAAAGTCAATGGTTACACTGTGAATGGGTGGAGAACCAGCTAGCAGAGACCAGCACAGATCACTCCCTCAGCATCTATTTCTTGTTCCATAAAAATAAAATTTTATAAAATTTTTAAAAATTAGACTTATAGGAAAGATTTTCCCAGCTTTCTCTAATGTTATACAATTTTGAGAATACCATCAAATTTAAATAAAACATTAAAACATGTTGAAAAACGAGACAAGTAAAAATAGGAAATCAAAATTACAATTTGGAAGATTTTCGACCATTACACAGGTTTTTTTCTCCTATTCCATAGGTTACATTCAATTTCATTCTTCCTTAGTTGTTTTCATTGCAATTATTCAGATTTTTACCTCCATAAATAAGTTCTTAATTTGGATCCCTGTTCTCTGGACTCAGTATCTGTATGTCATTTTTTTCTCTCATCATCTTAAGTTGTTTTAACTCCTCTCTGCTTTCCTAGAAAATTTTCAAATTTCTCTGACAATTGTTCTCCCAATCCTGATTAAGTTTAATACAGATTCCCATCTCTTTTCTTGGTCCGTGCTAAGAAAGACATACCCACTCTCCCCTTACACCCAAAATTAAGTATTTTATATTTTTATTTTTTATTTAAGTATTTTATATTTTTATATTTTATTTTAGAGACAGGGTGTGAATGGATAAACCAGCCAAAAACATGGCAAGAAATTTGCTACATGATCTTCATTGTTTTTGGTTTGTTTCTATCCTGATTTTCTTGATAAGAGCAAGAAACTGCTGCTTATTCCTTTCACATCTTTCCCTTTGACTTCCATTTTAGATCTGGTCAAAGTCTGAAGATAAAATCAAGGTGAAAAAAAACTGGAGTCTTCTTTCCTCTGAAAGGCAGTGAAGCCACACCAGGTAATAGACAATTTATTGGCTTGGAGCCTTACACAGGATATCTCATCTTTCCAAATTTTTCTTGCAATACTTCTTACTGAATTTCTAAGTACAGTTAAGTTACTGTGTTTGCCTCCTTTTCACAGGAATCATGTGGCAAAATGATTTAAGTTCATGGCACAATTTAAGCTTAAAAATAGGGATAAGCAAAGAGTGTGCCATATACATTCAAAACAATTGCTATGATCAAATTATAAAGACACCTCCTTCCCCCACATCAGACTCAGAGGGACCAATAAACCTATCCTTGCTCCAGGCTTATTGGACTCCTGTCCTCTTCCCTGTGGTCTTGAGCAAATTATGTACCTCAAGTTTCATTTATCGTACACTTTTTAAATATAAAGTTATCTCAATTTTCAACTTACTAGTTTCTGGATTTTTACCTAGTATATCTGTGCATGAGCACTTTTTTCTAGGACTCTTTCTTTTTAAATATTGATAATAAAACCCTGGGATTTTGGTGGGGGTAGTCTGAACGATAATGACTGGTTTTAATTATTTTTTTAATGTGTCTTGGGGCTATTTCTAAAAACGCTTTAAAAACACTAAACTACAGCCAAAGCCTTAAAAAAAGTCATATTCATCAGCGTTTTATTCTTGATGTAATGAGATTGATGGGAGACAGAACTATACATGAACATATGACAAAACCTCATAATTAAGTGGGGATTTGTTTCCAGACTCTGGGGTAGACCCATAGTAAACTAAGATCACCACGTGGGACTCATTGACTTTACAGAAGTTGAACAAATATCTGCTTTGACTCTTTCCTCCATAATCAAACCGTACATCAGGGCTTACCACCCAAAAGTGCCTACACATCACTGGGGTGAACCCCAGATTTGTTGCTCAGGTCGGGTGTGAAATGTGTCCAAGCACCTCCCACAGACCTTCCGGAAAGGAGAGCAATGGCTGTAGACCAAGTCACCTTTGAGAGAGGTCCATGGAGCCCCCAAGTGCACACTGGAAAGCAGCCCCATAAAGGGAAAGAGCAGATGAAGGAGGATGCCCACAGTTTCCTTGGAAGCCAACTGGCCTGAGGAGAATATGATAATGTCTGTTTTGGAGTAAGGAGTAGGGCACATGTCAGATATAATTTTCAGCAATGTAGTGTAATTGTGGTATAGTATGTGATTGGTAAAACACCTGCTTCCCTTGATGCATGGCTTCAGAAAGGTTGGAAGCAGAAATTGGATATGGATTTAGTAAAACTGATCTTTCCCTTTGAGTCTTGTCCCTAACTACTTCTTTTTTTTTTTTTTAAGATTTTATTTATTTATTTTAGAGAGAGAGAGAGAGCGCGCGATTGTGAGCGCACGATGGGGGGAGGGGCAGAAGGAGAAGCAGACTCCCCACTGAGCAAGGAGCCTGACCCTGGGATCATGACCTGAGCCGAAGGCAGACGCTTAACCGACTGAGTCCCCCAGCGCCCTCCCTACCTACATTTTAGGATAAACCAAGATTATGTCCTTAGAGGATATGTGATTGCCAGGTTGGGGTAATGAAGAACAGAAAAGGCCTATTGTTTCCAGACATTTGCACTGACCCACCACAGAGTGGAAACTTTCTTTATCAACTCTTTATTTGAAAACTGGTTAAAATCTATCATGCTGCTATTACCTGTGGGTAGAAACTTGTCGAATTAAAAAAAAAATACACACACACATATATATGAAAAAAAGTTGAAAAAAATGACAAAAAAGGCAAAATTTGATTATAAGAAGCAGATCAGTAAAACCTTATGTCAGACTACAGGTGGGTATATCCAGGTATGTTTTCTCAGAGGGAAGTTCTCCAGATTTAGGCAATTGTATGCATTTGAGAAAAATGATAACAGAAGAACGATGGAATCGTGGTATCAAGCTTTTCCTACATCAACATTTTTGCTTATAGAAAACTGCTAGTGGAATCAATTTAGTCCTTTCTATACTCCTTTCATAATCTACTTAGAGAGAAGCCAGGAATATCACTTGCTGGCACCAATAATCTGCTTGGCAACAGTGCCCCCTTTTCCGAAAACTAACTTAATCTCCATTTTAGAAATGTTAAAGCACATTCAGGTCAATCCTACTGTTTTGTTCCCTGAGATGCTAAGGTTAAATTATGTGACATTTCGGAACAGATCGGGGACCACCAGCTGGATCTGCTTTGCTAATCCAGGGATCCGTCTACTGCATGGGCCTGGAAAACTCTGAACGTACTTGTTTGTTAGCCTATAAGACTGCATGCCTTAATTGGAGATATTTTGGGGAAAACATAAAATCTTAAATTAGACATTATAAAAATCAACCTAACAATTTATAGATGGAGATGAAAAGATGGTACACTTTACATTAAATATCTCCTGAATGATTTCCAAAAACTATCATGGATAAATTGTATAAATAATTCATTTTAAAATGTGATTAATCCCTAAACTTCAACATGATTAAAATTTCTATATCTTTAAAAGCAATGGCTAACATTAAGTACATTTACGATTTTTTTTTTATTAAATAAAAAGGAAGGAAGGAGAGAGATAGTTAATAGGACAGATGCAAGCAGAAGCCACATAAGGACAGAGTCAATTGAGTCAGTGTGTTGTATTGTTCTATTCAACACCTGGTATATCCAAAAACATCTCTTTCAGTGTGAGTCAATTCCATTAAGAAGAATGACTCCAACGTTAAAAGTGCAGCAACCCATAAGCTCTTCCAATACGGTGTTTAATTCATGGAATTCTGGCATCAGCGGTTTTAAATCTACTTCTGTGCGGATCCTGATGACCTCTTTGGTTCTCTCTGAGGAAGAAGAGAAAGCAAGTGTCCTGTTGTGTGCTTGTCCTAATTCTCGACATCTGCAGACCCAGCTGAGAGCACCTGCATTATTAGCTTTAAGACTTGGAGACACCTATAAACTAAAAGGCAGAGTGTCGTGAATTTCAAAGTGAAAGTACCCTTTGGAGAGCCATAGTGCTTGTTGGTTCGTAACATGCGTATTAAAGTCCCCATAATGTTGGGCCAAATGCTGTGATGTGATTCAGGGGATGCGTTACGGACGCATCTTTACGGTTGTGAGAGCACCAAAGAATTTGTGTATTTTCTGTGAAATCTCTATATTCACCTTATTTTCTTATTCAGGACATACAAGAATGGTAGCCTGAAAATAAAAGGCCAACAATGCACAGATGATGAACACATGAAAACACCGGGCAGTGTCTTTACAGCGATGACTTTAGGAGAAATGTCAGGCTCTGATGTGGAAATATGACACCTTTTTCCAAACAAATGCTAAAGAAGGAGAGAATAAAGTCTCTTCAAGCCACCACTTCGCCACAAAGGAAAGTTACTGAGACAGACTCAAAGGGAAAATGATTTTCTGAACTTTTATCTTTTAGATATGCACATATGCAAAACTGTGGGGAAGAACAGATGGAAAAATAATTGAACATATATGACAGAGTTAATTACCATATATATTACATCTGGCTGCATTAGGATCAATGAGGACAAGACGAACACAACTGTAAAAATAGTCAATGGACACAAATGTAAATGCACCAAAATAATTGCCCGTCCTATGGAAAAAAAAAATCTTATTAAGAAATTCTAAACTCACCAAAACAACAATTTTGTTAATTAATTATCAAAGATAAAATTAATACTATCTCAGCTTATTAAAAAAAACTCATCTACAATTCATGTGAGGAACAGCACACACTAGGATATTATCTTTAGTGTAAGCTGTTATAGTGTTTGAAGAAGATATTTGGCAAATCAACTTAAAATACCCTGACTTGTTCATACATTTAATGGGGCAATTTCACTTAAACGATAATTGCAAATATCACGAAGATTATAATGGCAACAAGATATTAAAAAGCCAAGTAATGGATCATTAAGGATTGCAACTTACTTAAATCTTCTATCACAGAATATTCTGTAATTCTTATCATGTAAATATTTAAGGCAATTCAGTTGATTTAAAGTGATGATATGCTCCATTGTGAACAAAATGGATTTTAATAATATATGTAATATATAAATCCTATTTACTAAGTTTTTGATACACATGTTTCAGGGCTATGTTTTAGGTACATAAAATTTCATGATTGTACAACTTCAACTGCTGTTTATATCCACATGGTTTAGTTAAGGGAAGTACAAAACAGTGCACTGTTTGTACTATAAATTTTAGGCTTTTTAAACCAGATCTTCTGAGGACAGGATGAGAGTAATTCAAATGTGAAATATAAAATTTGATCATCTTATACAACGTCTAAGAGTAGGAACCAGAAGATGTAGCCTTCAATACTCAGCTTCAGAGAGTGTGGATAAGGGGCCTAACCATGTTTAAAAAAGGTCCCAAGTGATTCTGTCATCCTATTGAGGTAAAAGAAAAGAAAAATCAGTGAAAACACACTGTGCTTGATGATTTGAGAATAGAATCTAACATGGTCTAAATATCTTTTGGGGCATTTATACATATTTCAGGAATCTTCCTTAACTAACTTCCATAGTCCACTTAAGTATGAAATGCTGTTGATGAACACGGGACACAATTAGAAGCAAGTGCGTAAGATTGCAGAATCCATCCCTCCTCTGTTAGGGTGCCGTGGTTTGGAGGGAGGGGGCCTAAGTAATTGTTACTTTCTGATGGAGATTCACTACCCCTCCACTTCTCCAGTGCTCTGAAAGACTTCTTCCAACTAGATGTGTCTGTTGTTTCAGGTTAAAAAAAAAAAACAAATGTACGACTGCAATTTATTTGATGAATAGTATTTTGAAGCATCAAAAAAAAAACAAAAACAAAAACAAAAACAAAACTCTACATTCTTACCCCTAACTGTACTCTTCTCAGTCCATAGCAGGGTTAATTATGAAAACTTGACCAAATACAACATGTTAGTATTAGAGTGTTTTGTGTTTTCATGGTATAGTTCTTGAATTATTCTAAAATCAAGAAAATAACTTGAATATAGGAATTCTATGTTTTCACTTATTTTGGTAGAAATATTCCGATGAAGAGTAAATACAATTTTTTGTCCTCTTAGTTCCCATAACATGTTTTCTATGCCTCAATTGTGAAACTCATTTCCATTCTATTCTACCTGGTCTCATAGATATTTTTCCATGTCTTCTTACTATCACCATATATTACAACTAAAATAAAACCCCCTTGAAGGCAGGGATCTTGTCTAACATTTGTCAGTATGCCCTTGATCTGGCAGCAGAAATACTAGTGTAATAGTCAATGAATGTTTAAGAAAGTTGGATAGCATATGCATAGGTTTTAAAAGTATGTTTGCTCAACTTAAAGAGTGGATAAGTTACAGACTCATTCAAAGTGTATAAGGTAGACCTCAGAGGCAGAAGTACTTTAAATTCAACAAATCCCAAAAAGGGTCCTATATGCAATGGAAATTCTATGCAATTTCATTTTCAGAGGCTAGAGAATACTTTTCTTCATTTGGGATTCAGGATTTTACATTGCTGCTCTTGGTATTATAGGGGAAAAAATCACACTACTAGAAGTAAAGGCAAAAATCTTATTAAGAAAACTATGTAGTTTTTTCTTTAACAAGGAAGATTCTAGATATCTTAAATAAAATGGCTCATGTTTATATAAGATAGAAATTTCATCCTGTTATATGCCTGAGATAGCATTTGTATTCTAATAGGAAAATAGCAAAAATGAGCAATTCCTAATAGAGTGTGTATAAATTAATTATAGTATAATCATACAATATAATATTGTATAGACATTAATTATATTTTAAATGGTTAATGAAGTAGTTAATGAAATAATTATTAATTAGATAATGAATATGCTCTTAAATTAATAAGCAAAACTACAGGCTTCAAAATCCTTCTATTTGTGACTGATCGAGTGTGTGTATGTGTGTGTGTGTATGAATGTGCTATATAAACAGAATACACCAAAATGTTTGCAGTAATAATCTTGAGTGTAGGAATTATCATTTTGAGTAAGGTAATTATCAGAGTGATATTTCTCCTTTCTTTTGCCTATATTTTCTAAAATTACTTTTTTTGATCAGAATATACGATTTTAAAACATGCTAAAGTGGTTGTACATATAAATATTTAATTTACTATACCACTCATGGCAAGAAAAAGCTATTAAAAGTTCTCATCTGTGACAAGTAACTTATGGTTTTCTGAAAATGAATTGAGTACATAAAGAGGCCATCCCCTGATAATAACTCTTGGGACAATAAGTACTCCAGGAGTCTTATGCTACTGCTGAATAGCCTTAGCCACACAACAAATAAATCAACAACAGAAAATAAACAATACGGCTTTTTTTTTTTTAACATAATCTCTACACCCAAAGTGGGGCTTGAACTCACAACCTCTACATCAAGAGTAAGATGCTCTACCAACTGACCCAGCCAGGTGCCCCCAATATACCTTTCTGTTTTGACACATGAATACATGTAGCTCTTTAAGTATGACGTGTTATGAAAGTATGCTTTTTAGAAATCACATAATTTATACTAGTAATAATTTTTTTTCTCAACAACAGATGGTTTGGGGCAAGCATTGTCAGAATTATTATGTGACTTGAACTCCAGTCACACAATAAAATTTTTAATTATCAATCTGTTAATAGGTAGTTGAATAAACAGAGAATCAATTCAATAATATTTTTAAATTTGAAAATAAAGTAGCTTCTAGAAAAAATAACTTTCAATATAGAATACTTCTCTTTCCAGATCATTTTGTACCCCAGTATATACATAATCTTAGTAATACTTCAATTTGGATTTTAAGGATTGGTCTGATTGGTTTGTTTCAGTTAAGTAGTTTAATTTTTTTTAAAGATTTTATTTATTTATTTGACAGAGAGAGACACCCCGATAGAGGGAACACAAGCAGAGGGAGTGGGAGAAGCAGGCTTCCCGCGGAACAGGGAACTCGATGCGGGGCTCTATCCCAGGACCCTGGGATCATGACCTGAGCCAAAGGCAGACGCTTAGTGACTGAGCCACCGAGGCGCCCCAGTTTAATTTATTATTATTATTATTATTTTTGGAGAAAAAAGAATTCACTTTTGTATACATTATAATTGGATGAGACAAATACAATATATTCAAGTAGGGTCCTCAATCATACCTCCTAATTTCAAATCTTAACTCTGCCACTTGTCAACCATGTTTTCTCTCTTAAAATGAAATTAATAACAACAGCTACTTAATATCATTTTCTTGATGATTGAATTCATGCATATATGTAAAACTCTTATGAGAGTAATTGGCCTATAATAAAATTTGACAAATGTTAACTTCTAAATATACTTACCATCTTTGAATGTAGTCTACTTTGAGAATTCAAGAAGTCTTTTTGAAGTTACTAAAACTTTTAATATCATCGAAGATACTGGAGCGATATATTTCTAAGAATCTCTGATGATATCATTGATTTTATGTAGGAAAACCAGCTCTTTGAGGACAGGGTAGTTCTTCATGACACCTAAAAGAAGTAAAATATTGAAACTTTCAAGCAAATTACAAGATTAACATGCAAATCCTCAATTGCAGAAAAGAGTATGAGATCCTTTGGATGTTAGGTATTCATAATCTGGAGGTCTTGGGTTTCAAGCTCCTAATTCATACACAAACCTTTGTACGTAAATGTGTAGGTGGATATAGGAGTCTCTATAACTTTTAGTAGATAGTTACAGGTATCTATGGATTCATAATAGTATAATAACTCCTGTGCTAGATTTATGTAGAAAATGTGGTTATGGCATCAATAAGAAAATAATAAACCCTGCTTGAACTGAGTACAGACTCTTCAAGGAAGGCAGCCACATGGCTGAACATTAAAAGGGGACTGAGATTTCACTTGGGAGAAAATAGAAAGTAGTTTCAGAGAAAGGGAGCAGTATGTTGCAAGTGGAGTAGGTATAAATCAACATGCCATTGTAGGTAACTGCAAGAAAGCAGGAATGAATAGGACAATGGGTGGGTGTAGGAAAATAGGGAGATATGAGGATAGTTAATTAAGTGTGTAAAGAGCCTATATGCCATAAATAAACTTCAGTTATCCTAAGATAAATGGCAATATAGAACAATTTTCACAGGGCCATAACCTGGTTTTTCTTTTAGAAGTGTAATTCTGAAATGTTGAAGATGGCTTAAAGCAAGATAGCACCCGAAATAAAATTTATTTACAAAAGTCCATTTTAGATATAAGGGAGACCTGAGCCAAGATGGTGGCATGGGAAAGATGGTTACGGAAGTGGCATAAATTTTTACCTGTAGAATAAAAGGAAAATATGTATTTAAGATGTTGCTCAAGATTCAGGCTTGGTGGCCTAGAGGATGTGAGGCCATTTACTAAGAAAGGAATCCATTATCAGAGTTAGGTTTTGGCTGCAGTGAATTCATATTGGAGCACGTAGTTGGAGGTTAAGAGAATGCACACTGAGAACTGGGATCATGTTGCATCTTGGCTTTACATACCTGTATTACCTTAGCCTTTCTGAGTCCAATTTCATAATAGGCAATGAGATAAATTGATTCAGAAATCAAGGGGGAAAATATAGTGTGTAAGGAATTTTTCTCAACATAGAAATTTGAAGAAAATAGTGACCTTACATGTGATTCTTTCTTTCTTTGTCATTACAATATCCCTGTGTTGAGGGACAGTTCTCCACTGGTCCCTCACATTATAGGGTCATGCACTGTCTGCATTTTGTATTCTCTTTTAAGGGTGTTTATACAGTGATAGAAACAGTGCCTTTCTAGAACAAAGGTCAGACAGATTTAGAAAAGATTCCAGTTTCCTAAGCTTAGGCTTCCTCTCATTATGCAGTGAAGCTCCTATATGGATGTCACCTGGTCCTTCTCATATCATCCTGCGAGAATTGGAGATCAGATTACCGGCATGTGAAAATGCTGGTATTCTGTCTATGGTTAGTGTTATGAGTAATAAAATCCGTTGTCTAAAACTGCGGGGTCTTGTATCTTGTGGCAGAATCCATGCAAGTGAGACAGGCTAACCTTTTAGCTTTCAAATTAAATAAAATCTCAGACATTTTGCAGTTCCTGACACACTTTGTTTTTACACAAAAGAGAGAACTTTATAGGAAACTGAGCAATAATCCACACTCAGATGTTTCCTTTCCAAAATATCAATTTTAACAAAATCTTCTCACAACTGATGCACTGATCTCAAAACAGATACCCACTCCTTGGGACACACTCTATAGGACTATCTTTTTACATTAGATCCTTTATCTAATCCTGATCCTCCATTGGGTTTCATTATCACTAGATGAGATTTAGTTTAAAAAGAAGAAAACATAAACCTCTCCCATAAATCAAAAAATATTAGATTGGGAGCATTTCAATTTGAATAATTTCATAAAACATAATGTTCTCATTTTAAGCCATTTTCCCAGAAACACTGAAATTTCATCATACAGAAAGTGGTTTTTTTTTTTTCCTATGAAACCAAAGGTCAATTTTGTTTGAAATTATATAAGACCACAAAGGAAATAAAACATGAAAGCCATGTTCAGGTAATGAATCTTTATAATATTAGCTTAGATATGAATAGAAAAACCATTAAACCCAGAATTTAAATAAATGATGTTGAACAATACGCTATTTGAAATAATTTCCTATTTTCCACCATCATTACTTTAAATGATCAATGACATCTTCAGGCTCTTATAACAAACCACAGAATCATCATAGCTTAACACTTTAGAGATTTCTAACATATTGACAAAATTAAACTGCAGTGAGTAAGTAAATCCATAGAATTTCATGAAGTGAGTTCCTGAAAGCAAGGAAATCAGAACATTAGCTATTATTAGTATTTTATTTAAGAGAAACTCCCAGGTTTCCCTCTCAGATCCTTTACTTGTATTTTTATGTGCTTAAATATATCATTAATTACATATTGAATATATATGTATATTTATATATACATATATATATATATATGTTAACATTGAACTCTTACTGTCATTTAAATTTTAAAACTGCCATCTTTCTGGGGCCCCTGGCTGGCTCAGTAGGTGAAGTCCTGACTCTTGGTTTCGGCTCAGGTCATGATCTCATGGGTTATGGAATCTAGCCCAGGACAGACTCGGCGCTCAGTGGGGGTCTGCTTGAAGATTCTCCCCCTCTCTAAAACAAATAAATAAATCTTAAAAAAAAAAAAAAAAAACTCTGCCATCTTTCTTTCTAAAACCTTTCTATTAACTTTCTTATATTTGAGAAAGAGCATTAAATGTGGACCAGTCTCAAAGTCTCTGTCATTTTTGCCTCTTGTATTCTCCTCATCTGAAAAACAGTTCTAGAAAAAGTAAAGGTGTTTTAGAATTTGATGAGTCTAATAACATTGTTTTATACACAGGGTAACAAATATGAGAAGTTATTTGCCTATAAATCATTCATAAGTGTCTGTTACTGTCTGAGCCTAAATTGTTATCCTAAATCTTCTTATTGGCTGACAGGTGTTCTTTTGTAGAGAACAGATTTACTGAGAGTAGTTGGCTGACTCTGTCTCTGGTTCTGTTTTCTATCTCAAATCCTACCTACAGTCTCTTTGAGACAGAAATAAAAATACAAAACTCTGAAAACCTCCACGGTATCTGCTTCATGTTAAATAAATTAAAGGCTTAGTTCTTAAAAATATAAAATCATACAGATTCAAAGATTAATTATGTGGACTATATTGATCATGTCTTGACTGACTCCTTGGTGATCATGGGAACACTGGGTACCTGAATATCAGAAAAATGATAATGAAAAAGAAACTTTTTTTTTCATTTTTTATTTTGATATAAATTCAGACTTACTGAACATTTGCAAGTGTAGTACAAAGAATTCCCCAAAACTCTTCACCAAATTCCCCAAATGTCAACAACGTAGTTGTTTGATACCTTTCTCCATGCTATGTACTGATACTTCATTTTTTAATAATTTAAGAGTATCTTGCAAACAGGATGCCTCTTTATAACTAAAAACTTCAGTGTGCATTGTGTAAAAACAACATTCTCATAAATACCCACAGCTAGATTATCAAAATCAAGAAATTAATGCTTATTCAATATTATTTTCTAATGTGACATCCTTATTCATATTTCACCAATTTCCTATCACGTTTGCTTTTTTTATTGAATTATAATGGTATACCATATTATATTAGTGTCATGTGTACAGCAAAATGATTTGACATTTGTATACATTGTGAACTGATCACAATAAATCTAGCTATCATCTATCATCATATAAAGCTGATACAATATTACTGACTGCATTTCCTATGCTGTACATTACATACCCATGATTTATTTACTTTATACCTGGAAGTTTGTACCTCTTGATCCCCTTTGCCCATTTCCCCCCCCATCCCTGCCCCAGCAACCACCACTCTGTTCTTTGTATCTATGAGTCTGGATTTTGTTTTGTTTTATTTGTTTAGATTCCCCTTATAAGTAAAATTATGTGGTATTTATCTTTCTGTCTGACTTATTTCACTTAGCATGATACTCTCAAGTTACTTCATGTTGTTGCACATGGCGAGATTTCATTCTTTAGTGGCTGAGTAATATTCCATTACATATATATACCACATCTTTTTATCCATTCATTTGTGGATGGACAATTGGGTTGTTTCCATGTCTTGGCTATTATAAATAATGCTGCAATGAACATAGAGGTGTTTATATCTTCTGAATTAGTGTTTTTGTTGTCCTTGGATAAATACCCAAAAGGAGAATTGCTAGATCATATGATTTGAAAATATCTTTCATTTACAATGTTACCATTTAATTTCGTTGATCATTTCCTTCACTGTGCAGAGGATTTTAGTTTTATGTAGTTTAATTTGTTTATTTTTGCTTTTGTTGCTTTTACCTTTGGAGTCAGATGCAAAAAAAATCTATCTATCTGTCTATCTATCTATCTATCTATCATTATCTATCTATCTATCTATCTATCTATCTATCTATCTATCTATGAGTAAGACTAATGTCAAGGAGCTTCCTGCTGAGTTTTCATCTAGGAGTTTTATGGTTTCTGGTCTGACATTCAAATCTTTAATCTATTTTGAATTAATTTTTGTATAATTTGTGAGATAGTATTCTAGTTTCATTCTTTTCATGCAGCTGTCCAGTTTTCTCAACACCATTTATTGAAGAGACTGTCTTTTCCCCAGTATATATTCTTGCCTCCTTTGTTGTAAATTAATTGACTATGAAATTGTGGGTTTATTTCTGGGCTCTCTATTCTGTCCCATTGACCTATGTGCCTGTTTTTATACCAATACCATACTGTTTTGATTCCCATAGCTTTGCAGTAGAGTTTGAAGTCAGAGCGGGTAATACTTCTGGGTTTCTTCTTCTTTTTCAAAATGGCTTTGGCTATTTAGGGGTCTTTTGTGTTTCCATAAGTATTTTTAAATTATTTGTTCTAGTTTTGAGAAAAGAATGTTATGGCAGTTTTGATAGGATTGCATCAAATCCGAAGATTGCTTTGGGTAGTATGGTCATTTTAATAATATTAATTTTTGCCGTACATTTATTTACATCATTTTCAAATTCTTTTGTCAAATTCTTGTAGTTTTCAGTTTACAGGTCTTTCCCCTCCTTGGTTAAATTTATCCTAGGTATTTTATTCTTTTTAATACAATTGTAAATGAAATTGTTTTCTTGATTTTTCTTTCTGATAGTTTGTTATTGGTCTATAGAAACACACACAAAAAATTTTGTTGCATTCTTTTTTTTTTTTTTTTGGTTTAATGAATTCATTTATTAGCTCTTTTGGTTTTTGGAAATATTGTTTCAACTGCAGATAGTGACACTTTTGTTTCTTTCTTTCCAATTTGGATGTCTGTCATTTCTTTTCCTGTCTAATTGCTCTAGCTACAACTTCAAATACTATGTTGAAGAAAAGTGGGGAAAGTGGGCATTCTTGTCTTGTTCCTGATCTGACATTATCTATGTATATTATCTGTGGGTTTATCATATATGGCCTTTATTATATTGATGTATATTCCCTTTGTACCCAGTTTGTTGAACGTTTTTCTCATAAATGGATGTTAAATTTTGCCAAGTGCTTTCTCTGAATTTATGGAGATAATCATATGATCTTTATCCTTTATTTTGTTAATGTGGTGTATCATACTGACTTACAGATGTTGAATTCTCCTTGCATCTCTGTAATAAATCCCATTTGATCATGGTGTAAGATCCTTTTCATGTATTGTTGAGTTTGGTTTGTTAATATTTTGTTGTTCATCTGGGATATTGGCCTGTAATTTACCTTTTCAGTAGTGTCTGATCTGGTTTTGGTATCATGGTAAAATGGCTTCATAAAATGAATTTGGAAGCATACCCTCCTCTTCATTTTTTGTTTTGTTTTGTTTTTGTTTTTGTTTTGGAAGAGTTTCAAAAGGATAGGTATTAAATCTTTCAATGATTGGTAAAATTCACCAGTGATGGTCTTGGACTTTTATTTGTTGGGAGGTCTTTGATCACTGATTCAATCTCCCTACTAGTAATTGATCTATTTAGATTTTCTATTTCTTCATGAATCAGTCTTGAAAGACTGTGTTTCTAGAAATTTATCCATTTTGTCTAAGTTGTCCAGTTTGTTGGTGTATAACTGTTTGTAGTAGTTTCATAATTGTTTGTATTTCTGTGGTATCAGTTGTAACTTCTCGTTCATTTCTGATTTTATTTATTTGCCCCCCCCCACCCCGGTCTCTGTTTTTTCTAGCTACAGATTTGTGAATTTTGTTTATATTTTCAAAAAACCAGCTCTATTTTCATTGACTTTTTTTTCTTTCTTTCTTTCTTTCTTTCTTTCTTTCTTTCTTTTTTCTTTCTTCTTTCTTTCTTTCCTTTCTTTCTTTCTTTCTTCTTTCTTTCCTTCCTTCCTTCCTTTTGTTTTTGTTTTTGTCTCTATGTTCACTCTGATCTTTTTTATTTCCTTCTACTGACATTAGGTTTTGTTTGTTCTACCTTTTCTAGATCCTTTAGGTGTAAAGTTACATTGTTTATTTGAGATTTTCTTGTTTTTGAGGTAGTCATATATTGTCTATTTCTGTTTTTTCTGTTACTAAGTATTTTATTTTATTCCTCTTTTGATTTCTTCAATTAGCCATTGGCCATTCAGTAGCATGTGTTTAATCTCCACATTTTTGTGCTTTTTTCCCAGTTTGTTGTTGTTGTTATTGTTGTTTTGTAATTCATTTCTGGTTTTAATATCATTTTGGTCAAAAAAGGTACTTGATATGATTTCAGTCCTTTTGAATTGAGACTTGTTTTGTGGCCTGTTGTGTGATATATCTCAGAGAATGTTCCATGTGCACTTGAGAAAAATATGTATTCTGCTACTTTTGGATAGAATATTCTGAATGTATCTATTAAGTCCATTAGGTCTAATGTGTCATTTAAGGCCAATATTTGCTTATTGATTTTTTTTTAAAGTTTGTATTTAAATTCCAGTATGTTAGCATACAGTGTAATATTTGTTTCAGGTGTACAATATAGTGATTCAACACTTCCCTACAACACCTGGTGCTCATCACGACAAGTACACTCCTTAATCCCCATTCCTTATTTCACCCATCTCCCACTCACCCCCTCTCTGGTAACCATCAGTTTGTTCTTATAGTTAAGAGTCTGTTTCTTGGTTTGCCTCTCTTTCTCTCTCTTTTTAAAATCTGGATGATCTACCCATTGATAGAGTGGGGTGTTAAAGTTCCTTAAAATTATTGTATTGTTGTGAATGTATCCCCTTAAGTCTGTTAATACTTTCTTTATATGTTTTGGTGGCCCTTTATATGTACTGGAGGTCCAGTATGTATATTGGGTGCATATATATTTATAAATGTTATATCTTCTTGCTGGATTGACCCCTGTATCATTATGTAATGCCTTTTTTTGTCTTTTATTACATCTTTGTTTTAAAGTTTATGGTGTCTGCTATGAGTATAGCTACCACAGCTTTTTGTTTTTATTTACATGAAATATCTTTTTCTATCCCTTCACTTACATATGTGTGTGTCCTTACTTTTGATGTGCGTCTCTTTTATGCATAATATAGATGAGTCTTGTTGTTTTATCCATTCAGCCACTGTATGTCTTTTGATTGTATAATTTAGTCCATTTACATTTAAATATTTATTGATAGGTATGTATTTGCAAACATTTTGTTAACTGTTTTTGGGATGTTTTGTAGTTCCTCTCTGTTTCTTTCTTTTTTCTCTTTTTAAAGATATAACTTTCTTTACTGGTTTATAACTTTCTCTAGTGCTTATTCAAATTCCTTTCTTATTTTCTTTTGTAAAATTACTATGAGTTTTTGCTTTGTGGTTACTGTGAGGTTCACACATGCCATCCTGTGCATAGAATGGTTATTTTAAGTTGATAGCAACTTAAATTTGATACACACCAAAACTACACTTTTAGTGTTTCCCCCACATTTTACATCTTTTTATTTCATGTACCCTTAACTAATTATCATAGTTTTAGTTAATTTTACTGCTTTTGTCTTTTGACCTTCATACTAGTTTTATAAGTGATGAATACACTACTTTTACTATACATTCACCTTTTCCAGTGAGATTTTTATATTTTCATTTTTTAAAATCTTTTGTTAGTGCCAATTATTTTCAGCTAAAAAAGCCCCTTTAATGTTTCTTGTAAGGCCATTTGAGTGCTGATGAATTCCGTTAGCTTTTGCTTGTCTGGAAAGCTCTTTATCTCTTCTATTCTGAATAATAACCTTCCCAGGTAGAGTATTCTTTTTTTTTTTTTTAAAGATTTTATTTATTTATTTGAGAGAGAGAGAGAATGAGAGACAGAGAGCATGAGAGGGAGGAGGGTCAGAGGGAGAAGCAGACTCCCTGCCAAGCAGGGAGCCCGATGCGGGACTCGATCCAGGGACTCCAGGATCATGACCTGAGCCGAAGGCAGTCGCTTAACCAACTGAGCCACCCAGGC
>NC_138380.1:87614651-87643489 GCF_054177405.1 Leptonychotes weddellii
TTTTTTTTTTAAAGATTTTATTTATTTATTTGAGAGAGAGAGAGAATGAGAGACAGAGAGCATGAGAGGGAGGAGGGTCAGAGGGAGAAGCAGACTCCCTGCCAAGCAGGGAGCCCGATGCGGGACTCGATCCAGGGACTCCAGGATCATGACCTGAGCCGAAGGCAGTCGCTTAACCAACTGAGCCACCCAGGCGCCCCAGGTAGAGTATTCTTGAATGGTGATAGTGTGGTGGTAGAATGGGGGATGGGGACACACCCAACTTCATTAGCAGGTTAGAGAGGTCGCCAAAATGGTGTTCATTAGTGCCAGCGCTAGCGAGGTAAATGATATTGGAAAAATGGTGCCTGCCAGAGTTTTAGTCCACAGAGAAAGTCCCAACTTTTGGAGGTGCTATTCATCTAGTCTTTAGGACTTTTTTCAGAGGAAATTATTCCAATTATTATTAGCTGTAAATTTGTTGTGTTCATGGGAAGAAGTGTGTTCAGAGTCTTCCTTTGCCACCATCTTAACCTTAGACTCTCCATTTTCTTACTACAGGCATTAAATCATTTTATGTCACTCTGCTTAAAGATTTATGGCAACCCTGCATCAAACAAATCTATCAGTAGCATTTTTCCAACATTTGCTTTTGCTCACTTTACACTCTGAGTCACATTTTGGTAATTCTCACAATATTTCAAACTTTTCATTATTATTGTTACATTGATCTGTAACCAGTGATTATGACTTTCTGAAAGCTCAGATAATGGTTAACAAAAAAAAAGTTATTTTTTTATTTAAAGTAAATATTTTTTTTAGACATAATGCTATGGCACACTTCATAGACTACATTATAATGTAGACATAATTTTTATATGTACTGGGGAACAAAAAAAATATTTAACTCACTTTATCGTGATAGTTGCGATTGCAGTTGTTTGGAACCAAACCTGTAGTATGTTGAAGGTATCCTGTATGTTCTTCAGAGCAAAAGAAAACCCTGGATTATGTGTTGCTTTTAACGTGGAACAGTTCCACGACTTTGTTTGTCTTTGGTGATATGGGCATTTTTGAAGAGTATAGGCTAGTTGTTTGTAGACTTTCTCTCCATTGAGTGTGTGTGATATTTTCTCATGATTAATCCCAGGTTATGCATTTTTGGCGGAAATTGTTTTTTTCTGTGCCTTATATTGGAAGTTACATAAAGTCGCTTTGTGCAGTTACTGGTAATGTGAACTTTTATTTATTTTTTATTTTTTTAAAGATTTTGTTTATTTATTTGACAGAGAGAGACACAGCGAGAGAGGGAACACAAGCAGGGGGAGTGGGAGAGGGAGAAGCAGGCTTCCCGTGGAGCAGAGAGCCCCATGCTGGGCTCGATCCCAGGACCCTGGGATCATGACCTGAGCCGAAGGCAGACGCTTAACGACTGAGCCACCCAGGCGCCCCACTGGTAATGTGAACTTTTATCACTTTGTTAAGGTGATGTCTTCCCAGTTTCTCAATTTTAAAGATACCATTCCTTTTCCCCCTTGTAAGTCCTAATTATTTTTTGGGGAAAATACTTTGGGACTATAAGTAGTCTCTTACTCCTCAAACTTTTATTCACTGATTTTTGCATCCGTTGATGCTTCTTGACTAATTATTATTCATATGTTTTACCACTTAAGACAATATGTAATTACAAAAGTACATTTATTAGGAGAGTATTGTATTGGCGCAGGGATAGATGAATAAACCGATTAAACAGAATATAGAGTCCAGAAATAGGTCCACGTATATGTGGTTACCTAATTTATGACAAGGATGATACTGTGTTACAGTGGAAAAAACACGACCTTTCATTAAATACCTTTGGATCAACTGTATATTCATGTGGGAGAAAATGAATATTTCTTATTTAATGCAATATACAAATATAAATTTCATAGATCTAAATGTGAAAATAAAACAAGAAAACATTAATAAGAAAACATAGGCATTTGTTTTCCTTGTGTTGAGATGTGGAACTGTTTCTTTCAAAAAGACTCAAAAAATGACAGAAGAAATAGACAAATCAGACTTCATAAACTAAGTCTCCCTGTTCACTGTTATTAAGACAAGGCAAAATATTTAAGCACACATTCAAAGAAAGGACTTTTTAAGTTTATGTGAAAACTACAAATCAGAGAATGAAAGACGATCCAAGAAACCAAAGGGCAAAACAATTTGAGGACTCCCTTGACAAAAGAGGGTAAGCAAATAAAAGTATTTGAAATGTGATCAGTTCATTGGACATCACAGGCATGCTAATTAAAAACCACATGGAGATATCACTACACACCCATTGGAATGTCTAAATTCATCATGAATTGGCTGGTGAAGCAACTAGAACACTTACGTACTGCTGATAGTGTAAAATGGCACAAACCCTTTGGAAAAATACTTGACAGTTTCTACTAAAGATGAACATATCTAGGGCGCCTGGGTGGCTCAGTTGGTTAAGCGACTGCCTTCAGCTCAGGTCATGATCCTGGAGTCCCGGGATCGAGTCCCGCATCGGGCTCCCTGCTCGGCAGGGAGTCTGCTTCTCCCTCTGACCCTCCTCCCTCTCATGCTCTCTGTCTCTCATTCTCTCTCTCTCAAATAAAAAAAAAAAAAAAAAAAAAAAAGATGAACATATCTATCTTAGGTACATACCTAACAGAACCGCTACAAAAAATGTACTTGTACAAAAGTGTTTGCAACTGCTCTGGTCATATTGGTTGAAAATGGAAAAAAAAAATCAAATGTGCAACACATAGAATGGATAAAATGTGAAATATGCATAAAGTAGACATTTTGTATCAACAAGAATATCCAGTCCAGCACTGTAGGAGAAAAAAATGAATAAATTTCATGAACATCATGGTGAGCAAAAGATTCCAGTCACACATCTAGAGTCCTTACACTGTGTTCTTACATTTGTGTGAAGTTCAAAAATAGGCAATCTGATTCATGAAAACAAGTAGTGGGAAATGGGGGGCAACTAGTGACTGAACGCAGGTGTAAGGAGACTTTCTGGGGTGCTGCTAATTTCTACCCCTTTATCTGGTTACATGTGTTTATTCACTTTTTAAAAATTCATAGAGAAAAACACTTACCATTTGTTTTATTTATTTATTTATTCATTTATTTATTTATTTATTTATTTATTTTTAAAAGATTTTATTTATTTATTTGACAGAGAGAGACACAGCGAGAGAGGGAACACAAGCAGGGGGAGCAGGAGAGGGAGAAGCAGGCTTCCCGTCGAGCAGGGAGCCCGATGCGGGGCTCGATCCGAGGACCCTGGGAACACGACCTGAGCCCAAGGCAGACGCTTAACGACTGAGCCACCCAGGCGCCCCAACACTTACCATTTGTATTCTTTTTGGTACTTATCTTGTGCTTTGACGGAATAACACTTGAACATTTTAAACAGTTGCTCAAAATCTTTTTCATGACCCCCTATGAAGAATAGTGTACCCTTCCTAGGAGATCATACTCTTTAAAGGTTATTTATCGATCTTTGAGGACCAGGCTTTTTTTTTTTTTTTTTTTTTTTTTTTTTAATACATTCTGACTTTTCTCAGTCTCTGCTCTCAAATATTTCTTTGTACTATAGATCGTGTTTTAGTTAAGGATTATTATCTTTCCCTTTTATACCACTTACCTCAATCCCATCTCTTCCACCCACACTCAGATTCAGGACTGTGTGCTAATTTTTTTAACCCTTTCCACACTGAGAATTTGTTCTCAACAATTCTATCTTCTGTTTTCTTTCCCCCTCTTCCAAGCCCAGCGCCACTGTACTCCTTATTCTCTCTCTTCAGGATTAATCTTTGTTCATTGTTTTGCCCAATTTTACAGAAGTCCCCCTCCAAAGTAGGCTGTACTGACTCTATTTCCTGGCACATCAGCCACCAGAAGTACAATGATAGTCCCTACTCTGATCCTGATGAACATGCCGCCATGTTTGAACTATGCAATTTCACGGGACATAACAGTTTTATTGAGTGAAAAGATCCTCATTAAGGACAATTAATTATTTCAAATTATTTTCAATTATTTTGACATATTAGACTTTCTGGAATTCATTTTAAAATTACTAAAAGGCTTATTCAGGGAGATAGCATGGTGAAATCTTAGCCATAAGAGCACTATTGTATTGATTTTTTAGAGGACTCTGAGGTTGCTAAGGTTCATGATATGTGGAATTTAGAACATTTATCTCCTCTCATAATTACGATTTTATATTTCTTTCCTCATATTCATACTTTTAGGCCTTTTATCTATATAGTCATCAGAAGGGAGAAAAAAAGCTTTAGAAGGAATAAAGGAAATGAATAATACAGAGTTATCTGCCTCACACAGCAATTTTCTTTTTTTAGTCAGTTTTTATACTAGTTCTTTGGCAAGCCATATATGATTTTTCTTCACACTAACACTCCCCTGCCAATTTGTGTGGGGATGTTTGAATACATTGCACCATTTCTATGATCTTTTAAAGTTTATTCTGCATACCCATTGCAGATTTGATTGTTATGAGAACCTCAGTGACACAATTGTTGCTAAGCAAAGGGAGAACAGCATAAAATACCTAACAACATGAGGGAAATAGGTCAGTTATATGAAATTTGGAAACTACAGATATGAATAAAGGATAAAATAAAGATAATATATATTTCTGCCACTCCTGATAACTCATTTTGACATATTTTTTTACACAGGATGTGCATGCACATTTTATAAAAATCAGATTTCAGGGGCGCTTGGGTGGCTCAGTCATTAAGCATCTGCCTTCGGCTCAGGTCATGATCCCAGGGTCCTGGGATCGAGCGCAGCATCAGGCTCCCTGCTCGGTGGGAAGCCTGCTTCTCTCTCCTCCACTCCCTCTGCTTGTGTTCCCTCTCTTGCTGTGTCTCTCTCTGTCAAATAAATAAATAAAATCTTAAAAAAAAATCAGATTTCAAATTAGTGTTTTTATTAGCATTGAACTGTGAAGATTTTTGTCTATAAATACAATTTTTATCAAATTATTTCAATGTTCAGGTCACTATTCCTCAGGGTGTTTCGAGACATAAGAGGAAATGTCAATAATCATATACTGAGCCTTTTTCCAGAATTAGATATTTATGCTCCTGAGCCATGGACCATTTTCATCTCTAAAATGTACATTCTGGTGCTTTCACTGGACACAGGGTTGAATGAACAAAAAACATAAGTTTTTGGTTCTGTGCTCTTTCATGCTTGCAGCATTCATTGACTTTTTTTATAGTATTTTTATTTTCAATTTTTAATGTCTATACAAAGAATACTGAATTCATTGAAAAAACATATTGCTGGAGAACAGTAACTAAGTAATCCAGTTTTATCCTTTCACCATTCTGGGGCTGTCATTCAATAAACTATATATTGTAAATCCAGAATATTTTTTAGGTTGCTGTAGAAAGTACCTTTGAACATGACACAAAATTAGAGTGCTAAATTGAAAAAAAAAATAACTGGGAACAATTCCAATCTTTGGCCCTAATTCTGAGAATAAAGACCCAGATTTGGAATCAAATGAAACAGGCAATATTTCATTGTAGTTTCAATTTGCATTTCCCTGATGATTAGTGATGTTGAATATCTTTTCATGTGTTTGTTGGCCATCTGTATGTCTTCTTTGGAAAAATGTCTATTAAGGTTCTCTACCCATTTTTTAATCAAACTGATTCTTTGTTTTTTGTTGTTGTTTGTTTTGTTTTATTTTTTGGCGTTAAGTTGTATAAGTTCTTTTTATGTTGTGGATATTAACCCCTTATTGGATATATCATTTGCAAATATCTTCTCCCATTTTGTAGGTTGCCTTTTCATTTTATTGATGGTTTCCTTTGCTGGCCAACAGACACATGAAGCAATGCTCAACTTCACTAATCATTAGGGAAATGCAAATCAAAACCACAATGAGATATCACCTGACACCTGTCAGAATGGCTGCAGTCAAAAAGACAAGAAATAAATGTTGCTGATGATGTGGAGGAAAAAGAACCCCTGTGTACTGTTGGTGGAAATAAATTGGTATAGTCACTGGGGAAAACAGTATGGAGTTCCTCAAAAACTTGGAAATACCATATGATCCAGTAAGTTCATGACTGGGTAGTTACTCAAAGAAAACAAACAAAAAACTAATTTGAAAAGATACATGTACCTCTATGTTTACTGCAGCATTATTTATAATAGCCGAGATATGGAAGCAAACCAAGTATGCACTGATAGATGAATGGATAAAGATGTGGTATATGCAAAATGGAATATTACTCAGTCATAAAAAATAATGAGATGTTGCCATTTTCGACAATGTGGATGGACCTAAAGGGTATTATACTAAGTGAAATAAGTCAGACAGAGAAAGACAAATACTACATTATTTTACTTATATGTGGAATCTAAAAACAAACAAACAAACAAAAGATAGAAACAGATCCATAAATACAGAGAACAATCTGATGATTGCCAGAGGGGAAGTGTGTGGGAGGACGGGCAAAATGGTAAAAGGCGAAAGATTTATACGATCTGAAGAGAAACCAGTGTATAGGACAGGCAAAATGGATAAGGGAAAGTGGGAGATACAGGCTTTCCATTATGGAATGAATTAGTCACAGGAACAAAAGGTACAATATAGGGAATATGGTCTATGGTATTATGATAGCATTGTATGGTGACAGATGGTAGCTACACTTGTGGTGGGGATATCACAACATATAGACTTGCTGAAACAGTGAGTCATACACTTGAAACTAATGTAACATTATGTGTCCACCAAAATACAATTAAAAAAAACCCTTAAATAATAAAACAAAATAAAATTTTAAAAAGGAAAAGAAAATAAAGGTAAAAAATAGTATGACTTAAAGGAAATAAAACATTTTATATATTACATTGACTTGTTTTCCAGGCATCTAATATTGTAAGCTCACCGTTGTGAAAAACATAGACCTTATTTTTCATTTCCAAATCTTAAATTTCAATTCCAAATCTTAAGTTTTGTTTGTTACCTGCAAATACAATCCTTCTATTATTTTTGCATATACTCCAAAACCTTGCCTATAAATCATTATAATCTAATCACCATAATCTGAGACACAGAGCAATTTTCTTTGTTCTAATTCCAGTTTACATTTCCCTGCATTTCTCATTGTGTGTGGAAGGTTGGAGCAATGGGGATATAAATTATTAATCCTTAAATTATTGTGTCTTACTCAATTAGTTGTTTTCTTAGCCTAATTCCCATAGAAGACAGAGCTCAAGGGAAGGAGTAAAAGCTATTGCTTTATCTAGAAGGTGCAGTCCCAGAACATGAGAGTGAAGGAAAAGAAATACAAGGTGATAGAGTAACACGCCGGCCATCACTTTGCAATGAGATACAGAACCTGCTGCTCATCTAATGAGTTCCCTCACCTAGGAAGGGCATCTCTAAATGGACTGTACAGAGAAATCACGCCCAAGAAAAGTCCTCTTTGGGGGATGAAGGAGAAGAGATGAATCTAACTGGCAGCCTCCCTCTCATATATTTTTACTAGTCAATATTTGTCCCGTTGGAGTTAACTTTTCTGCTTTTCCAGACTGGAGTATTTGACGTACTTGACAGTTTCTCAAAAAGCCAGTCTCCCCTTCAACTCCCCACGTAGTCAACTAAATATTGAAGTGACATGGAAGCGAGACCCCAAATACATACTGCTGGTCCCCTGCTGAGGCAGGGTGCACAGTGGCCTCTCTCAGGCCAGGAGGCAAGTCAGAGTCCTGTGGTTGGAGCAAAGTTGATGAGCTGGGGCAATGGCTGCAGGGAAGCAAGCAGCTAAATTTTGAGAGATGGAGGCATCCGGTGAATCTAAGGAGTCAGAATTAATGTTTCCACTTAAGTAGGTATAACTGAAATGTTTACTGAATGTAAATCTAGTATCTCATGGACTACATATTTCTAATATCATTGCATACTATTTTCATTCGTTGTGAAGTTAGTAGAGTAGAAAGTGGTGGTAACCTGGACCATTTTTATTAGTTTTCTGACCTGGTGACTACTCCGTTGATTGAAAGACATATTTCACTTTTGCAAATACAAGCTAATGAAATCCTCATCAATAAATACTGTTTATATGCAGATTGTTCCCTTCTGCAGTAGATTGTCCAAGTCACACAAATTTCTCAAGACTGTTCCAAATGAAACTGTCAATCTCTTCCTTTTTAAATTAATTTATTAGATCAGATTAGAGGCTGTCAAAATGGCTAACTCACATGACTTTTCAAATCAATATTTCTTTATCTTTCTCTAAATTAACTTTCTCTTAATATTATCTGTCAAATGTAATCAACTAGGAAATTATCTTGTCAGAAAGCATAATGCCTAACATCTTCTCTGGGAGTTATAGGTTTCTACATTTTTTGTTACTGTTGTTGTTATTTTGTGCCATTTAAAGAAAGTTTTGTTGATAAACAAAAGTCAATAAAATTTGAACATCAAAATTCACAATAGTGTATTTTTGTCTGGACGCCACTCTTACCAGTGGGGAAGGGACCTTCCTTCCTCACCTCCTGCCTACATTCCAGGGCAGTCATTCCTTCCTTCATCTGGTCTCCCCACCATTCCTTCTGTTCACCTTTTGTCCTTTCTTACTCTACTACTTCTTCCTTTTTTCCCATGCTCTTTTATTTGGGAGGGATCTTCATTTTCATAATTTCTGTAAAAAGTGATGTACTTTCAAAAGTAATTCCATATGAGAATGATATGCTTCCCCTTCAGAAAAGAAAATGAAAACTGCAGTGTTTATAAATAATACATCAAAATCCATTTACCAAAGTCGAAGTTCAAAATGTATCCACCGAAAAGTCAAAATACAGCTACAAAAGAAAATCTGTCTGAAGAAATTTCATTGTTACCAAGTTGATCTGATTGGGAAATATGTTAGGGGATCATACTGAGTCCATGTACCCATGAGGTATTAAAAAAACAGACCAAAGATACAATGCCAGTAAATTCTAGAGCAAAAATTACTACTCATCATATTACAATAAAAATGATTATTAAACATGATCCAGGCAAGCATCCTATCATATAGGATGTTTACTGATCTTTTTAAAACAACCTTTGAGTAAAAAGGAATCACAAAAATCTAAATTGCTGAGTATACATACAATTATAAATCCCTTTCTTCCTCTTATGTAGGGGTACTAAATAATATATTATACTATATAAAACACAGGTATTCAGTTCTCAGATGAAAAGCGTAAATTAATAAGCAAGAAACAGCAAGAGAATAAATCAATTTAATGGACCAATTCAAAGAGATAGAACAACAAAATATACCCAAGAGAAACAAAAGTAAGCAATAAAGAAAACAGAAAGAAATAAATAAGAAAACAGATGAAAACCATATAACTAATAAATTCATTCAAGAGCAATTTCTTTGAAGGAAATAACTAAAGAGTTATTCTGTCAGATAACTTAATCAAGGAAAAGAGGAGAGGGGAATAGTATATATTCAAAATAACAAATTAAATGTAGAAACAACCAAATGTACGAGAGGAGTCAGTAAGAGCATCATAGACTACTTTGCTCAATTCTAGGCTAATAAATTTGAAACAGAGAAAATGAATCATTTCCTTGCTTATAAATTATCAAGTCTGGACTTAAGACCTAATAAAACTCTGAATGATCCAATTGTCATATAATACATAAAATAATTTATTAAAAATCATCCCATAAATAGCAATGTGCTCAGATAATTTCTAAAAAGACTTGAAAGAACAGATAATTTTAATACTTTAAAAATTATTCAGAATGTAGAAAAAATAGTTTCCAAAATGTTTCTCTACTACAATAAACTTGTAGCAAGTTCAAAGATACTACCAAAAAAAAAAAAAAAATTCACTGATAGAAGAAACCATGCTTTTCATAGTAATAAAAACATGACCACAGGTGCCAGTCAAAACTGGGTTTAAATCCCATTCCTGATACTTCTTAGTTGCCTAACTCTGGATAAGCTGATGTTTCCTCCGCCAGAAGTAGTGGGTAAGCATACAATGTTTATTAGCCGATGGCACCTCTTACACGCAAGTAGGTTCTCTAACACGTAGCTACAGTGACGGCCATCATGTAATGAAGCCATCTAATAGTAGCAACTCACTTTATTATAATTTCACACTGCATATTCTTACATAGCTTTGTTATTTGGAAACATTGAAGAACTCATAAAATTCAAAAGACAACTACTTTCTAGGCAATACTTTTTTTTTTTTATTCTTATGTTAATCCCCATACATTACATCATTAGTTCTAGTCTAGGCAATACTTTAATAAAAGAATGGGCTACCTTGAAAATCAGTGTATTCCACATGTTTGGATATGCTGAACCAGGTACTTAAAAACCAGACACTTACAAACTTGTTTGTAGAACTGAACTAGTAGATGAGGACTTTAACAATATGACCTCAGAGTTCCCTTCTAGTCCTAAGAGCCCCAAATGGTTAGGGAAATATACAGAAGAGCAAAAATGGAAGTGTGCTTGTTTCTCATTCTAGTATTGACTAAACAGTGAAACCTGAGAAAAGGGAAGAAAACCTAATAGTCTTTCCATTCCATTTACAGGTTGATTTTAAAATAATAGCCATACATTCATCAAGTGATTTTCCCCTAATTTGTAGCATAAAGAAATTCCATTGAACAAATATTTAATGATTTTTTTACCTTGTATGAAGCACTGTTTAAACTTATTTTCCCTTGAGGGAATTAATATGCAGTCTGTTTTGCAGGTTAAAAATTCTACTGTAGAATTATATATGGAAAGTTATTGTCATATTTTATATAATGATTTATTTTTATTGAACTATTCCCCAACTGGCACACAATTTTCCCCTCTGTGAATTTTAACCTTAATGAGTAAGAGACAAATATCCAGCAGGCTTAATGTCGCTTCACTATTCACCCATCTGAAGTTTCCTCAAGACCAAACCAGCTCTAAAATATAGCATACTGAAAAAAAATTTTTTGAATAACAATGAAAACATAATTCTGTTCTCCCTCCAGGTCTTGAAATGAGTCTTAGACAGCAGATTCACACACAGAGAAAAATAAAAGCTATTTAAAGGAGCACAATGTCCCAATGACATCCTTACCATCTGTGTCAACCACTTGAATTTAAGGCAGAAAACAGTTTGTAACGTTCATCTGACTGACTTCACCCCTCAGGTCTCAATAGAGCCAGTGCCCTCTATGTTTATCACGGTGCTTTGTCTGGGTTCACCTTTTGACTTGCATCATGCATAATGCAATGGTTAGCCAGAATTTGGGAGTGATAAAGCAAACCAGCTCACCAAAGCTCAAAATCTTAAGCTAGCCACACACCACATAATTCTCCTAGTTACCTGAGTAAAGCATCTTTGTAAATTTGTTAGAAAAAGATGTAAAGATCAGAATACTGAGATTTTGGGATGCAAGTTAGAATAACTGTGGCATAGGAATCAAATGGCAAATATTTTTAAATGTTTTTAAAGTTTGAAAACTCTCAATATATTCTGATTTAAGCACATTAGAAATTGTAGAAACATAACCTCAGATTGTGTTGTTTAAACTTAGAAAAAAATGAAGGCTTTTGTATGGGCCATTTCTGAGGTTGCTGTTGTTATTCAATAGTTAACTTAAAAAAAAAAGATTTTATTTATTTATTTGACAGAGAGAGAGACAGCGAGAGAGGGAACACAAGCAGGGGGAGTGGGAGAGGGAGAAGCAGGCTTCCCGCAGAGCAGGGAGCCCGATGCGGGGCTGGATCCCAGGACCCCGGGATCATGACCTGAGCCTAAGGCAGACGCTTAACGACTGAGCCCCCCAGGTGCCCCAATAGTGAACTTATGCTTCACTGGAGAATCCCCTATCAGCATGCCGAAGTCACAAATGTTCCCCTATTATTGAATTGAACTTCCACCTATATACTTGGTTTAGAAAGGCTATGTATAGAATATTAAACGTCTTTATCTTTCAGGTTTACGAAAATTTTTTTCCAGGTAAGAGAGCTGCTGACTTACGAATTAAAATTACATTTGGCTTCAAATGACAGCCCCAAATAACAGTGGCCTAAGTAAGATGCAAGTTTACTTATGTATATAATACAAATCCTCTCTCAGAGTTCAGAGCAGGGAAGAATAACCATTCTCAAGCAGGAAAGGGTTTTATTCAGGGGTTTTGTTCTTCCATGTCATTAGAAGGGCAGAAGACACCGACTGTTAAGAGGATGGGAACAATTCAGACGTGGCGCACGAGGAGAGCGCCCGCCTCTGATGTCACTGTGGAGACGCACTGCCCCCCAGCAGTCTCAGAACGCACTGCAGCTGGACATGAGTGCCTTTAGGTTTCGGAACTGAATTCACACCCGGACTGTCTGTAAGGGATTCTGCAAAATGTGGTATTTAGCTTTTCAAACTTTCTAAACAGAAGACAGAGGCGCAATGGAGGTTGAGAAAGCCAATCTAGGAAGGAAGCCAGGTTTGGATGTGGGGAGTCAAAGGGATGTAGGGTTCCTCAGGGTCATCGAGCACTCATGCTCCTTCTAGCTTTCTGCTCTGTGATCCCAGTGATCTAGCCTTTGTTCTTCTTGTGAGTCTTAGCGAGCGGGGCTGGAGCCGTCACATTTACATCCCCGGCAGTAGGTGAAGGAAGCAGGGAGGAGAAAAGGCTCACAGGGTGCGTGCCAGCGTTTTTGAGGAAGATGCTACCCAACACTCAAGGACTACTCACTGGCTACAACATAGCAGATAGTCACACCTAGCTGATAGGGACGCAGAACATAGAGAAAATGGAGTTGTTATTGCAGGTTTCCATGTGTTCCATTGGAAGTTGAGTTTCTGTTTCAAACAAAGAAGGAATCAATCACGTTCCACGCAGTCATGAATTTGAGAAGGGACCTAACATTTTATTTATCCTCTGTCAAGTGCCAGGTTCTTGTCACTTTGCATTTGCTATGTGATTTGATTATCACAAAGTTGGTATTTCACCTCCTTTTTATGAATGGCGACATTTTAGGTAGGGCTGTTTGAAGTTTCATATTGGTCAAAAAAGCCTTTTTATATTAGAAAGCTATCCGGGGCGCCTGGGTGGCTCAGATGGTTGAGCGTCTGCCTTCGGCTCAGGTCATGATCCCAGGGTCCTGGGATCGAATCCCACATCGGGCTCCCTGCTCCTTGGGAGCCTGCTTCTCCCTCTGCCTCTCTCTCTCTCTCTGTCTCTCATGAATAAATAAATAAAATCTTAAAAAAAAAAAATTTAGAAAGCTATCCGACTTGGATATAGAACAGAAAATCACAAGGATACAATCTTTGATAGAAGACAGAGAAGAAAGATTCACTGTTCTTTATTTTTATCCTGCCCTGCTGGACATGCAATCACATTTCAGGTAAGTCTGGATTACTAGCATCATGTGCAGTCAGTGGAACCCGTAGGTTGTGGAGAGAAGGGCGTCAGCTTGTAGTAGATTTCTTTAGATCCCCTCCACCAACATCTTCTTTCTTTAAAATGGAAAATTGAGCATTTTCAAGTTTATGTAAATTACTTTAAAATTACAGCTTCAAGACAAATACTTTAGTTCTATCTTCTAAGTTGATTGCTGAATAAATCTTATTTAGGAATTGTGAAGCTATGGCTTATTCCAACATGTTTAAGCATAGTTTTATTGAATATAAAAGAGAGTGCACATGGAATATTACAGTGTGTGCTTTTTTTTTTTTTTTTGCATCTGGTTTCTTTTTTCCCAAGTTTATATTTATAAGTTTTATACATGTTGTTGAACATAGAAAATATTTTTTCCTCATTGCTATATAAGAATAGTATTCCATTGTTAAATCTATCACAATTTATTTATTCATTTTAATATTGATATACATTGGATACTTTCAAGGTTAGAGCTATTATAAATGTGACGTTATAGTTATTTATATAGCTTTAAAAACCACACATATACTTTCTGTTGGATCATACAGTATACCCATATTCAGTGTTAGAAATATTGCTAACAAACTTCTATTCCAGCTACTGCATTTTACGCTCCCATCAGTAGTGTTTGAGGATTCCAATTTCTTCTCATCCGCACCAATATTGTTTTTTTTTTTGTATTTTTCATTTGAACCATATTTTCTATTCACCATAATTTTCTATGTGTAGTTCTTGCCAAAGCACATGGTCTCCATTTCACATAAAAATGATGGGCCAGTCAAAACTGTAAAATGGAAGAAACAAACAAGCTAATTAACACTAATCAGAATGAAGGTCCTGACACACTGACAGATATGTGTAATTTTAGGTGCCAAGGTAACAAAAGAGGTTCAATTAGATTATTAAAATTTCAGGCATCAAAGATGTCAAGCAGGGCTAGTTGGACAAAAAGAAACTTCAAGTGACCTCTGGTAAGATTACTATTTTTCAACTACCAAACGTATTTTATTTTTATCAAAATAGAGTTGGCTGTTTTGAATATTGTAGTAAAGTTTTAAGAATGTTATAACAATTGATATTAAGAGCATAGTCAGAGCTTCGTCGGGGATATCCGCTGCTCCTTTTCTGCTCAATAGGCCTTATTCTGTGAATATCTGCACAGTCAAAGGAATACATAGGTTTTATCTATCCCATTGGGTTACTCCCTTGGTTAAATGTAGCCAATCTTGCTGAAAAGGCATCATCCTGATGAAACGGTGTTCCTCCTGAGTAACTAGGTCACCTGCAAACCTAAATTTGACAAATATGAAGTATAAAACTAAATGTCTGCTATTGCTAACATGAGAAGCTAAACAGTACCTGGTCTTTGTCTGAAATAGATAATCTTAGGCTGAAGAGTTTCTGATTCTTTTATTCACTAACGAGTATTTAGCTTATTTTAAACATTTTCAAGTTTTTATCCTTCACTATATTTTTTTCACTTTCTTATGCTTGAGTCAATTTTTAAATCTAATTTTATTATGGGAGGAACACTTAACATGAGATCTACCTTCTTAAGCAATTTTTAAGTGTATGATGCATTATTATTGATTATAGGTACATTATAGGTACATGTACATATAAGTACACTGTAAAGTTGTAGTACATCTTTAAAGCTTCTCATTTTGCTTGACTGACTTTATGCCCATTGATTAGTAACTCCTTATTTTTCCCTCTCCCAGCTCCTGGCAACCACCATTCCAATCTTTGATTCTATGAATTTGACTATTTTAGATATTTTACGCAAGTGGAATTATGCAGTATTTGCTGCTCTGGGTTTGGCTTAGTTCACTTAGCATAGTGTCCACAAGGTTCGCCCATGTTATTATATATCGCATAATTCCCTTTTTTTTTTTAATACCATGTTTTCTTTACCAATTCTTTAGTTAATGAACATCTAGGTTATTTCCACATTTGGCTATTATGAACAGTGTTTCCGTGAACATGGGAGTGCCAATAAATGGTATAGCTGTTATGAAAAACAATATAGGGGTTCTTCATAAAATTAAAAGTAGAACTACCATATGATCTAGCAATCCCACTTCTGTATATTTATCCAACAGACTTGGAAATAAGTATCTTCCACACTTGTGTCTCAAGCAATGAGAGTAAAAAAAAAAAAAAAATGAATATCTTGTTGTCCTTTGTCTTGTTATTTACAATTTAATGAGAAACATGCAATTGTTCAAAAAACATGAAAAGTAATAACATTCACATATCTAAACATGTGAATATTATTTCATAACTCTGGGTATAAGAAATGTTACATTAGTTTATTTTTCTAAATCAAATTATATCTGTCTCTGGTAAACACCCCTCTGATGCACATTATTTATTGGAAAATGGGAAGTTCAGCTAAGTATATTATAAAATACTAAAGTAAATGTGGATAGAAATAAATGACTTTAAAAAATGAAAAGCAAGCCTTCATCCTAGGATTCTAGTTGTTTTCTAATCATCACAGAAGAAGATATAGAAGAAGTCCCCTAAAATGTCAGCAGGATTTTATTTTTTTCTTAATGAAATAATTTTCAGAAATGCATCTGGAAATATAGAAGAAAATAAAAGCAAGCATTATTTTGAAAGTAGATCAGGATATTAGTTATACCATATTAAAAAAAAACTTCCAAAGTTAATATTTAAAATGTAAAAATTTAGAAAGAGATAAAGAAGTAAAAGGTAGTTACTTTTATGCCAGCAAATATTAGAATTTTAAATGACAGGTGGGGGAATGAATATTATAAATCAATAAGAAAGTGAAAAACTCCTTATTGTAAAAATGACTTCATGCTTTTACACAGATATTAAATCATGATCTTAACTATGCACCAAAAAGCAAACAATAAATGGAAAAGGCAAAATGAACTAAATTCTGGATAAACTAGAGAATCACTCATGTAAATATCAAACTTTAGCAATCCCAGGCTGAAAAAGACTTGAATGTGAATCAAACTTTGAAAAAATATAAGGAATTTGGGCGCCTGGGTGGCTCAGTCGTTAAGCGTCTGCCTTCGGCTCAGGTCATGATCCCAGGGTCCTGGGATCGAGTCCCACATCAGGCTCCCTGCTTGGCAGGAAGCCTGCTTCTCGCTCTCCCACTCCCCCTGCTTGTGTTCCTGCTCTCGCTGTCTCTCTCTCTGTCAAATAAATAAATAAAAAATCTTTAAAAAAGAAAAAATATAGGGAATTTTAAAGTTAGAATTGACTGAGAAAATGATGATAGCAAATACCTGTTTTGTTAACTTATATATTTAAAAATTACATATACATGGATTATATACATAAATTTATATATAGATTATATAAATAATTACATATTAAATACCCTTAATTAGATTACACAATACTAAGACTATATTCTCATCCAGGCCCTAAATAAAAATGCAAAATAAGCTAATACATTTTTTCTATCATACTTCCAAAATGTCACTGAAGTTATGATAAAAATTTACAAATATTAGTAAAGCCAGAGCATCACTGAAAGAGAGGGTGCCATATTCCAATCAGAGGTTTTGAAGATTTCATGAAAATAAAAAGCTGATGGAATTTGAGAAATAGCTATAAAATATCTAGACCATATACAACATAGGTTTGATGGTTAACATTATATTTAGTAGTATTAACATTTTATTAATTATTGTGTTTGGCCTACGGCTAGTTTCCTTTTTGGTGCTATCTTTATTTGATTTTGTTTTCAGGTTATGTCAGTCTTATAAACTAAATTGGGAAGCTTTCATTTTTTATGTGGAGAGTTTGTATAACATGGAGATTTCATGGTCTTTGAAAATACAGTGAAATACACTTACAAAAAGTGTTCCTGATTTTTTTTCAAGTATTGATATTTTATTTCTTTTAAAATTTCTTCTATGATGCTTTCTGTATTCTGGCTTTCTATTTCATGAGTTATCTTTGTAGATTTTATAGTTATCTTTGTAGTTATCTTTATGTAAATTTTCCTAAAAAATAATCCATTCATTTATGTTTTCTGAGTTATCAAGTTTTTTGCAAACTTTCTTATAAGTCATTTCTTATATGTAGTCATTTCTTTTTTTTTTTAAGATTTTATTTATTTATTTGACACAGAGAGACATAGTGAGAGCAGGAACACAAGCAGGGGGATTGGGAGAGGGAGAAGCTGAGCAGGGAGCCCAATGCAGGGCTCGCTCCCATGACCCTGGGATCATGACCTGAGCCGAAGGCAGACGTTTAACGACTGAGCCACCCAGGCGCCCTTTCATTTCTTTTTTTATTTTTCAGTTTTTTTGAGGTAAAACAACCTTACCTGAAGGCTTCCCTGTCCCAACTTTTTTTTCCCCAAGTTTTTATTTAAATTTCAGTTAGTTAACATGCAGTGTAATATTAGTTTCAAGTGTAGAATTTAGTGATTCATCACTTAACATACAGCACCCAGTGCTCATCACAAGTGCCCTCCTGATTCCCCATCACTTATTTAATCCATCTCCCCCATCTGCTTCCCTTCCGATAACCATCAGTTTATTCTCTGTAGTATAGAGTCTGTTTCTTGATTTACCTCTCTTTCTCTTCCTGATGCTCATTTGTTTTGTTGTTTAAATTCTACATATGAGTGAAAGCATATGGTATTTCTTTTTCCTGCTGACTTATTTCACTTAGCATGATACTCTCTAACTCCATCCATGTGGTTGCACATGGGATGATTTCATTCTTTTTGATGGCTGAGTAATATTCCATTGTATTATATATACCACATTTTCTTTATCCATTCATCAGTCAATGGACATTTGGACTCTTTCCATAATTTGGCTATTGTTCATAATATTGCTATAAGTATCGGAGTGTATGTACCCCTTCAAATCAGTATTTTTGTGTCCTCTGGGTAAATACCTAGTAGTGCAATTGCTGCATCTTATGGCAGTTCTATTTTTAACTTTTTGTGGAAACTCCATACTGTTTCCCAGATTGGTTGCATCAGTTTGCATTTCCACCAACAGTGTAAGAGGGTCCCCCTTTCTCTGCATCCTCACCAACACCTGTTGTTTCCTGTGTTGTTAATTTTAGCCATCTTAAAAAATGGGCAGAAGACATGAATAGACATTTTTCCAAAGAAGATATTACAGATGGCTAACTGATACATGAAAAGATGCTCAACATCATTCATCATCAGGGCAATACAAATCAAAACTACACCTCACATCAGTGAGCCCACACTTTTTTAAACCATTAATCTTTCCTAGTCTTTGAATGCCTTTAGGTATCTACCAAATGCAATGGTGTCTGTTATAAAAAACTCGAAATAAGTAGCCTTTTTTGCTCTCATTCGCATGGTCTTCATTGGTTCCACAGATTGCAGTTATACATAATAAAGAACATAGTGAAATAATATCTTAATTCCTGGAAAGTAGGAAGTCATAAGAAAGACTATTTTTCTCTTCTTTTCTCTTTTCTTTTTTTTTTTTCCTGAATTATCTCCAGGTGTCCAGTTTTTAGGTATGGAAAAAAGTAGATTGACAATAATTATGTAATTAATTGACAGAAAGCCTATTTAATGGCCAGTCTTTTCAGCTTTCCACCTCACTTTTTCTGCCCTTTCAGCAGGATTTCCTTTTCTGTCTTTCTCTCTAAATAAATAAATAAATAAATAAATAAATAAATAAATATACAAACAAACAATTAAATAACTAGAATAAAAAGAATTCTATGAGAGAAGAGCTGGGAGTTTTAGTTTGGATATTGGGACTTGAGAAAGAATTAGGGCAATTGTACACATTGTACATATTAGGAAATTACCAAAGATCCCCAAATTAAGTAACAGAAATTAAAAAAAATAATAATAAAAGAAAAAATATATAGGCTGAGGCACAGATCCCCACATTCACAGGAAATTGATGCCATCTACCTTAATCAAAATAGTTTCTATTTTCTAGTATAAAAGGACAATTAAAAATTAACAGATATTTGAGGAAAATTAAAAAGAAAATGAAGGCAAAATGACCGAGGAAATATAAATATGTCAGAAAAGAGAACATTCAAAATTCTATTGTGTCCTTAGAACAGGTCATAATAATAGTGCCTATAAAACATGGTAATAGCTTCATATGAAGAAGAAACAAACAAAACATAAACTAAAAATTAAAAATATGATTGCTTCAATAAACTATATCAGTCTAAAAAACAAAAGTCTAACTTTCCGTTTTTTCTTTTTTCCCAAAATATAGAACATAAAGACAAAATTTTCATTTAAAAGTTGAGGGAAATGAAACCTCCAATAATTCAAGAAATGAAGAACAGAGAAATGGAAGGTGATGCTTTAGTAGAATGTGTTTTTGAAGTAAAATGACCCACACATTACTAGGATGTCTACATGAAACTATACAACATACCACATACACATCTGAAGATAACCTGGTGAAGTCTCACAAAACCTAGAAGAGAATAGAGATCTAAAAATCCTCCAGGGGAAAAAAATAAAAATAAAAATAAAATAAATAAATAAATAAATAAAAATCTTCCATGGGATAGAATGCAAAAACATCAAGTAATTGCAAGGAGAATTACTGTCAGATCAATCAGTATCAACCCTAGAGCAATGAAACAATGAAGCAGTATATTTGCATGTGACGAAAAATGATTCTGAGCCTAGATTTCTTCATCCAATCAAATTTTAAATTGAGTGTAGAAATGAATCCCTTTTAATCCTATTAAAACAGAAACTGTCATTCCCATCTATATTTTCTAAAAATATACAGAATTTATTCCAGCAAAAGGAGAAAAATACATCTATGAATTAAGTAAACAGGGAATTTAAGGAACAGTGAAATCATTTCAAGAGGAAGATAGAAAGAAAGCACAAGGATGATATCAGTACTTATAACCTGAAAGCAATTTACTCAATTAGGATAAGAATCTGAAAGGTTCCCAGATCATCTTCCAAAAAATAGTGAATCACACTCAATATTAACAACTGGACTTTTATAGACGCATGTAAAACAAAACAACACTAGATTTTAAAAATAACAGATTGCAAAAGTTATACCAGGTGGACAATAACTTAATATTTGGAAAAAAGTAATCACAATTTAAGAGCAAGAACAAACTAGACATGAATGAAGACTTGTCAAGATTGCTGTATCAAGTCCATTCAGTTACTGATTGGATTAAGGTGATATGACCTCATTCTATCTGCCTAGCAAAGGAAAAAGGTTAACATTCTCTGCATGGAGAAAGCACATCTAGGGCTTCTACAAGTTTCTTTCACAACTCAGTGAAAAATAGCTAAGCATATCGTGATATTGCACCAAGTAAAAGAAAATTTAATAAGTAGAGCAAATATAGAAATAAATACAAAGGCAACTTACATAAAGAGTTATCAGGTAAGGACTGCTCCATGATTATGATTAATGTTCAAGGAAAGAGAAGAAAGAGAAAAATGAGGAATGAATGGAGAATTTCAGTTACAATTTTGAATCTATGAAAATCAAATTGAAATACTAGAACCAATAAATACATAATTGAACTGAAAACCTATTAGATGAGTCTAAAAGCAGATTAGACACACCAAACAATAGGGTTAGTAAACTAGAAGATGGAGCAATAAGACATACAAATGGTGGTCAACAGGTATATGAAAAGGTGCTCAACTTCCCAGATCATCAGAGAAATTCAAATCAAAACAGATGTGAGATATGTCACATCTGTTAAGATGGTTATCATGAAAAACCCAAGAGACAAGTGGTTAATGAAAGTGTGGAAAAAAAGGAAACCCTTGAACATTGTTGATGAGAATGTGAGTTAATGTAGCCATTATGGACAGCAGTAAGGATAGTCCTCAAAAAATTAAAAATACAACTAATGATTCAGCAATTCCATTTCTGGGTGTGTATATCCAAAGAAAAAGAAATCAGGATATTGACGAGATATCTGTACCCCATGTTCATTTCAGCATTGTCCATAATAGCCAACAACCTAAATGTCTATCAATGAATGAATGGATTAAGAAAATGTGATTATTTTTTTTAAAGATTTTATTTATTTGACAGAGACACAGCGAGAGGGGGAACACAAGCAGGGGGAGTGGGAGAGGGAGAAGCAGGCTTTCCACTGAGCAGGGAGCCCAATGCGGGGCTCGATCCCAGGACTCTGGGATCACAACCTGAGCCAAAGGCAGAGGCCCAACGACTGAGCCACCCAGGCGCCCCAAGAAAATGTGATTATTAAAGCAAGCACACACAATATCTATCTGTCTATCTATCTATCTATCTATCTATCTATCTATCTATCTATCATCTATCTATCTATCTACCTATCTATCTATCATCATCATCATCATCTATCTATCTATTTAATGGAATATTATGCAGGCTTAAAATAAAGGGAAGATTCTGCCATTTGTAACAACATGGATGAAACCAGAGGACATTAGGCTAAGTGAAATAAGCCAGATGTAGAAAGACAAATACTGAATGATCTCACTTACATGTAGAATCTATAAAAAGTTGAACCCATCAAAGCAGGGAGTAAAACAATAGTTTCCAGGGCCTAATGGGTAGAGAAAATGGGGAGATATTGGTCAAGAGGTACAGAGCTTCAGTTATGCAAGATGAGTAAGTTCTGGAGATCTAATGTACTACAATGTGATTATAGTTAACAATATTGTTTTGTATACTTGAAACTTGCTAAGAGGTAGATTGTAAGTATTCTCATCACACACACACACACACACACACACACACACACACACACACACACACAAGAAAGAAAGGTAACCTAATATAGCCCAAGCTTAAGTAGCCTGGTTGTGGTATTTAACAGTGTTTACATATATCAAATCATCAAGTTGTACATATTAAATATATACAATTTTATATTGTCAACTATACCTCAACAAAGCTGGAAAAAATATTTAAACATAAACGCAAAGTAGAAAAGATATGGAAAAAAAAGATCGAAGAGGCAAATGGAAACAAAATGAAAACTTACAACGTAAATGGAATTGAAGTCTCAAAAAGAGAGGTAAGACAGAGTATTTAGTATTTAAAGAAATAACAAGCTAAATTTTGGATTCAAGTTCTGTAAGATCTAAGCTAAATACAAGACTGAAGATGGGGCTAACATAGTTGAAGGATTTGGTTAATGTTAGATAAAGATGCTGTGTCTTACAACGTGGGATCAACTATGAAAGTAAAATATGTCTTTATTGGTGAGAACAAATCACCTACAGTTGAAAATTTTAAGTCTTTGTTGTTAAGTCCTAAACATATATAAACTCTATAGAGAAAGGAAATAAATCTTTAACAGGTTCTCTTGGCCTTTTTTTTTTTTTTTTGAAACTCAATACTTTTTGTTTAAAGGTTTATTTATTTATTTTAGAGAGAGAGAGCACAAGCACGAGTAGGGGGAAGGCCAGAGGGAGAGGGAAAGAGAAAATCCTTAAGCCGACTTGTTGCTGAGTGCAGAGCCTGATGCAGGGTTCAATCCCAGCACTCTGAGATTATGACCTGAGCCAAAATCAAGAGCCAGACGCTACACTGACTAAGCCACCAAGGCACCCCTGAAAACTCAATAATTTAAAATTGGATTTCCCCAAACTGATTTATAGTCTTATTATAATACCAGTAATATTCTAAACAGATTATTTTGTGGAAATCAACAGATATTACTGATATTAAAATTATGTAGAAATGAAAAGACCACGAATAACCAAAGTAAAAATGAAAAAGAATATTAGCACAAATATTGAGAAATTAGAAAAATGGAACAGTAATATGAAGCCATAATACTGAGTTCAAGCCAATGTATTGGGGCAGAGGTAACAGTTGCCATTTGCAGGCCTAACATCTAAATTCTCTCACAAGAGTCTACAATAAATTCTCATTTCTGATTGGCCACCCAGATTCAGAAGAGCAGAATAATTTAAGGCCAATAGGATGGTTGAGTCACTAGGTAGAGAAAGCCAGTGTCTGCAGATGATCATGTGAAGAAGACACTTGTAAGCATCCACCTTCATTCAAGTATGACATAAGAAAGAATTGAAATGTTTTCAGGCACTGTGATTTTGGAATTATTTCTTACAGTAGCTAGTGCACCTTGATCAATACTTTAAGATTTGTTCACAAGCAAGGCAGCCACTGCATGGCCCCCTGTTTCATTGGGGGAATCTGTCCAAAGCTCCACTAATTAGATGTAATTTCTTGTTCATAAGTAGGTCTGCATCTTACTGGCTTCAATTCTCAGATTCAAGTCCCAGCTCTGGCACCATGGCTTTCAAACATTAATTGCTGTTATGTTACTCGGTTGTATATTAGGTTTACACAATTGTTTATCTAATTTTTGAAACTGTTATTTTTTTTGAAACAAATATTTTATATAAATGTATGTATCATTGATATACATTGGTGACTTCTGCATGATCTCACCATTATTCCAAAGTCTTTACCTTTTACAGTTTCTAAGCCATCTCAAAAGTTCTTTTGTAACGTGGCACCAAGTATAAATTTATTCCAATTTAGAATGTGTTCTTGGTTACTAGTAATAAGATGGATTCAGGTGAGTTTGGACAGACAAGGGACTTAGAAATAGGCATAAGGTAAATTATAGAATTATAGACAGAGTAGATTAAAAGGCCTGAGTTTAAGCTTTCAGACATAATGCCCCAAGCCAAGTCATACACAATATGTTGATGTTACCACCATCCACTGTGACTGGTCATAAAATGCCAGAAAATTATCTCTGTTGCAATTGTCCCCATGACACATATATTACCAGTTCTCCATTAAGATTCTTGCCTTGGAACCAGGGGAAACCCCAGGGCATCGGTTACCACCACCAAAGGCCAGTTCTACATAGAACCTTTTTCTCCGTGTTGTTCACATTCAAATAAGTGTACCTGATATAACAGATTGGTGTAACATATCTACATACTGGCTGTAAAGGGGGCTGGGAAATGTAATTGAACAACTGGCTCTCTAAGGGAAAAACGACTGGGTCCTTAAATCATTGTCCTCTCCTTCAATTTATCTACAAAGTTTTATTTTGTTTTTTTTTGTTTGTTTGCTTTTTATTTTTATTTTGAAAAGCTTAATTGAGCTTCGGAAAACCTTCTTTTGCTTGTTGCATTGCATCCACCCTGTAGTCATCAACACCATCGTGGCCGTTATTTATTCAGGTGTCCATGTCTCCTCTCGTAGAAACAAAGTGGGTTGTGTTCCGATTGCTGAAATGAATTCTCTTCATTATGGCTTCTGAAGAGCTTCAGACAATCAATTGACATTTTTGTTATTATTATTACCATTATTTGACTTCTCTGAGTTCACAACTGAACTAACCGAAATATCATTAATGTTGTGAATCCCACTGTCAGTGAAAGATAAGAATCACAACTCTGTGCCTCATAGACTTGTCCTCTGCCACCATAAAGGACACGGAAATTCAGCCTTCATGTTTACTTCTCTTCCAAGAGGAGGATGGGCAACTCAAATGGAATCAACCTTCACCCTTGCTCAGGTTCAACAGATCACAGTGATTAACAACCTCTTTCTGAGAGCAGGGACAGGTCCTTGCCCCCATGCTCTTATCCTGTTCTGCTGATTCCCCTTGGGGAGCCCATTGGGAAGCAGATCCATACCAATTGGGGCATCCATACCAGGGGCATCGACACAACCACTCACCCTTACTCAGACTCCCAAATCCTGGATCTTTTGTCAGCTGATTTAGACAAAGTCTCCTTGAGATGGTGCATGAAGATAATGATCCCCCTTCTAGAAATCTCTTCTAGTTGTACTGCTGGTCTCCTTGAAGGGCTCTATATATTTTTATGAGATACACATAGTATATTAAAAAAATCCACATTTTTACCAAAAAAAAGTCTCAAACTGTATCTTAAAAATATTACAGTACTGGGGCACCTGGGTGGCTCAGTCGGTTAAGCATCTGCCTTCAGCTTGGGTCATGATCTCAGGGTCCTGGGATCGAGCCCCACATTGGGTTCCCTGCTTGGCAGGGAGCCTGCTTCTTTCTCTCCCACTCCCCCTGCTTGTGTTCCCTCTCTCGCTATGTCTCTATATGTCAAATAAATAAATAAAATCTTTAAAAAAATATTACAGTACTATGTAAAAATATAAGTGTAAATATATTTATTGAGGTTTCCTTAATTAAAAGTATCGGAAATAATCTGTACATAAAGAATAAGCAATTATTTAAAGAAAGTCTGATCTAACCCTGTTGCTTCAGTTTAAAATTACGTTCCGTGACCATTCATAAATTGTATGCAGTGGCCTCACTTTGTTTTAACTGGACTCCCAGGAAACTCACTATCAGATTTCTTCCCCCTGTCCCATATTGCATGGTGCTTAGGAGTTTTATTTTTTATTTTTTTTTTAAAGATTTTATTTATTTATTTGAGAGAGAGAGAATGAGAGAGAGAGAACACCTGAGAGGGGATAGGGTCAGAGGACGAAGCAGACTCCCTGCCGAGCAGGAAGCCCGATGCGGGACTCGATCCAGGGACTCCAGGATCATGACCTGAGCCGAAGGCAGTCGCTTAACCAACTGATCCACCCAGGCGCCCGCTTAGGAGTTTAGACTCCTGTGTCAGAGAGCCTATGCTGGAATCCAGGCTTTACCACAGATTTAGCCGTGTGAACTTGAGTGATTTTCTATGACCTAATTCATAAAATCGTAATAGGAATTGCATTTGTCCTGTTGGGTTGCTGTGAGGATGGAATGGGTTAAAGGTGTAAATCGGCAGAAGAAAGAGAGCCTGGTCTACAAAAAGTCCTCACGGAGTGGTGACTTGAATTTTAACTCCCGAACTTGAACTGAACTCTCTCTGCCACTCACTATTAGAGCTTGGCAGAGCATCCAGCGCCTGGCAGAGCTGTTAAACTTACTATCTCTGCGTTCCAGTACATTTTTAGCAACACTGAATTAAATAAAAGTGCTTCGGACAGCTCTGAACCAATTTGTAGTTGTGTGTATCTTTGACATTACGCAACCTTGTCCAATCTTAGTGTTTAATTACTATAAACACTCTGAAAATTCCCTAATGTGCTTTTCCATTTTGAACTCTGGACTTAAAATGTTCCCAAATGTTTTCATCTGGAAGTCTCAGCATCACCTTGAATGCAGTATTTCCAAAATAAAAGTCACAGCTGACACCACCCCACACAATTTTTTTTTTTCTAGGTCAGTAAATAGCACAATCCCATTGCTTATGCGAGATACCTGGATGCAGGCAGTAACTTGCTTTACTATAGCCATCTTGCCCTTGTTTCTGTGTTTATTTCGATGAGCCCTGCTCTCTTCTGCATTTTCAATAGTCCATCTCTATTGGCTCCTTAATATTATCAATATAATATTGTTTTTTTTTTCCATCCAAAATGCAATTTGCTCTAAATCATCTTCGACTTATTCCACATCAGCCTATCCTGTGGCAATTTGAGTTGTGGGAATTATTTTCTATATCCAAATTTTCTTGTTCCTCACTTACTTTCATGATTAGTCAAAATTAAGTCTGTTTCTTTTTTCCTCGGAACTACTAAAATAGTTCGTTCCAGAGTCAATAGCAAACTACCAGTATTTAATTGCATGGGATAATTTTTCAGCCCTTTCTAAACTGATGTTTTACCAGGAAGTGAGACTCCTGACTGCACCTTCCTTCTTAAAAAGTACCCTCTGTTTTTTTCTTTTTTAAGATTTTATTTATTTATTCATGATAGACAGAGAGAGAGAGAGAGAAACAGGGAGAAGCAGGCTCCCAAGGAGCAGGGAGCCTGATGCGGGACTCCATCCCAGGACCCTGGGATCATGACCTGAGCCGAAGGCAGACGCTTAACCATCTGAGCCACCCAGGCGCCCCTGTTTTTTTCTGACTCTACACTTTACTAGTCATCCCATTTCTCTGCTTGCCTCTGTTTTTTCCAGCCTCCATTTCATGCTTTTCTTCATTCTATTTAAAGGTGAATATTTCTCAAGGTTCTCTTCTAGGTCCTGTTCTCAGTTTGTAAAACCTAAGGTCTATCTCATTTACTCTTGTGTATTCTATATTTATATAAATGTTGACAAACAATAAGTCTATATCTAAGACATAGTTTCCTGAGTTTAAACTTATAGCCCATTTGCATCCTGCACATCTCTATTGGGATTTCTCATTCATGCTTCAAATTCAACAGGTCCCAAATTAGGCTCGTCATCCCTGCCCACCTTCTATTTTTGCTCTTTGCTCAGTGTTTCTCATTGCAGTGGAAAGTTTCCTCTTTCCCCTCTCCCAGAGCTTAACAATCACTAAATTCTGACATTATATCAATTCAGTATTTCTCTAACCTGTGTTTTTTTTTCTTTTTATATCTATGTCTACAACTCAAGTTAATCCCACCATAATCTCCCTCTTTCCTTTACTGCAAAATCTTTATCATCAGAGTTTTATCTCTGGTCTTTCTCCTAACCATTGATAATGCATACAGTAGTCAAAATGATTCTTCTAGACTGCAAATTTTAACATTGCAACTCCTTTCCTAAATCTTTCACCTACTTTTCACTTATTTTCAGGTTAAAAAAAAAAAAGTCTTACTCATTGAATTGATTTGCAAGGTTTTGGTTTTGTTTTTGTTTTTTTAATGAGGAGTCCTCTACTCCTTTACTGCAACCATATATGGTACTATCCCCCCTAATATTCTATCCTACCCTGAAATGCTTTAGCTTGTCCGAGCTCACCATTGCCATCACCTCTCCTGGGAAGGCTCATCCCCCATGATTTTGTCTGGCTGATGGCTAACAGTCTTTCCACCTCACCTAGGTTGCTGTGGATGGTTTGGCATGGCTATCTAGACATAGGTCTGTCTCTGTATTAATTCTTACACTCAATCTTGAACTTTCCCTTACATAGCACAAAGCAAACTTTAATGTTAGTTCTATTTAACAATTGATATTTACCAAGCAATTCTAAGAATGAGGAAGGGGCAAATCACGTATCTGTTTTTCATCCTATGAATCTCCACTGCCATGCACAGAACTGGTATTTAGTAGTGACTTAAGTATTGATAGTTAAATTAATAAATGACTACTTTATTTCCTACTGTTTGATTGTCATCCACTTTTTTCTTTAACTTGGTCATTTCACTGGCTAAACAATCCATTAGGAATATTATAAAGTAGTTAAAGATTCATGAAAACTTCTCTGGTCCTTCATTTTTTTTTTTATTCTTATGTTAATCCCCATACATTACATCATTAGTTCTAGATGAAGTGTTCCATGATTCATTGTTTGTGCATAACACCCAGTGCTCCATGCAGAACGTGCCCTCCTCAATACCCACCACCAGGCCAACCCATCCTCCCACCACCCTCCCCTCTAGAACCCTCAGTTTGTTTTTCAGAGTCCATCGTC